>NC_140007.1:36679628-37035543 GCF_964263955.1 Coregonus lavaretus
GTCCTATCCTGCCTCTGTCTCTCATCGTGGCACCTGTCATTTGGGATATGGACGAAGACATCCGCCTGGCGGCTCAGGAGGACCCAGCGCCTGCCAACGCCCCTCCGGGGCACGTGTATGTACCCACCAGGGCCGTGACCGCCTGCTGATCTGGTCGCACACCACCCTTACGGCAGGGCACTCCGGTACTACATTCTCTCTCACAAAAATACTGGTGGCCCACCTTGTCTCCCGCTATATCAACTCCTGTTCCATATGTGCCCAAACGAAGACACCGCAGAACGCCCCGGCAGGCAAACTATTTCCTCTCCAAGTGCCTCAGCGACCTTGGTCACACCTGTCCATAGACTTTGTCACCGACCTGCCACGTTCTGACGGCTTCACCACAGTCCTGGTGGTCGTAGATTGGTTCTCCAAATCATGCTGTTTTTTGCGACTAACTGGTCTTCCTTCTGCTCTCCAGGTCCTATTCCAACAGGTCTTCCGGCATTATGGACTTCCGGAGGACATCGTCTCGGACCGTGGCCCGCAATTCACCTCCCGAGTGTGGAAGGCTTTCCTGGAGAAGATCGGGGCCACGGCCAGCCTCACTTCCGGGTATAGGACTCAGTCGAATGGGCAGGTGGAGTGCATGAACCAGGAGCAGGGGAGATTTCTTCGTTGCCACTGTCAGGACCGGCAGGGTGAGTGGACGAGGTTTCTTCCCTGGGCAGAATATGCCCAGAAACCTCGTTCACTCCTCCACGGGGCTCACTCCCTTCCAGTGTTTCCTGGGGTACCAGCCGGCCCTGGCCCCTTGGAAACCCAGCCAGACAGATGTGCCGCTGTTGACGAGTGGTTCCGCAGGGCTGGACAGGTCTGGGACGCCGCCCATGTCCATCTCCAGAGGGCCATTCGTCGGCAGAAAGACCAAGCCGACCGCCACCGCAGTGAGGCCCCCGTATTCAAGCCTGGGGATCGTGTCTGGCTGTCCACTAAAAACCTCCCTCTCCGCCTGCCCTGCAAGAAACTGAGCCCCCGGTTTGTGGGGCCGTTTAAGGTCCTCCGGCAGATAAATGAGGTATTGTACTGGCTGCTCCTTCCCCCTCACTACCGTGTCTCACCCACTTTTCATGTGTCTCTCCTCAGGCCGGTGGTTCCTGGTCCTCTGGTGGATGCCGTCCCCCAGGGTACGCCCCTGCCCCTGGACATTGACGGGAGTCCGGCGTATGCGGTGAGGGACCTGCTGGACTCCAGGTTCCGTAGGGGATGGCTCCGTCACCTGCTGGACTGGGAAGGGTATGGTCATGAGGAGAAGAGCTAGGTTCCGGCTAGGGACGTTCTGGACCCCAACCTAATTCGGGACATCCACTGTCGCCGCCTTGACTGGCCCGCTCCTCGTCCTCGGGGTCATCCTCCTGGCTGGCGACGTCCTGCGGTGGGAGCCGCGCGTCCGGGGGGGGGGGGGGGGGTACTGTCACGTCTCCTCCCGTTGCTCCCCTCCGGCGCTCTGATTCGCCAGTCTACTGAGCCACCGGTCTGAGTGCACCACCTCGGCAACACCGGAATGGAAACCCAACGCACCCTAATCACCTCCAGTGCACCTGCACCTCATCACCACCCCATATAGCCCTGGACTGTTCAGTGTTGTGTTGTGTGTGTGTGTGATTGTTAGTGTCATGTCGTGTACTCGCTCGTTGTTGTTCTCTTGCTCAGTGTTAAGTAAACCTTTACATTGTTGATGTCTGCGTCCTGCCTCTTCGTATCCTCAGTACTCGTCACACCCATAGACGTCCCCATATCCTTTTCATCATGTGGTACCACCACCAATTAGGCTACTAGTTTAATCAATTTGATGAACCATTGAATTATTTATCGTCATTATTAGCCTGTATGTTGGACTTGTTTCCTTATCAGATGTATTCATGGTTGGGAAGGTTACTTTCTAAATGTAATCCTACTTTTAAATGTAATAGCTACCTGTCCAAAATTGTAATCAGTAACGCAACTTTTGGATGACTCAAACTCAATAACATCATCTGATTACTTTCAGTCACTTTTGGATTATTTTCCCCTTAAAGGCCCAGTTGAGTCAACAAATGTGATTTTCCTGTGTTTTATATACACTGTTTTTCCACACTATGAGGTTGGAATAATATTGTGAAAATTATGATAATGCTCTTTTAGTGTAAGAGCTGTTTCAAAAGACCACCTGAAATTTCAGCCTGTTTTGGTGGGAAGGAGTTTTGGCCTTCCTGGTGACATCACCAGGTGGTAAATTGGTTAATAGACAAATATGAAAGCGTTTCAAACCACTCTGCCAATAACAGCTAGTTTTCAGTTTTCCCCTCCCCTCTCAGACCACTCCCAGACAGTCCTAGCGAAATTCTTGCTTGAGAAATTGCTCTTTGCTAAGAAGCTATTTTTGTTTCCTTTTGAACATTTTAATTGAAAACAATAACAGGTAATTGTTACCCAAAAATGATATGATATTGAGATGAAAACGGCTGCATTGGACCTTTAAAAGGAATTAAAAGAAGACAAAAAGTATCCATCAAAAGCATTTGGTGTGTCATCATGGTGGTCTCTGACTTCTGGTTTCAAAAGGAACACATTTAAACATGTGCCTTTTTTCAATGCTAAATGTAATGTTATTGAGAAAATGATTTTGTATTGTAATGTATTTTTTTGCAAACATCCTTTCTGAATTTAAAAGTAGATCATCTAGTAAAGTAATCATCTAGTTTTTCAAATATATCTGTAATCTGATTACAATATTTTTGCTAGTAACATATCGTTTTTTTTGTTGTAATCAGATTACATGTAACTGATTACATGTATCACTTCCTCCTTTCCCTGGATGTATAGGACTAGGTATGGCTACAGTAGCTCTGGACAGGCCATAATCAGATCATTGGTAAACCTCTAAGCATTATGGCCAACGATTTACCTATGCTGCTAATCCTACTCACCACAACTAGTCTACTGGTTACACCGTGGAAACATTGTTACCGTGAAAATGTATCCGTAGGCCTAATTATCTGGTTACAATACCTTGTATAGTATAACGGTGGATATACTCGATTTGCTAGCGCGTTTATGACAATAGGCCTAATTGCATGCTGTTGTTGGGGGTTGGATCAAGGCGTGTTCCATCTACCAAGCGCGCTAGACATGTATATAATGGTCATACTGAACGCTATTCGAGTCCTGAGCGGGACAAGCTTGAAGTTGCGCATCTCATTCTGTGCTATCAGCAGTTTCACATTCACCGGCAGTCACAAGAGAGCCTTCACAATGTCAGAACACTTCACTGAACAAATAGTATTTAACAAACCAAAGGTAAGTTGTATTTGACGACTAATGTATCAGGAAAAAAGAAAGTTGCATTAAATTATTCATTATCCTGTTTACTCTCCTTCTCAACCACTTTGTAACCATTTATTAATTATCCTATTATTCCTTCTCAACCTTGTCACCGTGTAGGCTGTACTTTGTTTCGGTAATGATAGGGTTTGACGACGCTCTTTCATTTGTTTGATTCTAAAATCAAGGAAGCACGTGGTTAGAAGAAACGAAAGTAGAAAGGGATTGTAGGCTACTATTGCTGAACTGTTGTGCCATCAGTGGGCTGTTCGTGTAGCCTATTCATTTGCACCAATACCAAGTAAAACGTTTTAAGAAGATCCTTACTAGATACATTTTCCATTTGATACATTTTCTAAAGTATTGTGTCAGTATTTTCACACTTACTTGGGTTTTACATAGCATGTAATACACTGACCATTAGATAACATTTCACTGTAATTATGGATGGGCATTGGTGGTGCCGCCTCTTCCTATAGGCAGACTAAGCGTTCTGAGCGTAGGGCCCGCGCCCGCTAGTGGGCCCCGACCCAATTTGTTGGTAAAACAATAATGATGACCTCAGTAGGGGTCTCAACATACTGTGCAATTTCGAAATGTGGTAGTGCATCAGTACTTTTCCACTTATGTCAGTCACTCAAAGCTTTTAGATTGCAAGGTAAGGTAGTCTAGCCAGCTATCTAACACTTGTAGTAGGCCTAATCATCACCAAATTACCAACCAGGCACGCAGGGCATGTGCTCAGGGGCCCTGAATTCCAGGGGGCCCCCATTGATTTAGTTAGTCACTCCTACACAGATATCATGTGAAAATTGCATAAGTAATGGAAAAATGTGTAGAATGGCAGGAAATGTGCTTTAAAACTGCTAAATGTTCTCCGCCCCATGGTAAATATTTGAATAATTGCAGAGATGTTGCTTTAAAACTGCAACACAGCCTTCCGACCAAATCTCGCTTAGCACCCCCCAAAAGGCTAGAGGTGGCTCAGGGTGGTGGGATTGGCAGGTGCAGTTACTGGTGGAGACAGATTGATTGATGTGTCAAGCCCATGAAGATTACTGTCTATGTTTAGAGTATCAAATAGACAAGGGGTGACACTGTAATATTAATGGTGGACAAAGGCACTGTAATATTATTGGTGGACAAAGGCACTGTATTATTAATGGTGGACAAAGGCACTGTAATATTATTGGTGGACAAAGGCACTGTATTATTAATGGTGGACAAAGGCACTGTAATATTATTGGTGGACAAAGGCACTGTATTATTAATGGTGGACAAAGGCACTGTAATATTAATGGTGGACAAAGGCACTGTAATATTAATGGCGGACAAAGGCACTGTAATATTATTGGTGGACAAAGGCACCAAAAACACCAGTAATAAGATAGTTTGGTGGTTAAAGCTGCTTTATCTTTAATCAGAAGCAGTAGGCTACTCTACTTGTTTCAATGGGTAAGTTAATCTCGGTTACCCAGAAGTAAATTCTTACGCAGAATCTGCCCACGAGAGATTAACGGTGAGCAAGCTGCTCTTCCTGGTACCCGGACAGTGTAATTCAATTCACACACTGTAGCCTGTACTGCACCACCGTGTCTCCTCTAGAGGGGCAACACAAAAACAATACATTATTTTATTGTTCCATTATTCAGAGACAACAGTAATGTGGTAGTATTTGCTGTCAGAGTACCCAGCCCCAACACACAACGTACACACAACAGGCTGGGAGCAGCACAGGGTCAGCCACAGAGCAGTGACCCTGGAGCAGGTTAGGGTTTAAGTTGCCTTGATCAAGGGCCCATCCGCGGTAGGTGGAGATGCAGAGTGAGTGCACGATTGATTTGTATGTATTAAGGCCAGTTATATACAATTAAAAACATTACAATACATTTCACAACAGATTTCACAACACATTGAGTGTGTGCCCTCAGGCCACTGCTCTACTACCATATATCTACGACACAAAATCCATGTGTACGTGTGTGTGTGTATACTCAGGACATGAGGACATTAGTTCAGGAGGCCAGGGGTAATAAAGACAGATAGTTCAGGGCCCGTGTTCATAAAGCGTCTCAGAGTAGGAATGCAGATCTAGGATCAGTTTGACCTTTTTAGATCACTATGTATAACATGGACAGGAGGGACCTGATCCTAGATCAGCACTCCTTGTCCGAGACACGAGATACAGGGCCAGGTGTAAGAAAGACACTTCAGTAAATACTGATCCTAAGTCTTCTTCAACATATAGCCCCCATAAACACCAGCATAGAAACAATAGTGCCCTTTGGAGTCATGGTCCTGAGTCATGGTCCTGAGTCAGCAGTACATGCACGGGGGTAGGAGCTGATAGCTGATAACAAGAAGCATAATGACAGACTCCTAACCCCAACGTGTGTGTGTGTGTGTGTGTGTGTGTGTGTGTGTGTGTGTGGGCGTGTGTGTGGGCGTGTGCGTGTATTTCATTTTATTACACTGACTGTGACAAAGGCCGAATGAATGCAGTAATACAGGGATGGACAACCTTGAAGAGTGACTTTGAATGACACTGATAACATTTTTATCATCTACCAATAATTGAATGTATGGGGCGTGATGAGCCAGGGCTCAACTATGCATGCAACAGAAGCTTAACTATGTAAAGTTATGTAATGACTATACATTACACAACAGGTTGAGTCTTAATTGTTTGTAAACTGATACATGCATTTTGTGATAATAATAATAATCATAGCTGTTTAACGTAAACAAAATAAGGTCGTCGTGCTGTTATAGACACACATTTATAACAACAAGAACACAGATGATTAATAACTGTTTTTTCCATTACATTTATACCTGTTGATAGATAAAACTGATTATATGCTTTGTATTGGCCATGGTTTATAAAGTAGGAAACCACAGAAGAATAGCCCATGAGGAAATGAGTTGTTACTACAATGCCAGAAGATCACTTCACCTGTAAACGACTAAAACAGCTGTCATAGATCTGATCTGTGTATGTAGCCTAGCATCCATTGATGCTCTGTTGCGGCTCTGACGTCATGGGCCTGTTGTTGAGATAGTGAATCTCTCTCTGTTTGCTTGTTTCAGTGATAGATGGGCCTAAACAACAGAGAAACTATGTCTCTGTACTCTTCACTCACTAATTATATTTAAACACTGTCTTCTTCAAGACTCTACACACACACTCACACATATACACACACACACACACACATGCATGGAGGCACACACACATATCCATTGTTATCCCAAAGTGGACTGAATAGAGATGCAGTAACAGTCATGTGAGACCTACACCCTGGACATGTTTTCAGAGTCAGTGAACAAAGTGGTCGTCGACAAAGAACCTTAGCAATGCATTATAGGCACTCTGTAAAGCAGAGGAAGTTGAGGGCACGTGGGAGATAAATGATTGCATCATTCTGCCAAGTATTGCAGACAAATGATGAGTGAGTGCGTGCTTCTAATGGGTGGATAATGTGTAATGTGCTGGAAATGGAATAAAACATGTGTATTGACTTAGTGAAACCTAACACAAAATCTAATGGCTTTGTGAGACAAGATTATAGCTGCTGCTGTAAGTTCATAAAGGCAGTTCAGTGTACTTTGGTGTAGTTTTACTGGGGTGTTTAGAACACTGTGTACCTCAGAGCTCTACATTTGAATTTAGTATAGCTATGGAGTGTTTAGACAGGTTCTACTTTTTTCGAAGGAACTAAATGTTTCACAGGAACCGAGTGTTTCCTTAAATTCCATAAGGTGACATCTAGTGACAAATAGTTGTTGTGTTCAAGCAGTTAGGGTTCAACCTGCATGCTACTGGTTGCAAGGCAATTATACAGTAGACCAATTCTGTGCCAAAGATAACACTGTTGGAGACACAAATAACTTTTATTTATGTAAACATACTGTACGTGTGTGTCCAAGAGGTTGTGCTAGAAAAACATAACACAGGGTCAGTCTATACTGTACGTTCAACATAGTTGATTGTGGACAGTAAATTATACTGCAAAGTAGACTACCTTGACATTTCCTACAAGAGCCTAATGCTGATATTTGTCTTTCAAGGCCTTGGTTTCCTGTCATACCAATGTCAGTAGCAGGGGTCATGTCACACCGTAATTATCACACTCATGCTAAACTCGTTATGTAATAACCATAACGGTATTGCCTTCAGGAGCCAACCTGTCAGACACATTATGGTAAGATGATAAAGATGGTTTTGATCTTTTCAAGGATCATTTCTGCTGCTGTTCTTGGAAGATTTGTTCTTAGGAATTAATTTATCTAAAATTGCCTATAATTTCCACATTCTCAATTTCATCCAGTGTGTGCCTGGGACGGTCAAAAGATTATTAGAAACGATACATAAAAATGCCTTCTGTTTACAATCGAATCCCATGGTCATGGGTAATTAGTTCTAACTCAGTCTGCCCTGTAGTCAGCTGGTGTAGAGTAGTGGAGCTGGCAAGATTTAGCACTTTCATCTGTCAGTGTAAGTTGTGGCTAGAAAAAGGGCAAGAGCACTCAGTTGCTCTTCTTTGAACATTCTTTGGCATCACTGGCCTTTTCACTGACTGCACTACGTTCGGTGCCCAGTCATACGTACTGTATTTGAGATAGATGTGGTCCAGCTTCACACTACAACACAACACAAGGTGTCCTGCCTGCTCTCTCATTTGCCAATGTTTAGTCCATTCATTTATTTTTTGCCAGATTTGTGAGTTCATCCAGAGATCATCCCTGTGGACTAAATTACTCTATAGGTCATTAGGTTAAAAGTACATTCTGTTTTTTAAATGATTATTTGGTCATATTTTTTATCTTCAGATTGAGCTGCATGTGCATCTTGATGGCGCTATCCGAGTGGAGACGATCCTAGACGTTGCCGAGTAAGTTCATAAACCTGTTGAGTTCTTAGCATTTTTCTTTTAGTTAAATCATGTGTTAAAATTGGTTTTGCAAGTTCTCTTGAATCATGAATGACCAATTACCCTTGACAAAAGGGCTGTTAGGTTCAAGTGACATACATTGTTCTTTCAGTATTTGTGTTTGGAACATATAGGCCTAGTTATGGGGGTCTTTTTGAACTAGCAATTGTCTTTAAGTCATTCATATAATTAATTGAAATAATAATAATAATATAATAATAACTTTATTTATATAGTGCTTTTCAATACAAGTAACAAAGTGATTCACATAAAATAATCAAATAAAAGTACTAAGAAAGAAACAAAGACAGGAGGAAGGAGAATTTTAAAAATATAGCTAATTTAAATAATACATTGAAATCATGTATTAAAAGCATCTTTATAAAAAAGATGCACTGAATCTGCAAGCCTGATCTCCTCTGGCAGACCATTCCAAAGTCTAGAGGCCCTAATGGCAAATGCCTGATCTCCTTTCATTTTCAACCTAGAGAAATGAACATTGAACAGCTGTAGCTAAATATTGCTGATTGCACTTTTAAAGCCTCTGTCTGTCCCAGGCGACGTGGGATTACCCTGCCTGCATGCACAGTGAAGGAGATGACACACATCTGTGTGGTGCATCAGCCTGCCACCCTCACAGAGTTCCTCGGCAAGTTCGCAGAGTACATGCACGTCATTGCGTAAGTACCCTGAACATAAAGATAGATATGAGATAATTAGATGCTGACTACTGTACTAACCACCTGAGCTTTTGGATGTTCCCTGATGCTGGAAGGGGGGCCCCGAGTGAAAAGGTTTGGGAGCCCCTGATTTAGCAGATGCTTTTATCATTATCATAGAGAGGTGTTTTCATGATCCTAGATCTATTTGTGCCAATAGTGTAACAATGACCATAGGAATTGGTAAGACAGCATAAACAGATCTGGGAACAAGCTAGGGAGGAGTTGCCTCAAGACCTCAAACTCAAGAGTTTGACAAATGAGTGTCAGGGTTAGTTTACTTCATACTGGTAGTGGAGAGGGAGAGGGAGAGGGAGGGAGGGAGGGAGGGAGGGAGGGAGGGAGGGAGGGAGGGAGGGAGGGAGAGAGAGAGAGAGAGAGAGAGAGAGAGAGAGAGAGAGAGAGAGAGAGAGAGAGAGAGAGAGAGAGAGAGAGAGAGAGAGAGAGAGAGAGAGAGAGAGAGAGAGAGAGAGAGAGAGAGAGAGAGAGAGAGAGAGAGAGAGAAAATCAGCAGACTGGATGTTCCTTACTGCTCTTTTTTTATTTCAACGGGTATCATTACCATCAACAGGTCAAATTAAATCACATTTTATTTCTCACATGCGCCGAATACAACAGGTGTAGACCTTACAGTGAAATGCTTACTTACAAGCCCTAAACCAACAATGCAGTTTTAAGAAATAAAATAGAAATAAAAGTAACAAATACTTAAAGAGCAGCAATAAAATAACAATAGTGAGGCTATATACAGAGTCAATGTGCGGGGGCACCGGTCGGTTAGTCGAGGTAATTGAGGTAATATGTACAGTTGAAGTCGGAAGTTTACAGACACTTAGGTTGGAGTCATTAAAACTTGTTTTTCTACCACTCCACACATTTCTTTTTAACAAACTATAGTTTTGGCAAGTCGGTTAGGACATCTACTTTGTGCATGACAAGTCCTTTTTCCAAAAATTGTTTACAGACAGATTATTCACTTATAATTCACTGTATCACAATTCCAGTGGGTCAGACATTTCCAAACGCCTGAAGGTACCAAGTTGACTGTGCCTTTAAACAGCTTGGAAAATTCCAGAAAATGATGTCATGGCTTTAGAAGCTTCTGATAGGCTAATTGACATCATTTGAGTCAATTGGAGGTGTACCTGTGGATGTATTTCAAGGCCTACCTTCAAACTCAGTGCCTCTTTGCTTGACATGATGGGAAAATCAAAAGAAATCAGCCAAGACCTTGGGAGCAATTTCCAAACGCCTGAAGGTACCACGTTCATCTGTACAAACAATAGTACACAAGTATAAACACCATGGGACCACGCAGCCGTCATACCGCTCAGGAAGGAGACGCGTTCTGTCTCCTAGAGATTAACGTACTTTGG
The DNA here is from genome assembly GCF_964263955.1 of Coregonus lavaretus. Lineage (NCBI taxonomy): Eukaryota > Metazoa > Chordata > Actinopteri > Salmoniformes > Salmonidae > Coregonus > Coregonus lavaretus. Next base: position 36,690,003 of record NC_140007.1, read on the forward strand.
TGCGAAAAGTGCAAATCAATCCCAGAACAACAGCAAAGGACCTTGTGAAGATGCTGGAGGAAACAGGTACAGAAGTATCTATATCCACAGTAAAACGAGTCCTATATCAACATAACCTGAAAGGCCGCTCAGCAAGGAAGAAGCCACTGCTCCAAAACCGACAAAAATAGCCGGACTACGGTTTGCAACTGCACACGGGGACAAAGATCGTACTTTTTGGAGAAATGTCCTCTGGTCTAATGAAACAAAAATAGAACTGCCATAATGACCATAGTTATGTTTGGAGGAAAAGGGGGTTGCTTGCAAGCTGAAGAACACCATCACAACGTGAAGCACAGGGATGGCACCATCATGCTGTGGGTGTGCTTTGCTGCAGGAGGGACTGGTGCACTTCACAAAATAGATGGCATCATGAGGAAGGAAAATTATGTGGATATATTGAAGAAACATCTCAAGACATCGGTCAGGAAGTTAAAGCTTGGTCGCAAAAAGTTTAACAATTTAAAGGCAATGCTACCAAATACTAATTGAGTGTAGGTAAACTTCTGACCCACTTGGAATATGATGAAAGAAATAAAAGCTGAAATAAATCATTCTCTCTACTATTATTCTGACATTTCACATTCTTAAAATAAAGTGGTGATCCTAACTGACCTAAGACAGGGAATTTTTACTAGGATTAATTGTCAGGAATTGTGAAAAACTGAGTTTAAATGTATTTGGCTAAGTTGTATGTAAACTTCTGACTTCAACCGTACATGTAGGTAGTGTTATTAAAGTGACTATGCATAGATAATAAACCTAGAGTAGCCGCAGAGTAAAAGAGCTGTAGAACCTTTTGAGGATCTGAGGACCCATGACAAATCTTTTCAGTCTCCTTAGGGGGAATAGGTTTTGTCGTGCCCTCGTCATGACTGTCTTGGTGTGCTTGGACCATGTCAGTTTGTTGGTGATGTGGACACCAAGGAACTTGAATCTCTCAACCTGCTCCACTACAGCCCCGTCAATGAGAATGGGGGCGTGCTCGGTCCTCTTCTTTTTCCTGTAGTCCACAATCATCTCCTTTATCTTGATCACGTTGAGGGAGAGGTTGTTGTCCTGGCACCACACGACCAGGTCTCTGACCTCCTCCCTATAGGCTGCCTCGTCATTGTCGGTGATCAGGCCTACCACTGTTTTGTCATCGCAACCTTAATGATGGTGTTGGAGTCGTGCCTGGCCATGCAGTCATGAGTGAACAGGGAGTACAGGAGGGGACTGAGCACGCACCCCTGAGGGGCCCCTGTGTTGAGGATCAGCGTGACGGATGTGTTGTTACCTACCCTTACCACCTGGGGGCGGCCCGTCAGGAAGTCCAGGATCCAGTTGCAGTGGAGGCGTTTAGTCCCAGGGTCCTTAGCTTAGTGATGAGCTTTGAGGGCACTATGGTGTTGAACGCTGAGCTGTAGTCAATGAATAGCATTCTCACATAGGTGTTCCTTTTGTCCAGGTGTGAAAGGGCAGTGTGGAGCGCAATAGAGATTGCATCATCTGTTGGGACGGTATGCAAATTGGAGTGGGTCTAGGGTTTCTGGGATAATGGTGTTGATGTGAGCCATGTACAGCCTTTCAAAGCAGACGTGAGTGCTACGGGTCGGTAGTCATTTAAGCAGGTTACCTTAGTGTTCTTGGGCACAGGGCCTATGGTGGTCTGCTTGAAACATGTTGGTATTACAGACTCAGACAGTGAGATGTTGAAAATGTGAAGACACTTGCCAGTTGGTCAGTGCATGCTCGGAGTACACGTCCTGGTAATCCATCTGGCCCTGCGGCCTTGTGAATGTTGACCTGTTTAAAGGTCTTACTCACATCGGCTACGGAGAGCGTGATCACACAGTCGTCCGGAACAGCTGATGCTCTCATGCATGTTTCAATGTTACTTGCTTCGAAGCGAGCATAGAAGTAATGTAGCTCGTTTGGTAGGCACGTGTCACTGGGCAGCTCGCGGCTGTGCTTCCCTTTGTAGTCTGTAATAGTTTGCAAGCCCTGCCACATCCGACGAGTGTCGGAGCCGGTGTAGTACGATTCGATCTTTGTCCTGTATTGACGCTTTGCCTGTTTGATGGTTCGTCGGAGGGCATAGCAGGGATTTCTTATAAGCTTCCGGGTTAGAGTTCCGCTCCTTGAAAGCGGCAGCTCTACCCTTTAGCTCAGTGTGGATGTTGCCTGTAATCCATGGCTTCTGGTTGGGGTATGTACATACAGTCACTGTGGGGACGACGTTATCGATGCACTTATTGATGAAGCCAATGACTGATGTGGTGTACTCCTCAATGCCATCGGAAGAATCCCGGAACATATTCCAGTCTGTGCTAGCAAAACAGTCCTGTAGCTTAGCATCTGCTTCATCTGACCACTTTTTAATTGACAGAGTCACTGGTGCTTCCTGCTTTAGTTTTTGCTTGTAAGCAGGAATCAGGAGGATAGAATTATGGTCTGATTTGCCAAATGGAGGACGAGGGAGAGCTTTGTACGCGTCTCTGTGTGTGGAGTAAAGGTGGTCTAGAGTTTTTCTTTCCCTTTGGTTGCACATTTAACATGCTGGTAGAAACGAGGTAAAACTGATTTATGTTTCCCTGCATTAAAGTCCCTGCCACTAGGAGCGCCGCCTCTGGGTGAGCGTTTTCCTGTTTGCTTATGGCCGTATACAGTTCATTGAGTGCGGTCTTAGTGCCAGCATCGGTTTGTGGTGGTAAATAGACATGGTTAGTACTAAATATAGATGAAAACTCTCTTGGTAGATAGTGTGGTCTACAGCTTATCATGAGATACTCTACCTCAGGCAAGCAAAACCTCGAGACTTCCTTAGATATCGTGCACCAGCTGTTGTTTACAAATATACATAGACCGCCACCCCTTGTCTTACCAGAGGCTGCTGTTCTATCCTGCCGATACAGTGTATACCCCACCAGCTGTATGTTATTCATGTCGTCGTTCAGCCACGACTCTGTGAAACATAAGATATTACAGTTTTTAATGTCCCGTCGGTAGGATATACGTGCTTGTAGTTCGTACACTTTTTTATCAAGCGATTGTACGTTGGCCAATAGTATCGATTGCAAAGGCAGATTAGCCACTCATCGCCGGCACCTTACCAGGCACCCCGATCTCCTTCCGCAATATCTCCTTTTCTTTCTACTGCGAATGACGGGGATGAGGGCCCTGTCGGGTGTCTGGAGCAAATCCCCCTCGTCTGACTCATTAAAGAAAAATTATTCGTCCAGTTCAAGGTGAGTAATCGCTGTTCTGATGTCTAGAAGCTATTTTCAGTCATAAGAGACGGTAGCAGCAACATTATGTACAAAATAAGTTACAAACAATGCAAAAAATCAAACAAAATAGCATGGTTGGTTAAAAGCCCATAAAACAGCAGCCATCCCCTCCGGCGCCATTCGTACATGGCGTGTTAGGTGTGTCTTTCTTCCAACAGCAATCATAACTGTTATCAACAGTTACATGGTGTTGGAAGTCGAGAGTCTATATACTTGTATGACGGGCAATTAATTGGTGTTGCTGCCAGCAATGCAATCAACAAGCTTTTAAAGAACACTTTAGACCAGACTTGATGGGTCTTCTTCCTGGTTAGTGAGTGGATGTAATGCAGGCAGAGACAGTATTATGCCAGGTTTCCTCTGGTGGCCAGACTAAGGGTCAATTACTTGAAATGCAGATTATGCAGCACAGAGGAGCACGTCATGATGCATGCAGGTGTACAGTGGGGGAAAAAAGTATTTAGTCTGCCACCAATTGTGCAAGTTCTCCCACTTAAAAAGATGAGAGAGGCCTGTAATTTTCATCATAGGTACACGTCAACTATGACAGACAAATTGAGAATTTTTTTTTCAGAAAATCACATTGTAGGATTTTTAATGAATTTATTTGTAAATTATGGTGGAAAATAAGTATTTGGTCACCTACAAACAAGCAAGATTTCTGGCTCTCACAGACCTGTAACTTCTTCTTTAAGAGGCTCCTCTGTCCTCCACTCGTTACCTGTATTAATGGCACCTGTTTGAACTTGTTATCAGTATAAAAGACACCTGTCCACAACCTCAAACAGTCACACTCCAAACTCCACTATGGCCAAGACCAAAGAGCTGTCAAAGGACACCAGAAACAACATTGTAGACCTGCACCAGGCTGGGAAGACTGAATCTGCAATAGGTAAGCAGCTTGGTTTGAAGAAATCAACTGTGGGAGCAATTATTAGGAAATGGAAGACATACAAGACCACTGATAATCTCCCTCGATCTGGGGCTCCACGCAAGATCTCACCCCGTGGGGTCAAAATGATCACAAGAACGGTGAGCAAAAATCCCAGAACCACACGGGGGGACCTAGTGAATGACCTGCAGAGAGCTGGGACCAAAGTAACAAAGCCTACCATCAGTAACACACTACGCCGCAAGGGACTCAAATCCTGCAGTGCCAGACATGTCCCCCTGCTTAAGCCAGTACATGTCCAGGCCCGTCTGAAGTTTGCTAGAGTGCATTTGGATGATCCAGAAGAGGATTGGGAGAATGTCATATGGTCAGATGAAACCAAAATATAACTTTTTGGTAAAAACTCAACTCGTCGTGTTTGGAGGACAAAGAATGCATACCTACTGTGAAGCATGGGGGTGGAAACATCATGCTTTGGGGCTGTTTTTCTGCAAATGGACCAGGACGACTGATCCGTGTAAAGGAAAGAATGAATGGGGCCATGTATCGTGAGATTTTGAGTGAAAACCTCCTTCCATCAGCAAGGGCATTGAAGATGAAACGTGGCTGGGTCTTTCAGCATGACAATGATCCCAAACACACCGCCCGGGCAACGAAGGAGTGGCTTCGTAAGAAGCATTTCAAGGTCCTGGAGTGGCCTAGCCAGTCTCCAGATCTCAACCCCATAGAAAATCTTTGGAGGGAGTTGAAAGTCCGTGTTGCCCAGCGACAGCCCCAAAACATCACTGCTCTAGAGGAGATCTGCATGGAGGAATGGGCCAAAATACCAGCAACAGTGTGTGAAAACCTTGTGAAGATTTACAGAAAACGTTTGACCTGTGTCATTGCCAACAAAGGGTATATAACAAAGTATTGAGAAACTTGTGTTATTGACCAAATACTTATTTTCCACCATAATTTGCAAATACATTCATTAAAAATCCTACAATGTGATTTTCTGGAATTTTTTTTCTCATTTTGTCTGTCATAGTTGACGTGTACCTATGATGAAAATTACAGGCCTCTCTCATCTTTTTAAGTGGGAGAACTTGCACAATTGGTGGCTGACTAAATACTTTTTTTCCCCACTGTATCTGTGGCAACCAACTGAACTTACAGTCTAATTGGTCGTTATAGATACCGTTCCCATTACAACGCTAACTTACATTTAACCCTAAAGCTACCAACATATTTCGCATTTTTACCCCAAGATGGTACTATTGAAAAAAGCAACAATCATAGTAAAATCTAAACTCAAATCTCACCCACTGCTGAAACTAAACAATGTATTAAAAAACAAACATTTTATGTGATGTTTCAGCTCCATACCAGACTAACCAATTTGTCATACTTGAGTAAACGTAAAGATACCTTAATAGAAAATGACTCAAGTAAAAGTGAAAGTCACCCAGTAAAATACTACTTAAGTAAAAGTCTAAAAGTATTTGGTTTTAAATATACTTAAGTATCAAAAGTAAATGTAATTGCTAAAATATACTTAAGAATCAAAAGTAAAAGTATAAATCATTTCACATTCCTTATATTAAGCAAACCAGAAGGCACGATTTTCTTATTTTAATTTATGGATAGCCAGGGGCACACTCCAGTGAGTCCGCCAGATCAGAAGCAGTAGGGATGACCAGAGATGTCCTCTTGATAAGTACGTGAATTGGACCATTTTCCTGTCCTGCTAAGCATTCGAAATGTAACAAGTACTTTTGGGTGGCAGGGAAAATGTATGGAGTAAAAAGCACATTATTTTCTTTAGGAATGTAGTGGAGTGAAAGTAAAAGTTGTCAAAAATATTAATAGTAAAGTAAAGTACAGATACCCCAAAAAACAACTTAAGTAGTACAATACTTTAAAGTATTTTTTACTTAAGTACTGTATACCACTGCCCACAACAAGTATGAAAAGACACAATAATGGTTTGCAATAGCAGCCAGACCAGCCAGGGAAGCTGCTAGCAGGCAGTTATGCTGAATGAAGCATTCTTTAGCAAGGCCTTCCCTTGAAAAGCCTTGTTGTTGAATCTGGTGCTTCCCCCTACACGACAACAACAACATGGGGAACTTGCTAGCTGTGTTTGGCTCATGCAGGATTTTTGTGTGTGTTGGTAGATAGATGGGCACAGCGGGGGTAACGGGGTCGGGGGGTTTGGGGGGTGAGTGTTGTGGGGAAACAACAAGCATGCAGAGCAGGCATTTACGTCTAGTGTAAATGCGGGTCTTTTTTCCAATCATGTGATGTGAAACAGAAACTTTGTTGTGAAGTCAAAAAGAAACAGAAAAGGAATTGATGCTAGGTACATCTGTTTGACTGAGTTTGCAAACATTTCCCACCCCTCCAACCAAAATACCAATTGCTCCACGGGGACTTTTACAGAAATGTGTACCATAAAACAGAATGATATGCTCTCAAAATACAATAAAATGAAAATTACAAATGACTATAATATTCTATTATCCCCTGTCAGGGTTTCCCTATAGCAGGGTTCTTCAATTCCGGTCCTGGAGGGCCGAGACACTTCTGTTTTTTATTTCTACCTGGTAGTTAATTGCACTCACCTGGTGTCCCAGGTCTGAATTAGCCCCTGATTAGAAGGAGAGGATGAAAAACAGAGGTGTTTCGGCCCTCCAGGACCAGAATTGAAGAACCCTGCCCTATAGGCAGCCCTCAGGCCAAATGAGTAAAACATATATAATAATGATTTTTGTTGTTGGACATAAATGGCTGTAAAATCCCCAGGAAATCAGCTCAATGTTATTTTAATTTAGGAAATATGTCAAATACTATATCTGTTTGGGCTTCTTACGATCAATTTGCAGTGTAGGCCCACAAATTATTTCAAATTATGTTCCGGCCCCAGGACCATCCACTCTGTGGCTGAATGTAATTGGTGGCCCCTGCCCTGTGTCATGCCTCAAATACTGTACACAGGCTGATCTTACGTCCTTTACCTTCATTATCATACAGGGATCATCATAGTCATTTTCTCCTGCTGACAGTCAGTCCTATTGGCAGTAGCAGTGAAGGGCTCATTGCCAGTCAAGTTCAAGTCAGGGGCCACAGGGAGCATTGGTTCTGCCGTTTGGCTCTCTCTGTGACAGTAATAGTCCTCCTGGCATGGCGTGCTGAGGATTTACCATCAGATTACCCTCCTACCATTCAGAGAAACAATTCTACCATGTAATACCCTGTACTAACCCTGTACTAACCATGTAATACCCTGTACTAACCTTGTAATACTGTGTACTAACCCTGTAATATCCTGTTACTAACCATGTAATATCCTGTACTAACCCTGTTATACCCTGTTACTAACCCTGTAATACTCTGTTACTAACCCTGTAATACCCTGTTACTAACCCTGTAATACCCTGTACTAACCCTGTACTAACCCTGTGATATCCTGTACTAACCCTGTAATATCCTGTACTAACCCTGTACTAACCCTGTAATATCCTGTACTAACCCAGGTTACTAACCCTGTAATATCCTGTACTAACCCTGTTACTAACCCTGTAATACTCTGTTACTAACCCTGTGATACCCTGTACTAACCCTGTACTAACCCTGTAATATCCTGTACTAACCCTGTAATATCCTGTACTAACCCTGTAATATCCTGTACTAACCCTGTACTAACCCTGTGATACCCTGTAATACCCTGTACTAACCCTGTAATACCCTGTACTAACCGCTGTTCATAGAACGTTTCCTGTGTTTTTATTTGTAACTGGATGTGCATAATGTGAGAAAGAAAATAATTAGGGCCTTTGTTGGTGACTAATACTTTTCATTAGCTGCCATAGTTGGGCAAATATTTATGTTGTTTCTCTTGGTCTTCCTCTGATTTTCTATGACCTTTCCAGGGGCGACAGAGAGGCGATCAAGAGGATAGCCTATGAGTTTGTGGAGGACAAAGCCAAAGAGGGGGTGATCTACGTTGAAGTCAGATACAGCCCACACTACCTGGCTAACACTGACGTAGAACCCATTCCATGGAACCAAAAAGAGTACGTGGATGATATTATATGTTTCTGAGTCGGTAAAGTAGCTGACAGAAAAGTGTGACTTTGAAACATACTGTAAGTGTGATTGATGTCACTTTACTATATGGACATGCGCAATACAGTTCTTTGAGTTACGTGTGCTCTCCGATTGCAGAGTCTTGTATTGTTCATGTAGGTATCTGTTCTTAGAGATCAAACATAAAATGTAAAATAGCAATGCATTGAAGAATTCTCTGTGTGTTGATTTCACTCTCTCTCTCTCTTCCCCCAGAGGTGACCTGAGCCCAGATGAGGTTGTTCGCTTGGTGAACCAGGGTCTGACCGAGGGAGAGAAGGCATTCAACATCAAAGCCAGGTCCATTCTGTGCTGCATGCGCCACATGCCAAGTAATGCCCTCACGGTCCTGTTCACGCTCCTGTCCTGTCTGTCTGGCCCAACGCAGCCCCTCCTTATTGTCTGTAGTTCTCTGTCTGTAGTTCTCTGTCTGTAGTTCTGTCTGTAGTCCTCTGTCTGTAGCCCTCTGTCTGTAGCCCTCTGTCTGTAGTCCTCTTTCTGTAGTTCTGTCTGCAGTCCTCTTTCTGTAGTTCTGTTTGCAGTCCTCTGTCTGTAGTCCTCTGTCTGTAGGCCTCTTTCTGTAGTTATGTCTGTAGTCCTCTTTCTGTAGTCCTCTGTCTGTAATCCTCTTTCTGTAGTCCTCTGTCTGTAGTCCTCTTTCTGTAGTCCTCTGTCTGTAGTCCTCTGTCTGTAGTCCTCTGTCTATAGTCCTCTGTCTGTAGTTCTGTCTGTAGTCCTCTGTCTGTAGGCCTCTTTCTGTAGTTCTGTCTGTAGTCCTCTTTCTGTAGTTCTGTCTGCAGTCCTCTGTCTATAGTCCTCTGTCTGTGATCCTCATCACACTAAGTTGCAGGCCAAACATCTCCCAGTCAAAAATACTCCCCACACTTCCTGTTTTGGGCATCGTCTGACTGTCTCGTTTCATTCCATCCCCACTCAATGATGTTGATCTATATGTGAGGAGGTGTGATACTGTGCTTACTATTGAGTTTTCTACTTAGCTAATGTCACCATTTGCTGACCCTAATGCAGACAGTACAAAGGGGCTCTTGTTTGTGTATTGTATTGTATCACTGAATTAACAATTGCAAGCCTCATCTCCTATGTTACAGCACAGAATAGAGCCAGCATTGTCTCTCATACAAGAGATATCCCCTTAGGCATTAGTAAAGTCATTTGGTTGTATGTAACTTTCTGACTTCACAGAACATTGTATCTGTTTTTGTTATTACATGCAACAAAATGCAAGTGGCTATTTTAGGCAAACATTCCAGTGAACAGTTTTCTGTTGTCAGACTTTTGTATTTTGTTTTTTGTATTTTGTTCTGCTTTTGTTAACATTAAGTTTGGAACTGGACAATTTGACCTTTTCAACCATTGCTTCCATTAGCTTTTACTGAGATGCTTGACATGATTCACAATGTCTCTCATTCATGTCAGCAGATATTCAGATAACCATTAGGTCATAGATCTAGCATGAAAACATTTCACCAACATCCTCACAAATCAAACATCCTGTCTCCAGGTCTTTGACCTCACTGGATTTCTGCTGTCCTGTAATAAATGTGTTGTTGCGTTGCGCAGGCTGGTCCATGGACGTGGTGCAGTTGTGTAAGAAGTATAAGGAGGATGGAGTGGTGGCTATTGATCTGGCAGGAGACGAGTCCCTCAACTGTGAGGCCTACCCAGGACACAGGATGGCCTATGAGGTAACTTACCACTGCCCAACTTTGAACCCTCGTGTCCAATTCATACTGTATGTGCTGTAGTCAACTCTTCCATGCATGATTCATGGCAATGATACAAGACAAGAGGTAGCCTCAGCAGGATATGAGGCTAACCACTGTCCTACTGAATGCTATCATGCAGCATACCATGCTCAGTTTAATGGTTTAAAAGGTGGGAGATCACCCTCCAACTTGCAGAAGAATTTAAAATCAAATCAAATTGTATTTGTCACATGCGCCGAATACAATAGGTATAGACCTTACAGTGAAATGCTTACTTACAAGCCCTTAACCAACAATGCAGTTTTTAAGAAAAAGTGTAAAGTAAAACATTGATAAGTACATATTAAAAAAGAAAAATAGAAAAATAACAATTAAAGAGCAGCAATAAAATAACAGTAGTGAGGCTATATACAGGGGGTACCGGTACAGAGTCAATGTGCGGGGGCACAGGTTAGTTGAGATAATTGAGGTAATATGTACATGTAGGTAGAGGTAAAGTGACTATGCATAGATAATAAACAGAGAGTAGCAGCAGCATACCAGGCGGTGATGCAATCAGTCAGGATGCTCTCGATGGTGCAGCTGTATAACTTTTTGAGGATCTGAGGACCCATGCCAAATCTTTTCAGTCTCCTGAGGGGGAATAGGCATTGTCATGCCCTCTTCACGACTATCTTGGTGTGTTTGGACCATGATAGTTTGGTGATGTTTGGTGATCCTCTGTAGCTCAATTGGTAGAGCATGGCGCTTGTAACGCCAGGGTAGTGGGTTCGATCCCCGGGACCACCCATGCATAAAAATGTATGCACACATGACTAAGTCGCTTTGGATAAAATCGTCTGCTAAATGGCATATTATTTATGTTCCACTACAGCCCCGTCGATGAGAATGGGGGCGTGCTCGGTCCTCTTCTTTTTCCTGTAGTTCACAATCATCTCCTTTGTGTGGGGTTGTATCGAGCGAGAATGAAGGTGTGCTGAAAACACTATAAAAAGTATTCACATTTGACACGGTTGGCTACCCCTTGTCAGATAACAGCGTTAAAGTACAATCAATCTTTATTAGGCCTATTGCAGAACCGCAGACCTTAAAGGCCTACAATTGGTTGATTTTGTTTTATAACTAGCCAATAATTTGCAATAATTTTTATCATTATAACTCATTGATTAACTCTCTATACATATGTCCATACATGAAGGTCGCTTTAGAAAAACATTTGTTGGAGAGGTCTGCAATTTCTTGTAACAGAAAACTTGCTCAAGAACAATAAATTAATCAGTGAAACTATTCACAGTGTTCCTGATGACCAAATTTAGACTATTTGTCAAAAGTATGCCTCTGTTAAGTGTTTCAACCAAAAGTTGGCATAAGTAATTTCAACAAGCATTTTAGTTTGGACTGCGTAGTTTGTTCTATCTCTGGTGGTTCCGGATTTAAACACAGTTCCATTAATTCATTCCCCCAGGATAACATCTGGGAACACTGTGGTAAGGTCGACCAGAGGCTGAAGTGATAAATGTGGACATGTTAACATCTGTTTAAATGATTAGTTTGACTAAGGCCAGTTCCAAACACTATTATCTTAGTAGAGTGCAACTCTGATACTAATACAGACAGTTATCATGACTGCACAAGCTCTAGATCGGTGTCCTGGATTCGAAGCAGGGTTTTGTCAATGTTGGCGAGATGCAATTCTTACCAATCTAGCCTTTGGCAGAAAAAGAATGCCTACTCTTGACAGAAACATGAGCTCTTGGAATAATGTTGTGACTATGTTCATCCATGTATAATGACATCGTTTCAAAACAATGGAAGGTATTTCAGTCGGGACTAATTGTCAAATCCAGATGGTTCTCATATTAAGTTGGTGTTGATGTGAGTGACCTTGTTGACAGGAAGCAGAGAGATGTGGGATCCACAGAACAGTCCATGCTGGAGAGGTGGGCCCTGCCTCTGTGGTGAAAGAGGTGAGCTTCCCTTTCCTCAACAGCCTTTGGGGACCATTAAATATGTCTATGGCAGTTCAACTTGACCGAAGTCTTCCTCTACTTCAGCAACACATACGTCATTATAACGTCTCTCACTGAACTACATTATCATGTTATAAGTGACACTGCATTGTGAAAACATTTCTCCCCTCCCTTTTTATAAGAACGTAAATACGGTATGTATTTCAGATAGAAACAAGTAAACAACCGAGGACACAGAGCACACTAGTCTGTTCATCACTATCCAATTTCATGTCTCCTTGGAATTCTTCACTAGCCTATGTGAATTACTTTCTATGGAAGCCATCTTTCTAAAATGTCAGGGAACTATGCATCTAAAGACAGGGTGTTGCCAGGAATAGCCAGTAGTTCTGCTAACATGTGTACGTGAGATGATTTTGACGAAACTGCTTGATGACCCATATCTCATGTCTTCTTCAGGCTGTGGAGGTCCTGAAAGCAGAGAGAGTAGGACATGGTTACAACACGCTGGAGGACCAAGTGCTGTACAAACAACTCCTGGAGCAGAATATGCATTTTGAGGTAAGAACGTACACATTTATATTCACCTGTAATGTAAAGTAACATTGGACTTTATACACACATAATATTACATGATGTATGATCATACCTCATAGAACAAGGCAAATATATCCTACCATAGATTTAAAGATCCTACCATGAATGGAGAGGCGATAAAGGACACAGCGGATGCTTAAACCGACTAGGAAAAACCTAAAACTGACCCTTACCTTAACCAAATCCTTAACCCCGACCCTAACCTAATTTTAATACATTCTGAAATAAGATATCGGTTTGGGCATCAGGCGTGACCATGACTGCATGGCCAAGCACAACTCCAAAACCATCATTAAGTTTGCCGACGACTCAACAGTGGTAGGCCTGATCACCAACAACGATGAGACAGCCTACAGGGAGGAGGTCAGAGACCTGGCCGTGTGGTGCCAGGATAACAACCTCTCCCTCAACATGATCAAGACAAAGGAGATGATTGTGGACTACAGGAAAAGGAGGACCGAGCACGCCCCCATTCTCATCGACGGGGCTGTAGTGGAGCAGGTTGAGAGCTTCAAGTTCCTTGGTGTCCACATCACCAACAAACTATTATGGTCCAAACACACCAAGACAGTCATGAAGAGGGCACGACGAAGCCTATTCCCCCTCAGGAGACTGAAAAGATTTGCAATGGGTCTTCAGATCCTCAAAGAAATTATACAGCTGCACCATCGAGAGCATCCTGACTGGTTGCATCACCGCCTGGTATGGCAACTACTCGGCCTTCGACCGCAAGGCACTACAGAGGGTAGTGCATACGGCCCAGTACATCACTGGGGCCAAGCTTCCTGACATCCAGGACCTCTATACCAGGCGGTGTCAGAGGAAGGCCTTAAAAATTGTCAAAGACTCCAGCCACCCTAGTCATAGACTGTTCTCTCTGCTACCGCACGGCAAGCGGTACCGGAGCTACAAGTCTAGGTCCAAACGGCTTCTTAACAGCTTCTACCCCCAAGCCATACGACTCCTGAACAGCTAATAAAATGGCTACCCGGACTATTTGCATTGTCCCCCCACCCCCTCTTTTTACGCTGCTGCTACTCTGTTTATTATCTATGCATAGTCACTTTACCTCTAACTACATGTACATATTACCTCAATTACCTCGACTAACCTGTGCTCCCACACATTGACTCTGTACCGGTACCCCCTGTATATAGCCTCGCTACTGTAATTTTACTGCTGCTCTTTAATTATTTGTTATTTTTCTTAAATATTTTTTAATTTTTACTTATCAATTTTTTATTTAAGACATATTTTTCTTAACTGCATTGTCGGTTAAGGGCTTGTAAGTAAGCATTTCACTGTTGTATTTGGCCCATGTGACAAATAAAATTTGATTTGATTTTTGGTTAAAGCCTTTTCCTACCATGAAGTCCTCGGCAGCTAGTGCACAGTGACCTCTGGTGGTCAAGGAGAGACATTACACAAGTGTTGTGTCCAAATTAATTGCTCCTTTCGCCCAAAGGGTCTACAAGTTTACTTTCCATCTGGATTTTAAAGCTAATGACTGGTATATGGAAACTCTCATATCAATACAATGCTTTTAAACTTGTGGGGAGTAGTGAACGTGTGCACACTTCAGGAAGAAAGAGAAATGATTGGGACTTACAGCCTAGAATCTTGGCACACAAGGCTACTGTTCTGTAACAAAGGAATGCTGTGTGATTTCAGGTGTGTCCCATATCCAGCAAACTGACTGGAGCGTGTGATCCAGACTTCACCAAGCATCCTGTCATCACGTAAGCAGTCTTTCACTACTCATCATATTTAATGAATGATACTTCTTCTGATAAAGTTTCAACAACCCAATACCATAAAGATTATAACAGAATTTAGGGCGGCAGGTAGCTTAGTGGTTAAGAGCGTTGTGCCAGTAACCAAAAGGTCGCTGGTTCTAATCCCTGAGCCAACTAGGTGAAAAATCTGTCGATGTGCCCTTGAGCGAGGCACTTAACCCTAATTGCTCCTGTAAGTCGCTCTGGATAAGAGCGTCTGCTAAATGACCCCAAAAAAAAAAAAAAAGTTTCATTTTTGTTTGGGTTTACTTATCCCCTCTGAATGACGTGTGTGTATGTAGCTTCAGAAAGGATAAGGCCAACTACTCCCTGAACACAGACGACCCTTTGATTTTCAACTCCACCCTGCACTTAGACTACAGCACTGCCCAGAAGTACATGGGCTTCACCGAAGAGGAATTCAAGAGACTGGTAAGAAAACATTTCTGCCCTTCCTATTTGGTTGGCAGCTCAATACCGTTAAATATTTAGCCTGGTTGTTTCCCCTTGCTCTGCAAGGGTTGCGGCTTTTGTGGAGCGACAGGTAACTGTGCTTCGAGGGTGACTGTTGTCGATGTGTGCAGAGGGTCCCTGGTTCAAGCCCATGTAGGGGCGAGGAGAGGGACGGAAGCAACACTGTTACACCACTGGTGACAATACTACAGTATACTCTCCCATGATGGTTTAATGAGTCTCACGCACCTCGTTTTCAGAACATAAACTCTGCTAACTCCAGCTTCTTGCCTAAGAAGGAGAAGAAGGATCTTGTCAACACGTTGTATGAAGCCTATGGAATGGTGGAGAACACTGGCTTTTAAATGAAGCACTGATCAGAGCTGCAACACAACAACCCAGGCACCTACCACTTTGCCAAATAAGATAGCCTATAGGACCTATTTGAATCATCATGCCTACAACTTACTTCCCAGCTTTTATTTCATTCGGTGGAAATAGTTTTTACCCCACTTTTTTTTTTTTTTTAAATGGGCACGCTTCAGGTAAACCAGCTCAATACCAAAAATGTTCTAAACATTTAATATTGTTGTTGTAGTCCTAGTTATGAGCACTAGGTGGCAGACTATCTATTGCTGTACTGTTCTCACTGGGTGGAGAGTAAAGCCTACTGAAGTGGTCTTACCGTTTTTAGAATAACTTATGTATAATATGTTGTTCTCTGAGATAGAAAATTACAAAATGATTTACTCTAAATCTATTTTACTAATTGAAAAGCAGTTCCATTTAATAAATTGCTTCCGTGGAGGACAATGTTAAAATATGAGCAACATCTACAATAAAAACACTTTTGCATCTTAAAATAGTTGTCATTATTGAAGGAGTATCAGAATTAATTGCAATATGGACCTTACCTCACTGTTTAGTTCAAATGTAAAACCACTTATTGAGTAGCAGCTCTTACGGAGATGCAGCTCTTACGGAGATGCAGATCTTACGGAGATGCAGATCTTACGGAGAAGCAGATCTTACGGAGAAGCAGATCTTACGGAGAAGCAGATCTTACGGAGATGCAGATCTTACAGCGCAACAGATCTTACAGAGCAACAGATCTTACGGAGATGCAGATCTTACGGAGATGCAGATCTTACGGAGAAGCAGATCTTACGGAGAAGCAGATCTTACGGAGATGCAGATCTTACTGGAAAAGCACACACACTGGACCCAGGAACATGAAGAGCTTGCTCATGAGTACCACTTCACTCAAACATCCCACTTCTTCTCCTTTATCAAAAAAAAAACTAATGGAAGTGCAAGGGTGCCTTCCTATATGCTGTACATTGGCTTCCTGTGACCACTCCATTGTACACAAAACTGCATTAGGACATATTAATGATAACTGCAGATATTCAACTTCCATCAGTCATGGGTGTCTGAACGGGCACTTCTGGCAAACGTCAGTGTTTCAGTGTTTAAAAAAAAAATCTATAGAAAACTGCACATCTACTTGAGAACTAAATAATTCCCACTAGCAGTATTCTGACCACTGAAAGTACAAGTTCTGACCACAGACTGTACCTTCACTGAAGGAAATGAAAGTCTCCAGGAGTGTCTCAGGTAGCCTATTAATAGCAATGGAAATCTGAAGATGAGATTAGTTGTGCCAACAGCAAAAGTATGCACATACCATAACAAAAACAACTGTTACAGAAGATATATATTATACATTTTATTACAGAAAAGAAATTACTATTACAAAGGTATCAAAGAACCATTTGAAATAAATATGATCCTACAATTCCATTGTAATTCCAACTAATGTGTTATTGTAAGGTAAAAGAATGACAAATGAAAACTGGGTCACAAACGTACAAAAAGAAAAAGGACAAACATGATTATAGATTCTGTGCAGCTCTTGTTTTTGATGAGAGTTCCACGTTAGGTTTGGAACAACAGCATTTCATTCTAAGAAAGGATAGTGTTCAGTACATCTGGAGAGACATAGATCCAAAGTTCGGTGCGTTCTCATAGTGATATGAGAACATTTCCTTTACCACCGTAGTCCAGCAGCACCTCTAGGCCAAGATCAGATGTAGTCCTACTTGTCAACAACTGTTCTGTCAACTACGTTTCCCACAATGCCAATTGAAAAAGGAGAAGCTACACAGTGAGAGAAGATGTCATCACTGTTGTTGTCATCACTGTTGAGCTAGGAGAGGAGTATGGTCCAGTCAGGTAGGACATTCAGGAGATCCTCTCTCTGTCTTATTCTGTCCCTTCTTCTCCGTGTCCCGCTCTCCTCTCCTGTGAGGTGGTTTAGGATGGACCCTCGCCTCCCTGGGCCTCTTGGCTGGTCGACCCTTCACCCTTAGGGGCTGGTGATGCACCAGAGTCTCCTTCTGAAAGACATGGGAAACATGGTCCATTAAAAACAAAGCATGTGCCCACAAGTGTCAACAGATTGGAGATGGCTTGGGAGAGAAGGCAGGGGGGTAATCAAATCAAATTTTATTTGCCACATGCGCCGAGGTGTAGAAAGGTGTAGACATTACAGTGAAATGCTTACTTACAGCCCTTAACCAACAATGCATTTATTTCTTAATAAAAAAGTAAAATATAAAACAACAACAAAAGGTGTTGAGAAAAAAAGATCAGAAGTAAAATAAAATAACAGTAGGGAGGCTATAGACAGGGGGGTACCGGTGCAGAGTCAATGTGCGGGGGCACCGGTTAGTTGAGGTAATATGTACATTTGGGTAGAGTTAAAGTGACTATGCATAAATAATTAACAGAGTAGCAGCAGCGTAAAAAGATGGGGTGGGGGTGCAAATAGTCTGGGTAGCCATGATTAGCTGTTCAGGAGTCTTATGGCTTGGGGGTAAGAAGCTGTTGAGAAGCCTTTTGGACCTAGACTTGGCGCTCCGGTACCACTTGCCGTGCGGTAGCAGAGAGAACAGTCTATGACTAGGGTGGCTAGAGTCTTTGACAATTTTGAGGGCCTTCCTCTGTCACCGCCTGGTATAGAGGTCCTGGATGGCAGGAAGCTTGGCCCCAGTGATGTACTGGGCCATACGCACTACCCTCTGTAGTGCCTTGTGGTCGGAGGCCGAGCAGTTGCCATACCAGGCGGTGATGCAACCAGTCAGGATGCTCTCTATAGTGCAGCTGTATAACCTTTTGAGGATCTGAGGACCCATGCCAAATCTTTTCAGTCTCCTGAGGGGGAATAGGCTTTGTCGTGCCCTCTTCACGACTGTCTTGGTGTGTTTGGACCATGATAGTTCGTTGGTGATGTGGACACCAAGGAACTTGAAGCTCCCAACCTGTTCCACTACAGCCCTGTCGATGAGAATGGGGGCGTGCTCAGTCCTCTTTTTTTTCCTGTAGTCCACAATCATCTCCTTTGTCTTGGTCACGTTGAGGGAGAGGTTGTTATCCTGGCACCACACGGCCAGGTCTCTGACCTCCTCCCTATAGGCTGTCTCATCTTTGTCTGTGATCAGGCCTACCACTGTTGTGTCGTCGGCAAACTTAATGATGGTGTTGGAGTCTGGCCTGGCCATGCAGTCATGGGTGAACAGGGAGTACAGGAGGGGACTGAGCACGCACCCCTGAGGGGCCCCCGTGTTGAGGATCAGCGTGGCAGATGTGTTGTTACCTACGCTTACCACCTGGGGGCGGCCCGTCAGGAAGTCCAGGATCCAGTTTCAGATGGAGGTGTTTAGTCCCAGGATCCTTAGCTTAGTGATGAGCTTTGAGGGCACTATGGTGTTGAACGCTGAGCTGTAGTCAATGAATAGCATTCTCACGTAGGTGTTCCTCTTGTCACGGTGGGAAAGGGCAGTGTGGAGTGCAATAGAGATTGCATCATCTGTGGATCTGTTGGGGCAGTATGCAAATTGGGTTTCTGGGATAATGGTGTTGATGTGAGCCATGACCAGCCTTTCAAAGCACTTCATGGCTACAGACGTCACTGCTACGGGTCGGTAGTCATTTAGGCAGGTTATCTTAGTGTCCTTGGGCACGGGGACTATGGTGGTCTGCTTGAAACATGTTGGTATTACAGACTCAGTCAGGGACATGTTGAAAATGTGGGTGAAGACACTTGCCAGTTGGTCAGCACATGCTCGGAGTACACGTCCTGGTAATCCGTCTGAATGTTGACCTGCTTAAAAGTCTTACTCACATCGGCTACGGAGAGCGTGATCACATAGTCATCCGGAACCACTGGTGCTCTCATGCATGCATGCTGACTAAGTGGATAAAGATGTAGAACACAGACACCTGGCTATATAGCATATGCGCTCACCCGCCGCCTTCAGGTCCATCCCTTCCAGGTCTTTGGTTAATTCACTGGTGCTGGCTGCTGCCCCCTGTCCCTGGATGTCAGGTACTGCGTTCCTGCGGCCTGTACGATCACAGTTGATGAAGTCAGAGTATGGCGTTGTTGTCTCCACATCCATCATCTGTCCATGACCAGACACCTCATTACACCTGCAGAGAGAGGGATAGGATAGGATTCACTTTAATGTCCCAAGGGGAAAATTGTCTCAGACACACAGTACTGCTGTATACAAAATAGACACTGTACATTACACACATTGCACATTACCCTCATCATGATACACTTCTCATACAACCACGTACAGAATACTTTGCATATTCCCTAAGCTCACCCTTACTTATTGCTGGTTAGGTATTAGATGGACATGGGAATGAAGGAGTGTTTTGTTTGACATTTTAAATAAAACATCTGAGTCTCGGCATCATTCTGTGTTCAGCTTACATGTGGGGACCCTACAGCGTCTGCCTGAGTGGAGGAGGGACCCTACAGCATCTGCCTGAGGGGAGGAGGGACCCTACAGCGTCTGCCTGAGGGGAGGAGGGACCCTATACTCAGAGTAAAGTACATGGGAGGGATCTGATCTGAAATCATTTTCTGCGCTTGTCTGATGGAGAGAGGGTGATGGAGAGGGAGAGCGTTACTGAGGCCAACAAAACCAAGCTGAGCTAAACCAAGCTGGAACTGTGGAAAAAAGGGAAATATAATAAATAAATATTTGAGGCACCACAATTCTGTTCGGGTTGACACGACAGTGTGAGGGGTATGACCATCTCAACATTGAGCCATACAAGTCTGTACCATATCCAGAGCTCAGAGTTCACTGTGAAATAATTCATTATTGTCCTTTCTATTTCTGCACAGTGTGCTAATGGAGCTAGCGTCAGTGCTAATCTGCCAACCTAATTACAAGTTATTTATTTTTAAACTGAGTGTTTATCGAGGACTCAAACCCTTCTCTCAACTTTGCTTGTCTAAAAACTACTCACATGAACACTGCAAGCTTACAGGACATTCTTTATACACAATAAGGATATTTTATAGGAGTAAAAGCACAAGAAGTGATCACTATGAACCAAAGTGTCTAACTGTGCTTATAAAGCCTTTCAAAAGGGCAGAGGCCGACCGGGGGAGAGAGAAAAGAGAAAAGCGTATTGAGCTCAGCTCACATTAGCTATTCATTCCTCCCTGCTCGGTCTTCCTCTTCTAAGCCCACATTTAATTGGGTCATGGATCTTGCCAGGGACTACAACACTATACAGCTAGCTGGTGGTTTCAGGAGAACAGGGGGGCTGAGAAGAATAAATGCTGCTCCAAAAAGAAAAGACAATCTGTTCCTTTTAAAAGTAGGGCCTTCCTCTGGAAAAGAGATGAGGGAGAGAATCTATTAGCTGTTTAAACCAGGCCGAACACTGCACTCACCATTGTTTGAAACAGTGACACGTAGCAAAATAATTTGTATGCCAGGCTAGGAATCTGTCTGACAATTATAGGCAGCTGGACAAGTGGACATATCCTACTCCAGCAATCGACAACTTCCCTCCCCCTCCAACCGCCATTAAGAATCGGTCATGGCTTGCTCAAAGCCTCAACATGGCATGGCCAACAGCATTACAAAGAGTTGATAAAACATCTGAACATCAACTAGAGCATAAGTGCTACATAATCTGATAGTCAAGGTCACATCGCCATAGATAAGCTACTTAGACAAAACAGATGGACAAAGCCCTGAAACACAAAGAATGGAGAAAGACAAAGTTGGCAGCCAAAGCTAGGCCTTCTCTCGCTTAGGCATTGACACAGTAACCCAGGGTCGGGTGGTTCCCAAACACAGAATGATGCCGAGACTCAGATGTTTTATTTAAAATGTCAAACAAAAACCAATGGTTGCAAAGTTAAACACACCATACAAATCTATGCACAATGACTACTTTTAACCATTTCCACTGAACACTTGACAAAAAGCCATTTACTTGAACAGTGCAGATGCAATGTTTGGTAACTGAATGACACCACAAACTGGCATTCTGTTACCAAATTAACACTGTTCTTCAATTAAATGTGTTTTTGTAAAAATGTCAGTGGAAATTGTTAAAAGTAGAGTTGTATAGTTTGTTTAACTTTGCAATCATAGGTTTTTGTTTGGCATACATTTTAAAGTGAAAAATCGGTCTCAGCTTCATTCCATTACCGTGGACTTGCCCTTAGAGCACCATAGCTTAATGGCATACAGGGCTGCAAGTTCATGCACAGCTTTACATCAGAAAAAGCGAGAAACATCCACTCATCTATTTTCTCTGCAGACAGAAATCCTGTTTTAATGTACGTTAGACCAACATTACAAACTAGCTAATGAATTATGTTTGGTTGTTATAGTCTGCCTAGCGACAGTGTATGGGACCTTTCTCATCTAATTACCATTCTGTGGTCTAATGAGGTCTTGCCCAGACACACAGGAATGCACACACACACACACACACACACACGATAACTTTGCTGTGCTCTATACTACAGCCTCCCGCCGCTGTGGAGGAACACTGCAGCATCTTATTGAAACTACTGTGTGTGGTGTCCATCTACATACACGTGATATAATGTATGGCACGGACTGCTTGAGGCAAGCAGGTTGCTACTGTAACTAGGGCTGGGCGATATATATATTGTAATGACCTGACTAGATCATAAAAGAACAACTGTCCAGACAGAGGGTTGAGTTTACGAATGGACGGTTTATTAAACCAACGTTACACAGGCTACTGTTTGGCCGTAGCCCACGCCAAATAAATGAAAGATAACCCACAAGCCAATCGCGACCTTCTCTTGTGAAGCCCAGACGTAAAAAGAGAGAGAACAAAGGCTAAACCTGGTCTTAACTTCCAAAGCTCCATCCCCCTGCCCAACCCCCCTCCACGCCACTCCGCCAACCGCCAGGATGCCCGGCATCAGAACATTCCAGGCATTCCCGTGATTGGCAGATAGCAGGTTGATTGACATGTCGGACCCCGCGAACACTGGGTACTGGTAGGTACAACACAACCATCTACTAGCCTAACACATAACACACAGCTGTCTGTGCGGGTCGCTACACAGCCCCCCCACCACAAAGTCCCTCGTCCCCGAGGGAACAAACAAAGTCTCTGAAGCGACCCGGAGGTCTCCTTTGCCTGCGTGGCTGGGATGGCCGCAGAGTGCCCCTCTGGGAACCAGGGGATGAAGGCAAGGACATGGGGGACAAGGAAGCGGGAACGGGTAATACAGTCCGTGGCTCTGGGGAACCACGCGGTGACACAGGGGGAGTGGGCTGTCTGGAGCCTTGTCTGCGGCACCTGGAATGGGTGCCTGGAGAATGTCATTGCCAGAGAGGGGAATTGTGGGGGTTCCTGGGGTTTGGGGAGAAGAGGCCTCTCTATATGGGGCTAACCTGTCCCGGTGCAGTGTCACCTTTCTCCCCCTGGGAGGAAGCTGCACCCGGTAAACAACCTCCCCTACCCTCTCCAGGACACTGCAGGGTCCCACCCAGTGACTGTCCAACTTGGGGCATCTGCCTTTTTTCCTTAGCGGGCTGTAGACCCAGACCAGCTCCCCAGCCACAAAGTGCCTTCCCCGGGTGTGCACGTCATAGTTCCTCTTCTGCCTCACACCTGCATTCAGCAGCTGCTCTCTGGCGAAGGTGTGGGCTGTCTCCAGGCGGTCCTGGAGTCTCCGGGCATACTCCGGCCCCGGGGAAACATGAGGGCTATCCAGGGGCCGACCAAACGCCATCTCCGCAGGGGTACGGATCTCTCTCCCCAGCATGAGGAGGGCAGGCGTGCAGGAGGTGGAGTCTTGGACAGCGGAGCGGCATGCCATGAGGACCATAGGCAGGTGCTTGTCCCAGTCACGCTGGTGTTTGGAAGAGACGATGGCCAGCTGCTGTCCAAGCGTTTTGTTGAAGCGCTCCACAAGGCCATCACTTTGAGGATGGAGAGGAGTAGTGCGGGTCTTGTGCATACCCAGCCTCTCACACATGGTGGCGAACACACGGGACTCAAAGTTTCTGCCTTGGTCGCTGTGGATGGACTCTGCAGCTCCAAACCTGCTGAACATCCCCGCTGTCAGGGCGTCGACGATGGTCTCTGCCTCCTGGTCAGGCAGAGCATAGGCCTCGGGCCATTTTGTGAAATAGTCCATGGCCGTGAGCACCCAGCGGTTTCCACTGTCTGTGGTGGGGAACGGCCCAACTACATCCACTCCCACCCTCTCCATGGGAGCCCCCACTGGGAACTGTTGGAGCTGAGCATGAGAGCGGCCTGGGGGGCCCTTTCTCGCTGTGCAGTTGTCACAGCGGCGGCAAAAGTCTTCCACATCCCTCTTGTGCTGCCCCCAGTAAAAGCCCTGACGGAGGCGGCGCAGTGTTTTTGTGACCCCAAAGTGTCCAGTCCCCACCCCCCCATGAGTACTCTGGAGCACAGCCTCCCGCAATGCTTTTGGGACCACCACCTGCCACCTCTCCTCCCCCGTAGCTGACTCCTTCCATGCCCGCTGTAACACGCCATCAGCCAGCCGCAGTCGCTCAAACTTTGACCACAACCCTTTGGTCGCGAGTGAGAGCGCTGTCACCTCTTCCCATGGTGGCCTCACCTGCGCCTCTACCCACTGTAGCACTGGCTGTAGGTCTGTGTCCCGTCCCTGCTGCTGCCCCCATTCAGCCACGTCGACAGTCTGCAGCTCACAGCAGACAGGCCCGCTCGCCCGACACACTGTGGCACAGACCCCCTCCTCTGCACACAGCTCTCTCTCCCGTCCCTCTCTCCGTTCACAGTGGCGGCAGCCGTCTGCAGTACAGGGCCGACGGGACATGGCGTCGGCGTTGGAGTGGCGTGCCCCTGCCCTGTGCACCACCGTGAAGTCATACGGCTGAAGCTCCTCCAACCAGCGTGCCACCTGCCCCTCTGGCTCTCTGAAAGACATGAGCCACTGGAGAGCAGAGTGGTCAGTCCTTACAGTAAAGGGCAGACCACCCAGGTAGTACTTGAAGTGTTTGACGGAAGCCACAACAGCCAAGAGCTCCCGCCGGGTGACACAGTAGCGGCGCTCATCTTTGTCAAATGTTTTGCTGAAGTACGCCACCGCTCTCTCCCCCTCTGGCCCCAACCGGGCCAGCACCCCACCCATGCCCACATTGCTCGCGTCTGTGTCCAGGATAAAGGGCAATGTGAGGTCAGGGGGGGCGAGCACGGGGGCCTCGATCAGTGCACGTTTGAGGGTGTTGAACGCCTCCTCACACTCCACTGTCCAAGTGAAAGCCTTGTCCTTCGGCAGCAGGCGGTTCAGTGGAGCAGCAACGCTTGAGAAGCCCCCTACAAACCTCCTGTAGTACGAGGCCAGGCCCAGGAAGCTCTTCAGCTGACGCTGGTCGGTGGGGGTGGGCCAGTCTCTGACAGCCGCTACCTTGTCCTCCATGGTGCTGATCCCCTCCTTCCCCACTCGGTGGCCCAAGAAGGACACCTCTCTCCTCATGAAGTGGCACTTCTCGGGGTGGAGCTTCAGACCTGCGGCAGCCACCCTCTCCAGCACACACCGTAGCGCCCCCAGGGCTGACTGGAAGGAGCTGCCATGGGCCAGGATGTCATCGAGGTATACCAGACACTGCTGTCGGGGGATGCCATCCAGCACCCTGTCCATCAAACGCTCAAAAGTAGCTGGAGCGTTGCACAGGCCGAAGCACAGGACCTTGAACTGCCAGTGTCCTCTGTTAGTGGAGAACGCAGTTTTGGCTCTGGCCTCTGGGGAGAGGGGCACCTGCCAGTAGCCACTGCGGAGGTCTAGTGAGGAGAACCAGGAGGACCCCCTAACCAGGTCCAGCGACTCATCGATACGTGGTATGGGGTATGAGTCCTTCCTGGTTACCTCATTCAGCCACCTGTAGTCCGCACAGAAGCTCAGCTTGCCCCCCTTCTTCGGAACCATGACGACTGGCGCCGCCCAGGGGCTGTCTGAGGGCTCAATGAAGTCTGCCCGCTGCATCTCCAACACAGCCTTGTCTGCCGCCTCCTGGCGTGCCAGCGGGATACGGCGGGGACGCATCTTGATAGGTCGAGCATCACCTGTGTCGATCTCATGCTGCACCAGATGAGTCTGACCCACCTCTTCCTCACTCAGCGCAAAGCTGTCTCTGAATTCAAACAGCAACTGCCTCAACCGTTCCTGCTGCTCGGGGTCAAGACCAACACAGTTCCTCCCCCATATCTCCCTCACTGCAGACAGTGTCCTCTCCCCTCCCATCTGGGGTAGCTGGGCTGGGGGGGGGGCGGCCCGGGCTCACAGAGGACTGTGTCGTGGAGGTAGCTGGGGGCATGTAACGCAACGCCGTAGGTGACAGGGGGGCTGGGGAAAAGTCACACCCAGATGTGGGGGAGGGGGGGGCAGCCATGAGTCTCTGCTGCTTTAACTGTTGGAGTAAAGGGTTTGTTGGGTTGAGTGAATGTGACATTAGGGGCCATGGTGACCTCCGGCCCTCCCTGGAAGCTCAGTGTGCCCCTATTTAGGTCTAACTGGCAGCCTGTGCTCCTAAGAAAGTCCAACCCCAGGATACAAGGGTCCTGCACAGCCGCTACCCACACAGGATGACGCACAGTCCTGCCCCCTACTGTCAGAGTCATTATTCCCTTCCCTTTCATGGGTTCCAGCTCACCTGTGACTGTGCGGAGCTGCACAGTTGTAGGCTCACACTGAGTCCAACCTGGCACAATATCTGGCCTCACCAGGGTTACTGTGGACCCAGTGTCCACCAGGGCGGAGCAGGGCACCCCCTCCACAGTGACATGACAAAAGTCCCCAACACAGGTCTGGCCCACCACAACAACAGGCTCCATCCGCTTGCCCTCGTCTGCTTCTGGGGGAAGTGGAGCCTTGCTTCCCCGTCTGTGCCGGTGGGCTCCTCCTGAAGAAGATGGTGGTTGGGATAGAAAGCCAGGGGTCCGCACTACCCGGTCTATGCGGACCCCGAGCCGTTTCCCTGAGCTCTGGGGGACATGGGGCAATCTCGGCGCAGATGGCCTGGCTGGCCACAACCCCAGCAGACCCTGGGACCAGGGCGTGTGTTTCGTGCCGCCTGTAGCGACACAGCACTAATGAGTTCTGTCATTTCAGCCACCCATGCAGGCTTTTCCGGCTCCGGGCTGCTCTATCCCCCAGCTCGCACAGAGGGTCTGTCTCCCTGCACCCCCACCAAAGCCCCAGCTGAAGCCCCAGCCCACACCAGCTCCCTCTCCAAAGCCATCTCCAAGGCTACCTGCAATGACTCAGGATGAGCCAGCTGGGTCTGTATGCGCAGCTCCGTAGGAGAGAGCGCCTGTATGAACTGGTCCCGTGCTAGCTCGCTCTGCACGGAGGGGGGCATGTGAGCATATGCCCGCCGAGAGAGGCTCTCAATGTCATTAGCTAGCACCCGTAGAGGCTCTCCAGGCTGCCTGCGTCTATTACTCAGTTCATAGCGCAGTAGCCCGGGCTGTACACACTGTCCATAGCGCCTCCTCAGTGCTCCCACTAAAGCACCATAATCACGTCTGTCCTCGGGGCTAATCAATATCAAACAGGCCAGAGCTTCATCCGTGAGGCATAAAGCCAACTGCAGTGCCCTATCTTCATCCGACCACCCCCTAAAATGAGCTAACAGTTCAAACTGAGCATGAAAAGCTTCCCAATTCGCCTTACCGGAATACTTCGGGGTCTTAACGGATACGGACGCAGCCGGGAACTGGGCGCCGCCATGTTTGTTTACATCCTGAGCCCCAGATTCCTCGTCCCGCCGCGTCGACGTCACCCCTTCGGTCCGCCCACCAGAATCCGCGCGAAACACAGTCGACGAAGCACTCATGCCCGCTTCAGCCGCCATCACTCTAACGTCCTCCCTCAAGCGGCCTCTGGGCTCCGATGCCCTGGCGATCTCCTCAGCCAGAACCCCCGACGTCCATGCACACGCACCTCCTTGGCCATAATCGTCCCCTACCTCCACCTTCACTTTCGGATTCCCTCGAAGCATCTTCAACCCCCGTTCTCACCTACGGTAGCTAGCCACAGAAGTCAGCTAGCTAGCTGGCTAACTTTTATCAAAGTTTTTACTTCTGACACCAATGTAATGACCTGACTAGATCATAAAAGAACAACTGTCCAGACAGAGGGTTGAGTTTACGAATGGACGGTTTATTAAACCAACTTTACACAGGCTACTGTTTGGCCGTAGCCCACGCCAAATAAATGAAAGATAACCCACAAGCCAATCGCGACCTTCTCTTGTGAAGCCCAGACGTAAAAAGAGAGAGAACAAAGGCTAAACCTGGTCTTAACTTCCAAAGCTCCATCCCCCTGCCCAACCCCCCTCCACGCCACTCCGCCAACCGCCAGGATGCCCGGCATCAGAACATTCCAGGCATTCCCGTGATTGGCAGATAGCAGGTTGATTGACATGTCGGACCCCGCGAACACTGGGTACTGGTAGGTACAACACAACCATCTACTAGCCTAACACATAACACACAGCTGTCTGTGCGGGTCGCTACAATATAATTAATTTGATTAGTTCGAATTTATGTTTTAGCGCAATATTCCAAATGCCTGTATCGCAGAATCAAGTTGTGTATTTTTCGTTATTATGAGCGTTTGTCCGCTTGTTCTCATGTCTTTTTGGTCTCGTCTCATTCGCTCCTTCTGTACTGTGCACCTTCCCATTTACACCAGAGATCTGTATATAATGACGAGATGTTAATGTCTCCGCCCTAACAATGGGAGTCGTTGTCCCAAAGGCGGGAAGACAGGCGACAAGGTCCAAAATAAGCGCATTGGTCTTATTTTGGACACCTTTTGGCGAGAGTGAAACCTCTCGCTTCGCCTCTTTCTCCCAAGCCCCTCCCCCTACCACTCACAACAACAAATATGAGAGATCACTTCTTCCTCTCTGACAAATGGTTTCAACTCGCTATTTGCATTTGAGATTTGGTCCAACAGAATCGGTTATATGGACACCGAAACGCATGGAGACATTTTACTGTAATAGAGGAGAAGTTAACCTTTCGAACCATACCCTGTTTATGTTTCAAGTACTCAAATGTTGAGTAGAGCAGACACTACTAAAACGTACCAATGAACAATCATTCTGGAAAATGTATGCTCAGTTTGTCGCGCGCGCATTACGGAACCACATATCGCTAGCAGCATTTTAGTAAAATAAAGACTGTTATACTAGCTGTTTAGTCTGTTTTATAAATGTCTATTATGCATAAAACAATTATATAAAGTAATTGGCAACTCTTTTTCATTCTGAGAAATAAGGTAGGTCACTTGATTTCAACATCTGAACAAAGTGGACAGGCTTGCATGCTGTTCAAACAGTTGAGACAGACAGAAGGTTGTGTTCATAACAACTCAACTGTTTTGCCTTGTTAGCTGAATTCGGAGCTTGTGAAATTATACCTAGATTCAAGTTGGCTAAACTTGAAATATAAATATTAGCTGGCTACATTTTTACATTTACATTTTTGTCATTGCTACTCACTAGCACGTGGGCTTGTGCTTGAGAGATTGTTTATGAGACCGGTGTTAATTTTCTATGCTGTCTGCTACATTATTAGTGAATGTGCATTATGCATGGTTCTGGTTAAATTTGTTACAAAAAGGTAATATATATAGACAGACCTGAAAGCCAGATCAGTGATTATTGCAAAAAAGCAGGAACAACTATTTTGATCAAATAATAACATTATTAGTGGGTCTTATGGTTGTGGAATACTTACAGTTCCAGTCAAAAGTTTGGACACACCTACTCATTCAAGGGTTTTTCTTTATTTTTACTATTTTCTACATTGTAGAATAATAGTGAAGACATCAAAACTATTAGCCAATCAGTTGTGTTGTGAAAAGGTAGGGTTGGTATACAGAAGATAGCCATATTTGGTAAAATACCATATTATGGCAAGAACAGCTCAAATAAGCAAAGAGAAACGACAGTCCATCATTACTTTAATACATCAAGGTCAGTCAATCCGGGAAATTTCAAGTTCCTTCAAGTGCAGTCGCAAAAACCATCAAGCGCTATGATAATTGGTTCTCATGAGGACCGCCACAGGAAAGGAAGACCCAGAGTTACCTCTGCTGCAGAGGGTAAGTTCATTAGAGTTAACAGCACCTCAGATTGCAGCCCAAATAAATGCTTCAGAGTTCAAGTAACAGACATCTCAACATCAACTGTTCAGAGGAGACTGTGTGAATCAGGACTTCATCATCAATTTGCTGCAAAGAAACCACTACTAAAGGACACCAACAAGAAGAACAGAGACTTGCTTGGGCCAAGAAACAAGGCAAAGGGTGGCTACTTTGAAGAATCTCAAATATAAAATATATTTTGATTTGTTTAACACTTTTTTGGTTCCTACATTATTCCATGTGTTATTTCATAGTTTTGATGTCTTCATTATTATTCGACAATGTAGAAAATAGTAAAAATAAAGAAAAACCCTGGAGTGAGTAGGTGTCCAAACATTTGACTGGTACTGTATATTCAGCCTAGGTATAATTTCACAAGCTCTGAATTAATTAGATTATTGCTGACTGTTTTAAAATGCAGTGTATTTGTCCTTTAAATTGTACGTCAAATCTTAGATAAAAAAATGTTTTTATCGTGAATTGTCCATAAGTTTTTATATATGACTTTTAGGCCATATCGTCCAGCCCTAACTGTAACCAGGTTTAACCTCAGTTTACCACTTGACTTTACAGTCTATGGTTGAAGTTTGTTTTCCCAGTGCCATAAGTTACAGTTTAAAAGTCACAATGGTAACTCAATATATTAGCCAACAGACCGCTTCATAAAGGAGGCTCTATGACCTGTAAGGGCAGAGCAGGAGAGGAAACTGGACCCAGCAGCAGCTTCTAAACACTACCAAAGGAATGTCACAGGTGTGCTTTCAGCCCAGACAAACGCCTCCTTAATCCTCTACAGGAAATCTTTACACTACAGTACAATAAGTGACCTGTTAGTTTAGCACCTCTAGACACAGTGTCTTTACAATGTCCTGTGAATCTCTGAACAAGCAGTGATTCTCAGAACAAGAGGCTGCGCTTTCATTGGCTCCATAAAGAATATATCACTAGTGTAATGTGTGGTAGTGGGGGGGAGAGAGAAAAGGCTGACAATTGGATAAAGGGATTTGTTGACAGTATATGAACGTTGCAGATAAGACAACAGCAGGTAGCCTAACGTTTAGAGCGTTGGGCCAGTAACCGACAAGGTGATTTTTTTTCTATGTGCCCTTGAGCAAGCCACTTAACCCTAATTTGCTCCAGGGGTGCTGATACAACTATGACTGACCCTGTAAAACCACACATTTCACTGCACCCATCAGGTGTATGTGACAAAACATCTATATGAAAAATGTATGCACTCACTACTAACTGTAAGTCGCTCTGGATAAGAGCATCTGCTAAATGACTAAAATGTAAAAAATGTAAATATAAAATCATGTAATAGGACCGCCACACATACCAATATCATCATCAACAAAAGCCTGTGATCAGCCAGGGAATAGAATGAATATGACTCAGCAGAACAGCAGTGCTTTCACTGATACATTAGGGAGAGAGGCTGGTCCAATCGCACCAGAGCCTTTTAAATCACTGTGTAATAAGCTCATTATCTGTAATAACCCGCACAAAGAAACACCGCCTCGCTGTCTTCTAAACCCATTAAGGCTGTATCCTGCCCAATTTGGAAACTGTCAACTAATTTCACTGCATTTATTGACAGAGGGGAGACAGGCTACACATGACTGAATCCAACTCTCTCGCATAGCAACAAGCTAAATCTTCTGTGACTATCATCTCCTGCCTGGTTGCTTTGGGGATCTGTTCATTATATTTCAGCTACAGTAACAGTAAAAGGCTTTAGGATGTCATTATTATAGGCTAACCATGTTAGTTAGACAATAAGAATGATCAAAACAGCAGCCCCTTTGGAAGGACCCTTTTAATAGCAGAATAAAATGTATTATTTTCTGAAATAGGGATGCAAAAACAACAACAAACAGGGAGAAACCCTGGGAAACCATGAGCAACCAGCTGAGTAGAAATGGGACAATCAACTGTCCTAACAGGAATGCCAAGTCCAGCCAAACACCAAAGCGCCTTTATACAAAAAAATAGTCAAACCATATGGTTTCAAATCAGAATGTACAGAAAGATAAATATGGTAGTTCTCCAGCTTACCAAAATAATCAGCAGTGAAGAGTGTAGCTACACAAACTCCAGTTTTAGAACTACAAAACTCCAGTTGTACAGAACCCAGAAGACTATGTGTAAAGCAGACAGCAGTCCATTGAGGCTCTCTCTGGGAAAGATAGCCAAGTGTGTCTCAGCTATGGCACAGTGCCCCACTCCACCCCTTCCCTCCTCTAAGCCTGGGCGTCAATGAGGCACTGGGAGTGTCTGGGTGCTGTCCGTTCTCATGCCTTAAGCAGCTGCTGCCTGTGTTGACTACCAGCCCAGTCCACAATACTGGAGAGTTGGATTTCCTCCAGCAGCAAGATTAGTATTGTTGTTCTACACAGTTCTTCAGTTTCTTTCATACATAAATAAAACCTTGTCTATTGAATGCTGGTGGCGAGTATGTGCCCCAGCTCAGTCTATGGGCCTTTCCATGTAAAAAGCCCCATGAGCACTAACGTGAAGTTCATGGAAGCTAAGTCTACAGTATATTTGAGAAATTAAGGAATACACATTTTTCAACCATTTTCCATCCCAAAAATTTGGAATAAGCAAAGGCTTTGATTTCTGGTCAAACTGATGGAAAAGAGGTCTTGGAAAACATCTAGCAGAAAAAGTATTGAACAGTATTAGAAATACATTAACACAATTATTTGCCTTCTGTAAGTTTAAGAAATATTGCCTAGTGTCTTGTCATTCTGTTACCAAAAACCCACATATTTAAAATATATTTTCTAATCTCTCCCCCTCATGAGGAGGAAGGATAATCAAAGTTCACAGAAGTAACAAGGTAGACCTACCAAATCGTTAGTGTTTACACTGATAACAATTTGGTTTAAGATTTATTAAGTGATTAAAATGCAACTGAATTCATAGTAGTCACAAACCACAGTTGGGTCACCTGGTACTGTCCTCCCTTCCACTGGCATACTGTTATGTTCAGCTCATAACTGTTTTCTTTCTCTTTCTGTCGCATGGTGGTCAAAGCAAGAGTGTGAAAGCAGTCTGGACAACCCCTTTCTCTCTTTTCTCCCTCTCTCTAATTAGTCACCTCTCCTGGCTCTTACTGACACTACCCATGAGCCCCCTCTCTTTCCATTTACTGTAACCAGCCCTCTCACCCACTGAGCACCAACGACGCCCAACGTCCATGGACGTTGACAAGAAGTTGAAATTTGGTCAGTCCAAATCTGAACCAATCAGAAATCTGTTTCACAAGTTTGGACAGTACAGCATATTATAGTACAGTGCAGAAAAGTAGAGTATAGGTCAGCACAATACAGTAGAGTTTAGGACAGTACAGCACACTAGAGTACAGTATAATGTACTGTACTCAACTCTGCTGTGATGTCCAAACTTGTGAAACAGACGTCTATGATTGGTACAGATTTGGTGCGGTCCGGACCAACCAAATTTGGTGTCGTTTAGGGGGGGGGGGGGGGGGGGGGGCTCATTAGAATAACAGCCAGCGTATAATATTACCCAAACATGCAAAGAAAGATATTCAAATTTTTCTACCAGTGTGTACCTATTCAGGATACATCATCATGAAGAGAACGCCATTCATATCCATAATTATGCATTTGTGTATAGTACAGATAAGGGACCCATGTCATTCTGTTACCGTCACAGTTACCGGGTGTTAATCCACTTCACTTACTGTAGTTCAATAACCAAAAGAGATGTTTTCAAACTAAAAATATGTCATATTAGCCGACACCCCATTCTTTCTGCAGACATGTTTGAATCTTAATTCAAAGTAGACATTTAACAGTGTTTTGGGAAACGTGGTCACAAAATTGAGGGAGATTTTACTGTCATTCTGTTACCAAACTTTACATCTGCACTGTTCTTCGGGTAAATGCATTTTTGTACAAATTTACAGTGGAAATTGTTAAGTAGTCCTTGTGCAAAGAGCTGTATGGTTTAACTTCACAATGAATGGTTTTTGTTTGGCACACCTAAAAAAACAGGAGTCTCAGCAAGATATTACAATGGAATTGCCCATATAGTTTAGTTTATTTGGATAGGGACAAGTACAAACACATTGAACAAACAATCGTCCAGTGCATTGCACTATAGTGTTTCTAGCTCACGCTAATGTTCAACACCAATCCCTTGATGGACTTTAAATGTTCATATTTTTACGAGGCCGCCAGACCTGGGTGTCAAGATTTGTTTTATTATTTCTCCCCCATATGTTTTATTTCTCTCGCACATATACATACATACATACATACATACATACATACATACACACACACACACACACACACACACACACACTGCAAATGTCTCTACATGTATGACAGCCATTCCATTCCAGTGTCTGTTGAATTCCAACATATTCAGTACCTAATTCAGTAGAATGAGGTGTGCCTAGGTGATTACATTTTTTAAAAACATTTACGTCATTTAGCAGACGCTCTTATCCAGAGCGACTTACAAATTGGTGCATTCACCTTATAGCCAGTGGGATAACCACTTTACAATATGTTTTTTTTTTTTTTTTTTTTTTGGGGGGGTGGGGGTAAGGGGGTTGATCACATGAACCAAATCTTATTTAACAAGGAAAAGTATAAAAACCACTGCTGTGGTCATCACTATCCTCTTGCAATAGGACCAGCTGGATGGCAAAAACAGTGCTAATAGTACCTCAAAAGTAATATTAATCAAAACATAACTATGGACCATGCCAAAAGAGTTGAAAAGGAAAGTTTTGAGTGAGGAAAAGGGTCCATTTTGGCTTTACTGGCAGAGGGATACAGTGAGCGTGAGGTTGCTTCCATCCTTAAAATGTAAAAGACTCATAGGAACAAGGTCAAGCAGAAGACATTGGGGACAACAAAACTACAGACCGGCAGAGGGCAAAAACGACTCTACTGACCGGGATGACCGCAAACTCATTCGAATGTCACTCAACAACAGTAGGATGACATCAAGTGACCTCCAAAAAGAAGCAGCTGGGGTGAAGTGCACGGCGAGGACGGTTCGAAACAGGCTCCTAGGGGCAGGGCTGAAGTCATGCAAAGCTAGAAAAAAGCCCTTCATCAATGAGAAGCAAAGAAGAGCCAGGCTGAGGTTTGAAAAGACCATAAGGATTGGACCGTAGAGGACTGGAGTAAGGTCTTCTCTGATGAGTCCAATTTTCAGCTTTGCCCAACACCTGGTCATCTAATGGTTAGACGGAGACCTGGAGAGGCCTACAAGCCACAGTGTCTCGCACCCACTGTGAAATTTGGTGGAGGATCGGTGATGATCCGGGGGTGCTTCAGCAAGGCTGGAATCGGGCAGATTTGTCTTTGTGAAGGACGCATGAATCAAGCCACGTACAAGGTTGTCCTGGAAGAAAACTTGCTTCCTTTTGCTCTGACATTGTTCCCCAACTCTGAGGATGGGTTTTTCCAGCAGGACAATGCGCCATGCCACACAGCCAGGTCAATCAAGGTGTGGATGGAGGACCACCAGATCAAGACCCTGTCATGGCCAGCCCAATCTCCAGACCTGAACCCCATTGAAAACTTCTGGAATGTGATCAAGAGGAAGATGGATGGTCACAAGCCATCAAACAAAGCCGAGCTGCTTGAATATTTGCACCAGGAGTGGCATAAAGTCACCCAACATCAATGTGAAAGACTGGTGGAGAGCATGTCAAGACGCATGAAAGCTGTGATTGAAAATCAGGGTTATTCCACCAAATATTGATTTCTGAACTCTTCCTACGTTAAAACATTAGTATTGTGTTTAAAAATTAACATGAACTTATTTTCTTTGCATTATTCGAGGTCTGACAACACTGCATCTTTTTTGTTATTTTGACCAGTTGTCATTTTCTGCAAATAAATGTGTGTAATTAATATATATATTAACTACACACACATTTACATTTTAGTCATTTAGCAGACGCTCTTATCCAGAGCGACTTACAGTTAGTGAGTGCATACATTCTCACACACACACACACACACACACACACACACACACACACACACACACATCCTTTAAAAAAATATATTTCCCTTTATTACTTTCCAACCCCACCACCCCTTCCCTAATTGGAGTAAACTAGTGAACAACAATGCTTAGGCCTCTACTGCCAGCTTATACATACTATATACATTTTATGGACACAGACAATTCTACAATAATTCTATTTTGTTTGTTTTTACTCCTGAACTTCCTCTACCCTCAACCTTCTCTGATCATTTTCATTTCCATCCGGTTTGCTTCTATATGCCATATCTTTCTAACTATGCTCTTTCACAAAAGCTCTCAACCTATAACCTATATACTTATTATGGACACAGTATGCTTTAGTTATCTTGTTGTTAGTCGTTATTAGTCCCATCCTTCAACTCCATTCAACAGCTCCCATCTACAGTGGGGAAAAAAAGTATTTAGTCAGCCACCAATTGTGCAAGTTCTCACACTTAAAAAGATGAGAGAGGCCTGTAATTTTCATCATAGGTACACGTCAACTATGACAGACAAAATTAGAAAAAAAAATCCAGAAAATCACATTGTAGGATTTTTAATGAACTTATTTGCAAATTATGGTGGAAAATAAGTATTTGGTCAATAACAAAAGTTTCTCAATACTTTGTTATATACCCTTTGTTGGCAAGGACACAGGTCAAACGTTTTCTGTAAGTCTTCACAAGGTTTTCACACACTGTTGCTGGTATTTTGGCCCATTCCTCCATGCAGATCTCCTCTAGAGCAGTGATGTTTTGGGGCTGTCACTGGGCAACACGGACTTTCAACTCCCTCCAAAGATTTTCTATGGGGTTGAGATCTGGAGACTGGCTAGGCCACTCCAGGACCTTGAAATGCTTCTTACGAAGCCACTCCTTCGTTGCCCGGGTGGTGTGTTTGGGATCATTGTCATGCTGAAAGACCCAGCCACGTTTCATCTTCAATGCCCTTGCTGATGGAAGGAGGTTTTCACTCAAAATCTCACGATACATGGCCCCATTCATTCTTTCCTTTACACAGATCAGTCGTCCTGGTCCCTTTGCAGAAAAACAGCCCCAAAGCATGATGTTTCCACCCCCATGCTTCACAGTAGGTATGGTGTTCTTTGGATGCAACTCAGCATTCTTTGTCCTCCAAACACGACGAGTTGAGTTTTTACCAAAAAGTTCTATTTTGGTTTCATCTGACCATATGACATTCTCCCAATCCTCTTCTGGATCATCCAAATGCACTCTAGCAAACTTCAGACGGGCCTGGACATGTACTGGCTTAAGCAGGGGGACACGTCTGGCACTGCAGAATTTGAGTTCCTGGCGGCGTAGTGTGTTACTGATGGTAGGCTTTGTTACTTTGGTCCCAGCTCTCTGCAGGTCATTCACTAGGTCCCCCCGTGTGGTTCTGGGATTTCTGCTCACCGTTCTTGTGATCATTTTGACCCCACGGGGTGAGATCTTGCGTGGAGCCCCAGATCGAGGGAGATTATCAGTGGTCTTTTATGTCTTCCATTTCCTAATAATTGCTCCCACAGTTGATTTCTTCAAACCAAGCTGCTTACCTATTGCAGATTCAGTCTTCCCAGCCTGGTGCAGGTCTACAATTTTGTTTCTGGTGTCCTTTGACAGCTCTTTGGTCTTGGCCATAGTGGAGTTTGGAGTGTGACTGTTTGAGGTTGTGGATAGGTGTCTTTTATACTAATAACAAGTTCAAACAGGTGCCATTAATACAGGTAACGAGTGGAGGACAGAGGAGCCTCTTAAATACAGGTCTGTGAGAGCCAGAAATCTTGCTTGTTTGTAGGTGACCAAATACTTATTTTCCACCATAATTTGCAAATAAATTCATTTAAAATCCTACAATGTGATTTTCTGGAATTTCTTCTCTCATTTTGTCTGTCATAGTTGACGTGTACCTATGATGAAAATTACAGGCCTCTCTCATCTTTTTAAGTGGGAGAACTTGCACAATTGGTGGCTGACTAAATACTTTTTTCCCCCCACTGTATCTCTTAACACCATCCATATTGGATTTATATTTGCCATATATTTTTCAACTGTACTGTGATGTTTTACAAAAGTTCTGAACCCTTCTATTCTCATTGTTTCTACAGATTGTAAATTGAAAAACAATTATTTTTTGCTAAAAGTATTATTATATTATTGATCGATTGACTATGACTTTTCAGATCACCCAGTAGTGCTATCTGCAGGGTTAGCTCCAGGTAAATATTGCAATCCTTTAGCCATTCCTGGACCTGTGTCCAAAAACAAGCTACAAATGGACAGTACCAAAACAAATGATCTAATGATTCTGTCTCGTCGGGTGTGAAGACTAAATTTCCCCTGGTAGTGAGTAGTATAAGTTCTGAGACAGAACGCTAGCCTGGTGTGAGACAGAACGCTAGCCTGGTGTGAGACAGAACGCTAGCCTGGTGTGAGACTGAACGCTAGCCTGGTGTGAGACTGAACGCTAGCCTGGTGTGAGACTGAACGCTAGCCTGGTGTGAGACTGAACGCTAGCCTGGTGTGAGACTGAACGCTAGCCTGGTGTGAGCAGAGAGAGAACTCCCAGCAGTTAGCGTTTGTCAAGTAAGGCATTTCCCTGACTGACTGACTGAAGGAGAGGAGGGAGGCTGAGGCTCTGACATCTTTGCCAAATTTAATTTTGAAGAGTGTCACTAGGGCTTTTCAGCGCTTTACAACTGCAGCTGCCCTCATTGCTCCCTATGGCGCATTATGTAAATCTCAGCCAAATCGTTCCCATATCTACAGAGTACAGACCTACAGTTGAAGTCGGAAGTTTACATACACTTAGGTTGGAGTCATTAAAATTTCTTTTTAACAAACTATAGTTTTGGCAAGTCGGTTAGGACATCTACTTTGTGCATGACACAAGTAATTTTTCCAACAATTGTTTACAGACAGATTATTTCACTTGATC
This sequence comes from Coregonus lavaretus, assembly GCF_964263955.1. Taxonomy (NCBI): domain Eukaryota; kingdom Metazoa; phylum Chordata; class Actinopteri; order Salmoniformes; family Salmonidae; genus Coregonus; species Coregonus lavaretus. Next base: position 36,728,326 of record NC_140007.1, read on the forward strand.
ACAATTCCAGTCGGTCAGAAGTTTACATACACTAAGTTGGCTGTGCCTTTAAACAGCTTGGAAAATTCCAGAAAATGATGTCATGGCTTTAGAAGCGTCTGATAGGCTAATTGACATCATTTGAGTCAATTGGAGGTGTGCATGTGATGTATTTCAAGGCCTACCTTCAAACTCAATGCCTCTTTGCTTGACATCGTGGTAAAATCAAAAGAAATACGCCAAGACCTCAGAAAAAGAAATTGTAGACCTCCACAAGTCTGGTTCATCCTTGGGAGCAATTTCCAAACGCCTGAAGGTACCACATTCATCTGTACAAACAATAGTACGCAAGTATAAACACCATGGGACCACGCAGCCGTCATACCGCTCAGGAAGGAGACGCGTTCTGTCTCCTAGAGATGAACGTACTTTGGTGCGAAAAGTGCAAATCAATCCCAGAACAACAGCAAAGGACCTTGTGAAGATGCTGGAGGAAACAGGTACAAAAGTATCTATATCCACAGTAAAACGAGTCCTATATCGCCATAACCTGAAAGGCCGCTCAGCAAGGAAGAAGCCACTGCTCCAAAACCGCCATAAAAAAGACAGACTACGGTTTGCAACTGCACATGGGGACAAAGATCGTACTTTTTGGAGAAATGTCCTCTGGTCTGATGAAACAAAACTAGAACTGTTTGGCCATAATGACCATAGTTATGGAGGAAAAAGGGGGATGCTTGCAAGCCGAAGAACACCATCCCAACAATGAAGCACGGGGGTGGCAGCATCATGCTGTGGGGGTGCTTTGCTGCAGGAGGGACTGGTGCACTTCACAAAATAGATGGCATCATGAGGAAGGAAAATTATGTGGATATATTGAAGCAACATCTCAAGACATCAGTCAGGAAGTTAAAGCTTGGTCGCAAGCCCAAGCATACTTCCAAAGTTGTGGCAAAATGGCTTAAGGACAACAAAGTCAAGGTATTGGAGTGGCCATCACAAAGCCCTGACCTCAATCCTATAGAAAATGTGTGGGCAGAACTGAAAAAGTGTTTGCGAGCAAGGAGTTATACAAACCTGACTCAGTTACACCAGCTCTGTCAGGAGGAATGGGCCAAAATTCACCAAACCTATTGTGGGAAGGTTGTGGAAGTCTACCCGAAACATTGGCCCAAGTTAAACAATTTAAAAGGCAATGCTACCAAATACTAATTGAGTGTATGTAAACTTCTGACCAACTGGGAATGTGATGAAAGAAATAAAAGCTGAAATAAATCACTCTACTATTATTCTGACATTTCACATTCTTAAAATAAAGTGGTGATCCTAACTGACCAGGGAATTTTTACCAGGATTAAATATCAGGAATTGTGAAAAACTGAGTTTAAATGTATTTGGCTAAGGTGTATTTTTTTACCTTTATTTAACCAGGTAAACCAGTTGAGAACAAGTCTCATTTACAACTGCGACCTGGCCAAGATAAAGCAAAGCAGTGCGATAAAAACAACAACACAGAGTTACATATGGGGTAAAACAAAACAAAGTCAAAAATACAACAGAAATACATATATATACAGTGTGTGCAAATGTAGCAAGTTATGGAGGGAAGGCAATAAATAGGCTATAGTGCAAAATAATTACAATTAGTATTAACACTGGAATGATAGATGTGCAAGAGATGATGTGCAAATAGAGATACTGGGGTACAAATGAGCAAAATAAATAACAATATAGGGATGAGGTAGTTGGGCGGGCTAATTTCAGATGGGCTGTGTACAGGTGCAGTGATCGGTAAGGTGCTCTGACAACTGATGCTTAAAGTTAGTGAGGGAGATAAGTGTCTCCAGCTTCAGAGATTTTTGCAATTTGTTCCAGTCATTGGCAGCAGAGAACTGGAAGGAATGGCGGCCAAAGGAGGTGTAGGCTTTGGGGATGACCAGTGAGATATACCTGCTGGAGCGCAGACTATGGGTGGGTGTTGCTATGGTGACCAATGAGCTAAGATAAGGCGGGGATTTGCCTAGCAGTGATATATAGATGGCCTGGAGCCAGTGGGTTTGGCGACGAATATGTAGTGAGGACCAGCCAACAAGAGCGTACAGGTCACAGTGGTGGGTAGTATATGGGGCTTTGGAGACAAAACGGATGGCACTGTGATAGACTACATCCAATTTGCTGAGTAGAGTGTTGGAGGCTATTTTGTAAATGACATCGCCGAAGTCAAGGATCGGTAGGATAGTCAGTTTTACGAGGGCATGTTTGGCAGCATGAGTGAAGGAGGCTTTGTTGCGAAATAGGAAACCGATTCTAGATTTAACTTTGGATTGGAGATTCTTAATGTGAGTCTGGAAGGAGAGTTTACAGTCTAACCAGACACCTAGATATTTGTAGTTGTCCACATACTCTAGGTCAGACCCGTCGAGAGTAGTGATTCTAGTCGGGTGGGCGGGTGCAAGCAGCGTTCGGTTGAAGAGCATGCATTTAGTTTTACTAGTGTTTAAGAGCAGTTGGAGGCTACTGAAGGAGTGTTGTATGTCATTGAAGCTCGTTTGGAGGTTTGTTAACACAGTGTCCAATGAAGGGCCAGATGTATACAAAATGGTGTCGTCTGCGTAGAGGTGGATCTGAGAGTCACCAGCAGCAAGAGCGACGTCATTGATATACACAGAGAAAAGAGTCGGCCCAAGAATTGAACCCTGTGGCACCCCCATAGAGAATGCCATAGGTCCAGACAACAGGCCCTCCGATTTGACACATTGAACTCTATCTGAGAAGTAGTTGGTGAACCAGGCGAGGCAGTCATTTGAGAAACCAAGGCTATTTAGTCTGCCAATAAGAATGCGGTGGTTGACAGAGTCGAAAGCCTTGGCCAGGTCAATGAAAACGGCTGCACAGTACTGTCTATTATCGATCGCGGTTATAATATCGTTTAGGACCTTGAGCGTGGCTGAAGTGCACCCATGACCAGCTCGGAAACCGGATTGCATAGCGGAGAAGGTACGGTGGGATCCGAAATGGTCGGTGATCTGTTTGTTGACTTGGCTTTCAAAAACTTTTGAAAGGCAGGGCAGAATGGATATGGGTCTGTAACAGTTTGGATCTAGAGTGTCACCCCCTTTGAAGAGGGGGATGACCGCGGCAGCTTTCCAATCTCTGGGGATCTCAGACGTTACGAAAGAGAGATTGAACAGGCTAGTAATAGGGGTTGCGACAATTTCGGCGGCTAGTTTTAGAAAGAAAGGGTCCAGATTGTCTAGCCCAGATGATTTGTAGGGGTCCAGATTTTGCAGCTCTTTCAGAACATCAGCTGTCTGGATTTGTGTGAAGGAGAAGCGGGGGGGGCATGGGCAAGTTGCAGCGGAGGGTGCAGAGCTGGTGGCCGGGGTAGTGGTAGCCAGGTGGAAAGCATGGCCAGCCGTAGCAAAATGCTTGTTGAAATTCTCGATTATTGTAGATTTATCAGTGGTGATAGTGTTTCCTAGCCTCAGTGCAGTGGGCAGCTGGGAGGAAGTGCTCTTATTTTCCATGGACTTTACAGTGTCCCAAAACTTTTTGGAGTTAGTGCTACAGGATGCAAATTTCTGTTTGAAAAAGTTAGCCTTTGCTTTCCTAACTGCTTGTGTATATTGGTTCCTAACTTCCCTGAAAAGTTGCATATCGCGGGGGCTATTTGATGCTAATGCAGTACGCCACAGGATGTTTTTGTGCTGGTCAAGGGCAGTCAAGTCTGAGGAGAACCAGGGGCTATATCTGTTCTTAGTTCTGTATTTTTTGAATGGGGCATGTTTATTTAAGATTGAGAGGAAATTACTTTTAAAGAACAACCAGGCATCCTCTACTGACGGAATGAGATCTATATCCATCCAGGATACCTGGGCCAGGTCAATTAGGAAGGCCTGCTCGCTGAAGTGTTTTTGGGAGCGTTTGACAGTGATGAGGGGTGGTCGTTTGACCGCGGACCCGTTACGGACGCAGGCAATAAGGCAGTGATCGCTGAGATCCTGGTTGAAGACAGCGGAGGTGTATTTAGAGGGTAAGTTAGTCAGGATGATATCTATGAGGGTACCCATGTTTACGGATTTAGGGTTGTACCTGGTAGGTTTGTTGATAATTTGTGTGAGATTGAGGGCATCTAGTTTAGATTGTAGGATGGCCGGGGTGTTAAGCATATCCCAATTTAGGTCACCAAGCAGTACGAACTCTGAGGATAGATGGGGGGCAATCAATTCACATATGGAGTCCAGGGCACAGCTGGGGGCTGAGGGGGGTCTGTAGCAAGCGGCAACAGTGAGAGACTTATTTCTGGAAAGGTGGATTTTTAGAAGTAGAAGCTCAAACTGTTTGGGCACAGACCTGGATAGTATGATAGAGCTCTGCAGGCTATCTCTACAGTAGATTGCAACTCCACCCCCTTTGGCAGTTCTATCTAGACGGAAAATGTTATACAGTGGGGAAAAAAAGTATTTAGTCAGCCACCAATTGTGCAAGTTCTCCCACTTAAAAAGATGAGAGAGGCCTGTAATTTTCATCATAGGATTTTTAATGAATTTATTTGCAAATTATGGTGGAAAATAAGTTTTTGGTCAATAACAAAAGTTTCTCAATACAGTGTTATATACCCTTTGTTGGCAATGACACAGGTCAAACGTTTTCTGTTAGTCTTCAAAGGTTTTCACACACTGTTGCTGGTATTTTGGCCCATTCCTCCATGCAGATCTCCTCTAGAGCAGTGATGTTTTGGGGCTGTCGCTGGGCAACACAGACTTTCAACTCCCTCCAAAGATTTTCTATGGGGTTGAGATCTGGAGACTGGCTAGGTCACTCCAGGACCTTGAAATGCTTCTTACGAAGCCACTCCTTCGTTGCCCGGGCGGTGTGTTTGGGATCATTGTCATGCTGAAAGACCCAGCCACATTTCATCTTCAATGCCCTTGCTGATAGGAGGTTTTCACTCAAAATCTCACGATACATGGCCCCATTCATTCTTTCCTTTACACGGATCAGTCGTCCTGGTCCCTTTGCAGAAAAACAGCCCCAAGCATGATGTTTCCACCCCCATGCTTCACAGTAGGTATGGTGTTCTTTGGATGCAACTCATCATTCTTTATCCTCCAAACACGACGAGTTGAGTTTTTACCAAAAAGTTATATTTTGATTTCATCTGACCATATGACATTCTCCCAATCCTCTTCTGGATCATCCAAATGCACTCTAGCAAACTTCAGACGGGCCTGGACATGTACTGGCTTAAGCAGGGGGACACGTCTGGCACTGTAGGATTTGAGTCCCTGGCGGCGTAGTGTGTCACTGATGGTAGGCTTTGTTACTTTGGTCCCAGCTCTCTGCAGGTCATTCACTAGGTACCCCCGTGTGGTTCTGGGATTTTTGCTCACCGTTCTTGTGATCATTTTGACCCGACGGGGTGAGATCTTGCGTGGAGCCCCAGATCGAGGGAGATTATCAGTGGTCTTGTATGTCTTCCATTTCCTAATAATTGCTCCCACAGTTGATTTCTTCAAACCAAGCTGCTTACCTATTGCAGATTCAGTCTTCCCAGCCTGGTGCAGGTCTACAATGTTGTTTCTGGTGTCCTTTGACAGCTCTTTGGTCTTGGCCATAGTGGAGTTTGGAGTGTGACTGTTTGAGGTTGTGGACAGGTGTATTTTATACTGATAACAAGTTCAAACAGGTGCCATTAATACAGGTAACGAGTGGAGGACAGAGGAGCCTCTTAAAGAAGAAGTTACAGGTCTGTGAGAGCCAGAAATCTTGCTTGTCTGTAGGTGACCAAATACTTATTTTCCACCATCCTTTGCAAATAAATTCATAAAAAATCCTACAATGTGATTTTCTGTTTTTTTTCCCTCAATTTGTCTGTCATAGTTGACGTGTACCTATGATGAAAATTACAGACCTCTCTCATCTTTTTAAGTGGGAGAACTTGCACAATTGGTGGCTGACTAAATACATTTTTTCCCCACTGTAGTTGGGGATGGAAATTTCAGAATTTTTGGTGGCCTTCCTAAGCCAGGATTCAGACACTGCTAGAACATCAGGGTTGGCGGAGTGTGCTAACGCAGTGAATAACTCAAACTTAGGAAGGAGGCTTCTGATATTTACGTGCAGAAAACCAAGACTTTTACGGTTACAGAAGTCAACAAATGATAGCTCCTGGGGAGTAGGAGTGATACTGGGGGCTGCAGGGCCTGGGTTAGCCTCTACATCACCAGAGGAACAGAGGAGGACTAGAATAAGGATACGACTAAAGGCTTTAAGAACTGGTCTTCTAGTGCGTTGGGTACATAGAATAAAGGGGGCAGTTCTCCGGGCGTTGTAGAAAAGATTCAGGGCATTATGTACAGAAAAGGATATGGAAGGATATGAGTACAGTTCAGGTAACCCTAAGCGTTGGGTAACAATGAAAGAGATAGCGTCACTGGAGGCACCGATTGAGCCGGTCTCGGCGTGTATGGGGGGTGGAACAAAGGAACTATTTGAGGCAGTTTGAGAGGGACTAGGGGTTCTACAGTGAAATTGTATAATAAGAACTAACCCAAACAGCAATAGGCAAGGCATAATTGACATGGGAGAGAGGCATAAAGCAGTCACAGGTGTTATTAGAGAGAGCTAAGACAACAACTGGAAATAGCGATAACGTTTGGGCTAAGGCTAAACAGAATAAACAGGACAGGGTACCGTGTAAAGGAACAGTCCAGCAGGCATCAGCTGTGCAGCTGAGTGATCATAAGGTCCAGTGAACAGCAATATGTGAGTCCGAGAGCAGTTCAAATTGGTGCTTCAGCACAGCTAGCAGGGAGCACAGTTGTAGTTTGCGTGTGCTAGCGGGCCGGGGCTGGCAGATGGATCTTCGTGGTCGTCGCAACGGGAAGCCTGTTGAAACCACATCAGACTATTTTGTCGGCAAACCAGTCGTGTTGGATCGGCGGGGCTCAGTGTCAACACTAGGAGGTCCCGTCCGGTTGACAGAGAGGTAGATAGCCGGGAGATGGGCCTGAGGCTAGCTCAAGGCTAACTGGTGCTTGCTATAGGGCAATGGTAATTAGCCAACAACAGGTTGCAGCTAGCTAGCTGGTTGCGATGATCCGGCGCTAGGGTCCAGTGATTCCGGCAGAAAGTCCAATAAGCTCTGGGTCGATAGCACGCTGTGCAGACTGGCCGACGAATTGTCCAGGCTAGAGCTAGAGCTGGCTGGTGGATAGTGTAGGCCACGGACAGTGGTGAAGACGCTAACGGTGACTAATAGCAAGTAGCCATTCAGTTGCAGCTACACTAGCTATCAGCTTAAGGTTCTTGATGAAAGTTATAAAGAAATAATAGAATCCTTTCCACGTTGGGTGAGGCGGGTTGCAGGAAAGTATATTTAGTTAAAGAATGAAAAGTAAAAATTGAGAAATATATACAAAAATAGACAAAAAAACAAGAAACGGGATATTTACACAAGGACAATGAATAAAAGCGACCGCACTTCAACTTCTGACTTCAACTGTATCATTAAGGGATAATACACTACTTGATACAATGTGTTTTCCCCCTCTTTTGATGCTGTAGAAACATGTTGAAAGGCTGATACATAGTAAAGATACACTGCTATCTAAGTGAAGTGTTGTTCCCCATCACTAATCCCCTTTAGTTCTTATTGTTGCATCTTCTAACAGCTCAATGAGAGAGAAAAGGTATGACGAAAGCCTGCATAAAACAAAAGCAACTATTAGCATCAAAGTGACAATGAACTGATGAATAAAACAATAGATAAATCGAGCTAGCTTGACGTGTAAAGCTACTTTAAAGTTACTGTAAAATCAAAATTCAAGCCTTAGATGCAGGATAATCTTGGCAGGCAGCAGAGGCAACACTTCACAACTGTCAAAAACTCAATATTTCATTTGCATTTCTTGAATGATAATTTGAATCATTGTGTGTTGGCAGTGAGTGGTGGTGTGAGCTGAGCAGTGCTGTGATGGAGTAACAGTGACAGGGAGACCCAGGGGACATGGAGTCACAGTGGGCAGCCTGGGTCGTGTTTAGTAGCGCACGCTGTAGCAAAACATTTTGCAACCATCATTGACAAGTTCAGTTGGTAACAACAGTTCCGTTGGTAACAGAAGTTCAGTTGGTAATGATCAGTTTCAAAATGACCCTACTGAACACAACCCTTCTGCTTTAGGACCTTCAGCTGGAGGATGACATCACTGAGGCTTCACACGTCGTCCCTCACATGACGACTCACCATATCTCAGGAAGTCCTTCATAAATTCCACATATTCTCAAGGCACATACGCAAGTAACTTACTGCTCCCACTGAATAACTCACTGCTTCACTGAATAACTCACTGCTTCACTGAATTACTTGCTGCTCCCAGGCCCACTGAATAAAAACATACATAATCTAGGCTACTGTAACACATCAAGTTCAGCCCTGACATCACATCCACTCACATTGTTTTTGAATTTTGATGAAGGACTACCTGGAAACTCATTCATGAATTAATATTTAAACAGCCTTATAAATCTTTTAAAATCATAGTATGCCAAATATCTTGAGGACATCAAAACCTCAAAAGAGCAGATTATGTTACTTTATCATCTGATACGTAATGTGGAAAGAACAGAACAGTTTAATATTAATCTTGCTTCACAGGTTCGTCAAGGCAAAGCAGAACCCTCCTTGACGCCCAAAACCAGATGGCAAAGTTAAAGCCATAAACAAGAATAAATCATGTCACAATACAAGGTAGAATACATCCTGTACAGTAGGCCGTTCTGTTCTCTTTGTTGGCCTAGTTCAGTGTGTTTCAGACTGTCTAAAGCTGTGTCAATATCAGTCCCTGTGGACCACAAGTTTAAATGACAAATGTATGGCCCACGGTGTCTTCTCACAATGGAACCACACCACATGGCCATAATAGAGTATAGCGGCTTCGTCTTTAGGGCAAAGCAGCATCACACAAACCACCTTGAGGGAAAAGCAGCAGATGAATGAATGGTGTCCATGAGTGGAAGTAGAGAGGAGGGAGGAGCTGTAAATTAACTGAAATCAAATTGTCCCCTTCTACTCCCTTCTCTTGTTCAGAATGCATTAAGAGGTGTGTAGATGACCCCACCCTGTCAGCCAGGCACATGAGAATGAGTGTACTGTAGCAACATGCCCAACCCAGCTTATATAGCAAGGGGTTTTCCTCAGTGTGTGTGTGTTTGTGTAGGACTCAGCCACACATCACAGCTGAGGCTGAGTCAGCAGCAGGTGTCAACAACAGCTTTAGAAGACAACTGCTGCTGTAAACAGTCCAAAGCACTCATCTCTGGACGTCATAAAACCCACACATATTGGCTTTTGCCTTTTCCCCATGCTGCTATAAATCATCATTGTAAAACAAACAGATTTGAATGAGGATAAAAAAAATGGTATGTTATTTTCCAGAGACTGTGGGAGGGTAATCCAAGAAACACACCCAGACGTTCTTCTCTCTCCTGGTGCAGAATGAGTTAAAAGGAAAACAGGAGGGTAACGAGCATTGACACCCATATGGTGAGACACAAGGGCATCTGAAATGGCACCCTATTCCACATAGGAATCTGGATAAAAGTAGTGCACAAAATCAGGAATAGGGTGCCATTTCGGACGCAACAGGAACTCACCGGGGAGCAGTGGAGGAAAAAGTACCCAATTTTCATACTTCAGTAAAAGTAAATATACTTCAATAGAAAATGACTCAAGTACAAGTCGCCCAGTAAAATACTACTTGAGTAAAAGTCTAAAATTATTCGGTTTAAATATACTTAAGAATCAAAAGTTTATAAAAGTATAAATAATTTCAAACTCCTTATATTAAGCAAACTAGACGGCACCATTTTCTCCTTTTTGTAATTTATGGATAGCCAGGGGCACACTCCAACACTCAGACATAATTTACAAACCAAGCATGTGTGTTTAGTGAGTTCGCCAGATTAGCGGCAGTAGGGATGAGCAGAGATGTTCTCTTGATAAGTGTGTGAATGTACCATTTTCCTGTCCTGCTAAGCATTCAAAATGTAATGAGTACTTTTGGGTGTCAAGGATAATGTATGGAGTAAAAAGTACACTGCTCAAAAAATAAAGGGAACACTAAAATAACACATCCTAGATCTGAATGAATGAAATAATCATATTAAATACTTTTTTCTTTACATAGTTGAATGTGCTGACAACAAAATCACACAAAAATGATCAATGGAAATCAAATGTATCAACCCATGGAGGTCTGGATTTGGAGTCACCCTCAAAATGAAGTGGAAAACCTTACTACAGGCTAATCCAACTTTGATGTAATGTCCTTAAAACAAGTCAAAATGAGGCTGAGTAGTGTGTGTGGCCTCCACGTGCCTGTATGACCTCCCTACAACGCCTGGGCATGCTCCTGATGAGGTGGCGGATGGTCTCCTGAGGGATCTCCTCCCAGACCTGGACTAAAGCATCCGCCAACTCCTGGACAGTCTGTGGTGCAACGTAGCGTTGGTGGATGGAGCGAGACATGATGTCCCAGATGTGCTCAATTGGATTCAGGTCTGGGGAACGGGCGGTCCATAGCATCAATGCCTTCCTCTTGCAGGAACTGCTGACACACTCCAGCCACATGAGGTCTAGCATTGTCTTGCATTAGGAGGAACCCAGGGCCAACCGCTCCAGCATATGGTCTCACAAGGGGTCTGAGGATCTCATCTCGGTACCTAATGGCAGTCAGGCTACCTCTGGCAAGCACATGGAGGGCTGTGCGTCCCCCCAAAAAAATGCCACCCCACACCATGACTGACTCAACGCCAAACCGGTCATGCTGGAGGATGTTGCAGGCAGCAGAACGTTCTCCACGGCGTCTCCAGACTCTGTCACGTGCTCAGTGTGAACCTGCTTTCATCTGTGAAGAGCACAGGGCGCCAGTGGCGAATTTGCCAATCTTGGTGTTCTCTGGCAAATGCCAAATGTCCTGCATGGTGTTGGGCTGTAAGCACAACCCCCACCTGTGGACGTCGGGCCCTCATACCACCCTCACGGAGTCTGTTTCTGACTGTTTGAGCAGACACATGCACATTTGTGGCCTGCTGGAGGTCATTTTGCAGGACTCTGGCAGTGTTCCTCCTGCTCCTCCTTGCACAAAGGCGGAGGTAGCAGTCCTGCTGCTGGGTTGTTGCCCTCCTACGGCCTCCTCCACGTCTCCTGATGTACTGGCCTGTCTCCTGGTAGCGCCTCCATGATCTGGACACTACGCTGACAGACACAGCAAACCTTCTTGCTACAGCTCGCATTGATGTGCCATCCTGGATGAGCTGCACTACCTGAGCCACTTGTGTGGGTTGTAGACTCCGTCTCATGCTACCACTAGAGTGAAAGCACCGCCAGCATTCAAAAGTGACCAAAACATCAGCCAGGAAGCATAAGAACTGAGAAGTGGTCTGTGGTCACCACTTGCAAAACCAGTCCTTTATTGGGGGTGTCTTGCTAATTGCCTATAATTTCCACCTGTTGTCTATTCTATTTGCACAACAGCATGTGAAATGTATTGTCAATCAGTGTTGCTTCCTAAGTGGACAGTTTGATTTCACAGAAGTGTGATTGACTTGGAGTTACATTGTGTTGTTTAAGTTTTCCCTTAATTTTTTGAGCAGTGTATATTATTTTCTTTAGGAATGTAGTGCAGTACAATGTGTAAAAAAATATAAAAGTAAAGTACAGATACCCAAAAAAACGACCTAAGTAGTACTTGAAAGTATTTTTTACTTAAGTACTTTACACCACTGCTGGCGAGGATAATGCTCCTGATATTAAATGCTCTGTAGTTCTCCTGAAGCAATGTTCCTAAAACAACTGTGACGGAAGGTACAATACGCCGGTTTTATTTACAGTAAATGTAATGTGATGCATCTTTCTTAGCCTTCTAAACAAACACTGATCAGCACAATGGGATGTTATATGGCCTACCTAAACATGTTGAAAATATGCAAGATTAATGTTCAGTATGACATGTATTCTCAAAACAATTACTAATATCCTCTTTTGTATACTTAAAGCTAATTTATAGGTACAGTACCAGGCAAAAGTTTGGACACACCTACTCATTCACAGGTTGTTGTTTTTTTGTTCTATTTTCTACATTGTAGAATAATAGTGAAGACATCAAAACTATGAAATAACACATATGGAATCATGTAGTAACCAAAAAAGTGTTAAACAAATCAAAATATATTTTACATTTGAGATTCTTCAAAGTAGCCACCCTTGCCTTGATGACAGCTTTGCACACTTGGCATTCTCTCAACCAGCTTCATGAGGTAGTCACCTGGAATGCATTTCAATGAACAGATAAATGAATAACTCACTGCTTCACTGAATAACTCACTGCTTTACTGAATAACTCACTGCTTCACTGAATAACTCACTGCTTCACTGAATTACTTGCTGCTCCCAGGCCCACTGAATAAAAACATACATAATCTAGGCTACTGTAACACATCAAGTTCAGCCCTGACATCACATCCACTCACATTGTTTTAGAATTTTGATGAAGGACTACCTGGAAACTCATTCATTAATTAATATAACTGTTCAGAGGAGACTGCGTGAATCAGGCATTCATGGTCGAATTGCTGCAAAGAAACCACTACTAAAGGACACCAATAATAAGAAGAGACTTGCTTGGGCCAAGAAACACGAGCAATGGACATTAGACCGGTGGAAATCTGTCCTTTGTTCTGATGAGACCAAATTTGAGATTTTTGGTTCCAATCACCGTGTCTTTGTGAGACGCAGAGTAGGTGAACGGATGATCTCCGCATGTGTGGTTCCCACCATGAAGCATGGAGGAGGTGGTGTGATGGTGCTTTGCTGGTGACACTGTCTGTGATTTATTTAGAATTCAAGGCACACTTAACCAGCATGGCTACCACAGCATTCTGCAGAGATACACCATTCCATCTGGTTTGCGCTTAGTGGGACTATCATTTGTTTTTCAACAGGACAATGACCCTACACACCTCCAGGCTGTGTAAGGGCTATTTGACCAAGAAGGAGAGTGATGGAGTGCTGCATCAGATGACCTGGCCTCCACAATCACCCGACCTCAACCCAATTGAGATGGTTTGGGATGAGTTGGACCGCAGAGTGAAGGAAAAGCAGCCAACAAGTGCTCAGCATATGTGGGAACTCCTTCAAGACTGTTGGAAAAGCATTCCAGGTGAAGCTGGTTGAGAGAATGCCAAGAGTGCGCATAGCTCTCATCAAGGCAAAGGGTGGCTACTTTGAAGAATATATTTTGATTTGTTTAACACTTTTTTGGTTACTACATGATTCAATGTGTTATTTCATAGTTTTGATGTCTTCACTATTATTCTACAATGTAGAAAATAGTAAAAATAAAGAAAAACCCTTGAATGAGTAGGTGTGTCCAAACTTTTGACTGGTACTGTATATGTCAAGCAGATTATGCCTTGTCTGAGCAGGCTCCATGCTGGTCTATTTATCGCTGTTCACTGCCATGGGTAGAGAGGGAGACAAGGGTCAGGATGGTTATGGTGACAGGACCTCGTTAATAGTAGCTCAAGTCTATTTCTGCTCCCCAATTTAAAAAAGGTCCAATGCAGACATTTTTATCTCAAGATCAAATCATTTCTGGGTAACAATTAAGTACCTTACTAATTTTAAATTTTTTTTCAAAAATAAGGTTTGGAACTCTTCCTTATTGGTCTATTAACTTATTTACTGCCTGGTGATGTCAAAATTCCCTCCCACCAGAACAGCCTGAAATGTCAGGTGGTCTTCTCAAACAGCTCTTACACTAAAACGGCATTATCATAATTTTTACATTTCAATGTCGTCTTGGTAAGCAACTCCACTGTATATTTGGCCTTTTGTTTTAGGTTACTATCCTGTTGAAAGGTGAATTTGTCTCCCAGTGTCTGTTGGAAAGCAGACTGAACCACGTTTTCCTCTAGGATGTCACCTGTGCTTACCTCTATTCCGTTTATTTTTACCCCCCCCCCCCAAAAAAAAAAAGTCCTTGCCAATGACAAGCATACCCATAACATGATGCAGCCACCACCATGCTTGAAAATATTAAGAGTGGTACTCAGTGATGTGTTGGATTTGCCCCAAACATAATGCTTTGTATTCAGCACATAAAAGATAATTTATTTGCCACATTAACTTAGCCAAGTTTTACTTTAGTGCCTTATTGCAAACAGGATGCATGTTTTGGAATATTTTTCCTCCGTACAGGCTTCCTTCTTTTCACTCTGTCATTTAGGTTAGTATTGTGGAGTAACTACAATGTTGTTGATCCATCCTCAGTGTTATCCTATCACAGCCATTAAACTGTAACTGTTTTAAAGTTACCATTGAACTCCTGGTGAAATCTGTGATCCTCTCCAACAACGGAGTTAGGAAGGACGCCTATATCTTTGTAGTGACTGGGTGTGTTGATACACCATCCAAAGAGTAATTAATAACTTCACCATGATCAAAGGGATATTCAATGTCAGATTTTTTATTTTTATTTAAACATATCTACCTTTCTTTGCGAGGCATTGGAAAACCTTCCTGGTCTTTATGGTTGAAATTCACTGCTCGAGAGAGTGAGTCCATGCAACTTATTGTGACTTGTTAAACTAATTTTTACTCCTGAACTTATTTAGGCTTGCTATAACAAAGGGGTTGAATACTTATTGCCTCAAGACATTTCACCTTTTCATTTGTTTGTAAAAAATATCTACAAACATAATTTCACTTTTACATAATGGGATATTGTGTGTAGGCCAATGACACAATCTCAATTTAATCAATTTTAAATTCAGGCTGTAATGTGGAAAATGTTAAGGGGTGTGAATACTTTCTGAAGGCACTGTATATAAAAACACAGGAACATTTTGGACTGCACTGGGCCTTTAACAACATAGGACCTTAACAGGACAGGAAGCAGGTGGGTTATCAGGTCCAGCTCTTTATGGCCTTTGCTGTGTGTGTGTGTGTGTACAATCAGAGTTAAAAGCTAAAAAAGGATGTGAGACTGAACAGACTGGAACGGGACCACCATGCCTCACATCTACTAAGCATAAACGAGAGGGAAGAGAGGAGAGGAAATAATGCATGTTTATTGTCATTGTGGGTAGGGCTGTGGTTGTCATTAAATGTTGGCAGCCGGTGATTGTCAAGCAAATAACTGCCGGTCTCACGGTAATTGACCGTTAATTAACATCATTAACAAATTTAGCATTTCCTAGCTTCCATGCATAGCCTACAAGCCATTGATGCAGACCTTTGGAACATCTACATTTAAAAAAAGTATAATAAATCCATGTAATATAGCCTACACAATCACAATAAATCCAGCTGAGCCCGGTGAAGCACGAAGCTAGCTAGCTAACCCACTACCTGGACTAGCTGGCGGGTAGCTACTGGCAACTATTAGCAACGGTATAGTTGTATCACGCCTGAGAGTGCCTGTAATTACGCCAGCTGGCTGCCTACAATAATTACATACAATAATGCCTACCATTCAGCTGTTTTCTAACCTCATTGTCTGAACCGTTAACGTTAGGTAGTAAGTGGCTACTGTGCTTGAAATTTTGCTAGCTTGTTGCTACCTGGATAGCTACTAGTAAACAATAGCTGGAATGACCTAGCGAACAGACGCGAACTGGCTGAGTCAATTCAGTGACTAGCTTTGCACTTGGCTAGCTAACAGTAGCTGCTACGGGTAAGTTATAACCTACATTTGTGTTTTGTTTTTACATATTGGTAGCCAGAGTCGTTCAAGGAATTCGGGACATGGGTGACTAGTTAACATTAGCTTGGCTCCCTCTGTGTGTTCGTGCCGTGAAAGGAGGGGTTTCTTCTTTGTCTGAAAGCAATGGCTAGCTAGTATGCTAACTATTCTAGCTAACTAACTGGCTGAATAAGTTGACGACGGACTCGCTCAAGCTATCGGGACTAACCCACAATGTTAGACACGGACACGAATGATCTGCTTGGCGTGTTGACACACTGGTGGTTTGTTGTGGCCGAGTATTGGTGCTAAACCGTGTTGTTGGAGTCCGGCATGCTAGCTGGCTGTGGCGTCTTATGACTAGGTGCCCTGGACGATTTTCACGGAAGAATACTGTACCAAGTTAGCTGAATAAACTAAGTTAGTCTATTCCTAGAAAACATTGAACCGCTGTAGTTTACAACAATTATAGTTTCTGAGGTGGATGTTGGGAGAGTTATATTTGGGTGTTGTGGTGAGCGAGGCCCCGCTCTCTCCTTTCCCAGATGTTTAGTTCATTTCATTCCGATCTCCTTTGCATTAATGTAGCCATTTTCTGTAGCCTGTCAACTATGCCTCTGTCTATCCCTGTTCTCTCCTCTCCGCACAGGCTATACAAACGCCTCACACCACATGGCTGCTGCCTCTCTAACCTGGTAGTCCCTGCAAGCACCACCCACGTGGAGTTCCAGGTCTCAGGCAGCCTCTGGAACTGCCGTTCTGCTGCCAACAAGGCAAAGTTCATCTCAGCCTATGCTACCCTCCAGTCCCTCGACTTCTTGGCGCTGACGGAAACATGGATTACCACTGAAAACATTGCTACTCCTACTGCTCTCTCCTCGTCTGACCATGTGTTCTCGCATACCCCGAGAGCATCTGGTCAGCGGGGTGGTGGCACAGGAATCCTCATCTCTCCCAAGTGGACATTCTCTATTTTTCCCCTGACCCATCTGTCTATCTCCTCATTTGAATTCCATGCTGTCACAGTCACTAGCCCATTTAAGCTTAACATCCTTGTCATTTATCGCCCTCCATGTTCCCTTGGAGAGTTCATCAATGAGCTTGACAAGTTCCTTTCCTGAGGATGGCTCACCCCTCACAGTTCTGGGGGACTTCAACCTCCCTACGTCTACCTTTGACTAATTTATCTCTGCCTCCTTCTTTCCACTCCTCTCCTCTTTTGACCTCACCCTCTCACCGTCCCCCCCTACTCACAAGGCAGGCAATACGCTTGACCTCATCTTTACTAGATGCTGTTCTTCTACTAATCTCACTGCAACTCCCCTCCATGTCTCCGACCACTACTTTGTATCCTTTTCTCTCTCGCTCTCCTCCAACACTACTCACTCTGCCCCTACTCAGATGGTAATGCGCCGTCGCAACCTTCGCTCTCTCTCTCCCGCTACTCTCTCCTCTTCCATCCTATCATCTCTTCCCTCTGCTCAATCCTTCTCCCTCCAAATCTCCTGATTCTGCCTCTTCAACACTCCTCTCCTCCCTTTCTGCATCCTTTGACTCTCTATGTCCCCTATCCTCCTGGCCGGCTCGGTCCTCCCCTCCAGCTCCGTGGCTTGACGACTCATTGCGAGCTCACAGAACAGGGCTCCGGGCAGCCGAGCGGAAATGGAGGAAAACTAGAATCCCTGCCGACCTGGCATCTTTTCACTCCCTCCTCTCTACATTTTCTTCATTTGTTTCTGCTGCTAAAGCCACTTTCTACCACTCTAAATTCCAAGCATCTGCCTCTAACCCTAGGAAGCTCTTTGCCACCTTCTCCTCCCTGCTGAATCCTCCTCCCCCTCCTCCCTCTCTGTGGATGACTTCGTCAACCATTTTGAAAAGAAGGTTGACGACATCCGATCCTCTTTTGTTAAGTCAAATGACACTGCTGGTCCTGCTCACACTGCCCTACCCTATGCTTTGACTTCTTTCTTCCCTCTCTCTCCAGATAAAATATTGCGACTTGTGACGGCCAGCCGCCCAACAACCTGCCTGCTTGACCCTATCCCCTCCTCTCTTCTCCAGACCATCTCCGGTGACCTTCTCCTTTACCTCACCTCGCTGATCAACTCATCCTTGACCGCTGGCTATGTCCCTTCCGTCTTCAAGAGAGCGAGAGTTGCACCCCTCCTCAAAAAACCAACACTCGATCCCTCTGATGTCAACAACTACAGACCAGTATCCCTTCTTTCTTTTCTCTCCAAAACTCTTGAACGTGCCGTCTTTAGCCAACTCTCTTGCTATCTCTCTCAGAATGACCTTCTTGATCCAAACCAGTCAGGTTTCAAGACTGGTCATTCAACTGAGACTGCTCTTCTCTGTGTCACGGAGGCTCTCCGCACTGCTAAAGCTAACTCTCTCTCCTCTGCTCTTGTCCTTCTAGACCTGTCTGCTGCCTTTGATACTGTGAACCATCAGATCCTCCTCTCCACCCTCTCCGAGCTGGGCATCTCCGGCGCGGCTCACTCTTGGATTGCGTCCTACCTGACCGGTCGCTCCTACCAAGTGGCGTGGCGAGAATCTGTCTCCGCACCACGTGCTCTCACCACTGGTGTCCCCCAGGGCTCAGTTCTAGGCCCTCTCCTATTCTCGCTATACACCAAGTCACTTGGCTCTGTCATATCCTCACATGGCCTCTCCTATCATTGCTACGCAGACGACACAACTAATCTTCTCCTTTCCCCCTTCTGATAACCAGGTGGCGAATCGCATCTCTGCATGTCTGGCAGACATATCAGTATGGATGACGGATCACCACCTCAAGCTGAACCTTGGCAAGACGGAGCTGCTCTTCCTCCCGGGGAAGGACTGCCCGTTCCATGATCTCGCCATCACGGTTGACAACTCCGTTGTGTCCTCCTCCCAGAGTGCGAGGAGCCTTGGCGTGACCCTGGACAACACCCTGTCGTTCTCCGCTAACATCAAGGCGGTGACCCGATCCTGTAGGTTCATGCTCTACAACATTCGGAGAGTACGACCCTGCCTTACACAGGAAGCGGCACAGGTCATAATCCAGGCACTTGTCATCTCCCGTCTGGATTACTGCAACTCGCTGTTTGCTGGGCTCCCTGCGCCATTAAACCCCTACAACTCATCCAGAATGCCGCAGCCCGTCTGGTGTTCAACCTTCCCAAGTTCTCTCACGTCACCCCGCTCCTCCACACACTCCACTGGCTTCCAGTTGAAGCTCGCATCTGTTACAAGACCATGGTGCTTGCCTACGGAGCTGTGAGGGGAACGGCACCTCCGTACCTTCAGGCTCTGATCAGTCCCTACACCCAAACGAGGGCATTGCGTTCATCCACCTCTGGCCTACTGGCTCCCCTACCTCTGCGGAAGCACAGTTCCCGCTCAGCCCAGTCAAAACTGTTCGCTGCTCTGGCACCCCAATGGTGGAACAAGCTCCCTCACGACGCCAGGACAGCGGAGTCACTCACCACCTTCCGGAGACATTTGAAACCCCACCTCTTTAAGGAATACCTGGGATAGGATAAAGTAATCCTTCCACCCCCCCCCCCCCAAAAAAAAATAAAAAAATTAAAAAAAGTAAAGTGGTTATCCCACTCTCGCTCTGGATAAGAGCGTCTGCTAAATTACGTAAATGTAAAAATCCATTATTTATTTAAGACAGGTCTAAGAAAACATGATATGAAGAAAATGTAGTCTATTTCAGAAGAACAGAATACTCAGTTGTCCTTATGTTAGGCCCTGATCTGGCTATGTTATATGCATGTGGGCTACATTAATTCATTTAGCAGACAAGATTTGCTTAGAATTCCGTGTCATTATTTTATAGTATGAAGAATACAATTGAACATAGCTGAATAAAATAGAAAGGATATTTTCTCCAAACCATTTGAGGGAGTGCGCACATGCAGCTATTTTGTGGAGCGATTAACCAAAAACCACGTACTCCTATATGCTTAATTTAGAGTTATTTATATAACTTTAGTTGTGATATAAACGTTGGGCTATATGTTTAGATTTTAATACATTCTAAGGCTGCATCATGCGACTAATGATGATTTGAAAAAAGTAACATGAAAGGCATGAACTCTGCTTAGTTTTTTTGCACAGGCTGTACACACTTCATCAGTCTCTCATTCACAATTTGACAAGCACTTGATAATGCCTCGAATTTCCCGCCGGCATCCCCTTTGTGTGGCCGTAATGCCCCCTAAAAAAATCAATGCCTTTTGCGGCCATTGGCCTCTGTGCCCTTGGGCTGAATATAATAATTATAATTCCCTTCTCCCGGCTGCGTGCTCCGAAGCACCTCTCACTCACATGTCTCTCCGTCACTTGATCGGGTCACCGTAAAAGCCCTAACTGTGGCTAAATAAGGTAATCAGGAATAGGATCCTGGACTAGTCATGTTTTTTCCTTTACATCTTTAGAGACCTGAAAAAAAAACACCCTGCTATGTATGTACAGTTGAAGTCAGAAGTTTACATACACTTAGGTTGGAGTCATTAAAACTCGTTTTTCACCACTCCACACATTTCTTGTTAACAAACTATAGTTTTGGCAAGTCGGTTAGGACATCTACTTTGTAATTTTTCCAACAAATGTTTACAGACAGATTATTTCACTTATAATTGACTGTATCACAATTCCTGTTGGTCAGAAGTTTACATACACTAAGTTGACTGTGCCTTTAAACAGCTTGGGAAATTCCAGAAAATTATGTCATGGCTTTAGAAGCTTCTGATAGGCTAATTGATATCATTTGAGTCAATTGGAGGTGTACCTGTGGATGTATTTCAAGGACTACGTTCAAACTCAGTGCCTCTTTGCTTGACATCATGGGAAAATCCAAAGAAATCAGCCAAGACCTCAGAAAAAAATGTGTAGACCTCCACAAGTCTGGTTCATCCTTGGGAGCAATTTCCAAACGCCTGAAGGTACCACGTTCATCTGTACAAACAATAGTACGCAAGTATAAACATCATGGGACCACGCAGCCATCATATCACTCAGGAAGGAGACGCGTTCTGTCTCCTAGAGATGAACGTACTTTGGTGCGAAAAGTGCAAATCAATCCCATAACAACAGCAAAGGACCTTGTGAAGATGCTGGAGGAAACAGGTACAAAAGTATCTATATCTACAGTAAAATGAGTCCTATATCGACATAACCTGAAAGGCCGCTCAGCAAGGAAGAAGCCACTGCTCCAAAACCGCCATAAAAAAGACAGACTACTGTTTGCAACTGCACATGGGGACAAAGATCGTACTTTTTGGAGAAATGTCCTCTGGTCTGATTAAACAAAAACAGTACTGTTTGGCCAGAATGACCATCGTTATGTTTGGAGGAAAAAGGGGGTTGCTTGCAAGCCAAAGAACACCATCCCAACCGTGAAGCACGGGGGTGGCAGCATCATGCTGTGGGGGTGCTTTGCTGCAGGAGGGACTGGTGCACTTCACAAAATAGATGGCATCATGAGGAAGGAAAATCATGTGGATATATTGAAGCTACATCTCAAGACATCAGTCAGGAAGTTAAAGCTTGGTCGCAAGCATACTTCCAAAGTTGTGGCAAAATGGCTTAAGGGCAACAAAGTCCAGGTATTGGAGTGGCCATCACAAAGCCCTGACCTCAATCCTATAGAAAATGTGTGGGCAGAACTTAAAAAGCGTGTGTGAGCAAGGAGGCCTACAAACCTGACTCAGTTACACCAGCTCTGTCAGGAGGAATGGGCCAAAAGTCACCCAGCTTATTGTGGGAAGCTTGTTGAAGGCTACCCGAAACATTGGCCCAAGTTAAACAATTTAAAAAGGCAATGCTACCAAATACTAATTGAGTGTATGTAAACTTCTTACCCACTGGGAATGTGATGAAAGAAATAAAAGCTGAAATAAATAATTCTCTCTACTATTATTCTGACATTTCACATTCATAAAATAAAGTGGTGATCCTAACTGACCTAAGACTGGGAATTTTTACTAGGATTAAATGTCAGGAATTGTGAAAAACTGAGTTTAAATGTATTTGGCTAAACTTCCGACTTCAACTGTATGCATGCCTCGGGGATGCACTGGTATCTAACTGCAACATAACATAATGTTTTTTCTCTCTCAATTTCTTACCACGTTACTACCATAACATTGAGCTACCGTACCGCGAGAGTTTGGACTTTATTTTAAAGCCAAAGGATGAGTCAGTCGTATTTCACTGTTAGTTTTACTCAAATAACTGAAAACTAAAATGTTCAGTTCTAAATCTGACAATACTTTATTTTTTATTAAAGGTACCGATGATGGGTGTACTGTTGCTTTTTGCGTTGTATGCATGTGCTTACTGAGACTGTCACCCTGATATTGGCTACTAGGAAGCCCCACTCTGTTGCCGGACAGTAGTGCTAGTCAAGCGGGAGCAAAGGGCACGGTGTCCCGGTGTGGTTGCCTTTCATACCCTGTACAACGTCTTCTGAAAGTTCTCACACCTCTTGACTTCCACATTATTGTATTACAGCCTGAATTTTAAATGGATTACATTTTGATTTTGTGTAACGTCACAGTGGAATTATGTTTTTAGAAATGTTTTAAACCACTCAAGGATTTCACCAGGAGGTCAATGGTGACTTTAAAACAGTTAGAGTTTAATGGCTGTGATAGGAGAAAACTGAGGATGGATCATCAACATTGGAATTACTCCACAATACTAACCTAAATGATAAAGTGAAAAGAAGAATGCCTGTACAGAATAAAATATTCCAAAACATGCATCCTATTTGCAATAAGGCACTAAAGTAAAACTGCAAAAAATGTGGCAAAGAAATGAACTTTATTTCCTGAATACAAAGCATTATGTTTGGGGCAAATTCAACACAACACCGAGTACCACTCTTCAAGCATGGTGGTGGCTGCATCATGTTATGGGTATGCTTGTCATCGGCAAGGACTAGGGAGTTTTTTTAGCATAAACAGAAACAGATTAGAGCTAAGCACAGACAAATCCTAGAAGAAAACCTGGTTCATCTGCTTTCCAACAGACTTATTCAACTCCCTGAGTCAATACATGTTAGAATCACCTTTGGCAGCGATTACAGCTGTGATCCTTTCTGGGTAGGTCTCTCTAAGAGCTTTGCATAGCTGGATTGTACAATATTTGCACATTTTATTATTTTAAACATTCTTCAAGCTCTGTCAAGTTGGTTGTTGATCATTGCTAGACAGTAGGGTTGGGCGGTATGCATGGACCTTTAAGAGGCATTAGAAGACAAAAAGGATCCATCAAACGCATTTGGCGTGTCATCAACAACTTGTGGTCAGACTCGCTCAGGTGGAACAAATTTCAACTTGCGTCTTTTTTTCAATGCTTAATTGAACGTCATTGAGAAAACAGAAAGGTGTCTATGTATTTTTTTTGCAAATATCCTTTCTGAATTTAAAAGTAATCCGATTAATCTTTTTTCTGGTAACGTAACTGATTAGTTCTTTTTTTGTAATCAGATTACATGCATCAGTTACTCCCCAACCCTGAATGTAGTACATGAAAATTATGGAGAAATTAAATCTACGTTCCTAGTTGGTTATACAAATATGTTAATGGTTCATTAACGTTATTCTAAGAGGGACTCAATCATACCCACTTAGCCTTCACCCTTTTACATATCCTTAATGACTAAGCCCACACAGTTAATTTGCTAAACCAATTAACATCTTCTTGCCTTACTGGCAAAAGCCAAAGTGAAGGGTAATATGAAAATCATATGGCACACAACAAATTAAAGACTGAAGAAGACAAGGAGTTAATTCGGATCTAAAAAAAATCAAAAAATCAATGGTCTATAGATGAGTGTGTGTGTGTGTGTGTGTGTGTGTATGCCTGCGCGTGTCTATAATATCTTTGTTCATAAGTACTACTTCTCTTCCTGACAGTCACTTGGTCACGAGAAAAAAAATGGTGGTTGTGGTACTTCCTCTTTCCCAACCAGTGATGGAGCTAAAAACCAAATGTCCTATAGCCTAGTGAGTCTAACTGCAGAGCATGGAACATGGTTAGAGGTCAGTGCAGTACTGAGTAGGCGACTGCTGACAAAAAGCACAGCCTGCAAATGTGTAAACACATCTCCCATAATTAGAGAGGGAGTAGAAGACTAAAATATAATGCCCATTTATAGTTATGAAGAATGTAAACATAAATGCTGAATATTTCTATAGATTGGAGCTTGATATAGAGCAACCAATTGCCATTACGCATTTTAGACTGAGGTCTGTGGGCACTATGCTTATAGTTCTGGATCGCTTCTCTCCGTCCAGTAGCATCTTTTTTATTATTTTTTTATTCTGTAAGAAATACAGTCCTGAATCCTCTTAATGGGCAGCAGGTAGCCTAGCGGTTAACAGCATTGGGCCAGTAACCAAATGGTCGCTGGTTTAAATCCCCGAGCCGACTAGGTGAAAAATCTGTTGATGTGCCCTTGAGCAAGGCACTTAACCCTAATTCCTCCTGTAAGTCGCTCTGGATACGCACATATGCTAAATGACTAAAATGTCAATGTAATGGTATGACAACTGTAGAGTGAGTGGCACAGCACATCGGTAGGAGTTGGCAAGATAGCCCAACCAGATCTGGGACCATACACTAAAAGAATGTACTTCCTGAGAGAAGCAAGTGATAACCACAAGATGATAAAACAACCATACACAACTACTAACCCTTACAACCGACCCTTATCCCCAACCGAACAAAATATACATTTCACACTTGTCCAGAGCACAGGGGATTCTATCTTAATTTTTCATTGCTAATAATGTTATTGGCAGCTATCAACACAACAGCAGACATCCATTAGCTAAAGGTGGAGTTGGAGGAAGAGGAGAGTGGGCTGGTGGTGCCACTGCGGCACTGCAGATATACATGACCTCATTATTGACCCGACCAAATTCACATAGAAATGTGTTATAGGTCTGTCATTTTCATTGAAAGCAAGTCTAAAAAGCGGTAGATCTGTTCTATGTGCGCTATTTCTATGCTTCCCATTCTCAAGTTTCTTTTTTTGCGTCTTTTAGTTTCAGTTGTGTACACCAGCTTCAAACAGCTGAAAATATATTTCACAGCAGTTTAGATGGTACAATGATTCTCTACACTATGCTTGCTTGTTTTGTCACAAACTGAAATTAGGTTAACTATTAGAATTTTAGCAGCCAGGAAATGGCGGAGCGATTTCGGAATAGTGCACCTTTAAATAACTATCTGCATGATTTTAAAAACAATTGAATGTTTTTCGACCCTGATCCTAGAGGTGAATGCAGGCTTATGTGCAATCTCATATCAACTGATTCAGCTAATGGTATTGTTTATCAGGTGTTTGTGCTGCTGGGCTTGAACAAAACCCTGCAAATACACATAGTATCCCTACAGGACCATCAGAAAAATTGAGAGGTGTATACACTAGAAACCCAACCGATGAGGACTACCTGAACTCTAATTTTCGGTTAAGTTACAGTTTGCACTAATGAATACACCCCAGGTCCACTGGCACACCCCCTTCATCCTCTACTGCAGGGGTAGGCAACCCTGGTCCTGGCGTACCGCAGGCACCAGGTGTGTTAAATGTAGTCAATCACTGAACTGATAAATTAGCTCAGTTGGTCTGGTGCCTAATTAGGACAAAAATCTTGCAGTACTCTAGGAACACCTACTCTACTGGATCAATAGGCACCATCAGTGTCACACTCATTCCATAGAGTGCCTACTGTCTGAGGGTTTTTCCTTTTAATTAAGACCTAGACAACCAGGTGTGGGGTTCTTTACTAATTAGAGACCTTCATCAATTAAATTAGAGG
The DNA here is from genome assembly GCF_964263955.1 of Coregonus lavaretus. Classification (NCBI taxonomy): domain Eukaryota; kingdom Metazoa; phylum Chordata; class Actinopteri; order Salmoniformes; family Salmonidae; genus Coregonus; species Coregonus lavaretus. The sequence goes on from NC_140007.1 coordinate 36,753,887, forward strand.
GTATTTGTTGAAATCCCTCTGTCAAACCATTGTAAACGTCATAAGAAAATGTAATCATGATTTTTTTTAAAGTTAGACAGTATTTGTTGGTCATTTCACAAGATCAGTTTATTTGTTCTGATAAGTGAGATAATTAGCCCTAAACAAGTTCAGTAGTTTACTGCTCTGTTGATCTGATACGCAAAACTGAATAAAAAGGTCGAATATAACGTGGAAGATAATGTAGTTGAAACATTGGAGTAGACCAATTAGTCCCAATTTCACATTAATCGCCCAGAATAGGAGAATAGGCAGTAGCCTATATATTGTAATGAAACAGGCAGGGAACAGGTCTCGAACCCTCAACCTTCTAGCCCGATTTCCAGCGCGCCATCGACTGTGCCTCAAAAGCATGTTCGCATGGCAGAGTCGATATCCGCGCTTATAAACCCAGGATCGTTACAATATATTCCACCAGACGAGACAGCCTACATTGTTCAAGTATTGATAGGCATTCCACTGAGCAAAGAACAAAATAAAACGTCCCTCAAGTGCCTAATGTTGGCAAGTTTGACGAACACACGACCTGCATCAAAATCCGAATTGTAATTCCTCGTAACCATATGTGCATCGGCCGAGTTTGCGCCGGAACAATCATTTTCACAGTAACATTGTTATACTATGACAAATTACTAACCTTGATTCTATGTCCTTTCTTATCCACTTGTTACAATCGTATGAAACACAAATTCGGTTTCCGGGCCCTTCTGCAACACGTAATGTAAATCTTATAGCGATGAAAAGTCTCCGAAAGCGGGAATGTTTCTCTGGCAACCTCCTGAAACAATAAGGGAAGGTTAGGTCGTCAAACAGCTGTTTCCAAAATGGAGTTAGCCATCCCACAGCCAATAAAACATCGTCTTGTGATCCAGGCTCACATTTCACTCACGCTGAAACGTGAAACTCTTCAATAACTTCAAATATGAAAACGAATCGAATGTGACATTTTTAGTTTTAGACTAGGCCAAATTCTCAAGTCGCATATAGCCTAAACGGTAGTGTATTAGGCAATCTTGGAATTGATTACATAGATAATTATATTATATCGTGTTCTATTCTACCCAAGGAAACCACCCTCTGTAATGGACATGTAGGCCTAGGGTTTTAAAAAAAAAAAACACACATCTGAATTTGTTTATTCATCTCTTGATCAATGTAGGCCTACTCTGCAATATGAAGACATTGCAGACATGCTTAGACATCTTAGAAAAATAATAATAATAATAATATGCCATTTAGCAGACGCTTTTATCCAGAGCGACTTACAGTCATGCGTGCATAAAACATTTTTGTGTATGAGTGGTCCCGGGGATCGAACCCACTAACTTGGCGTTACAAGCGCCGTGCTCAACCAGCTGAGCTACAGAGGACCAAAAAGGTATGGATTAGCTGATTACAATATAACATTGTGGAATGTAACTTAATGACAAAATAAAATATTTGTAAAAACAATTCGGCCTTTCATAAAATAATGAATAAAATATATAGAGATTACAAAACATTAAGAACACCTGCTGTTTCCATGATATTGAATGACCAGGTGAAAGCTATGCTACCTTATTGATGTCACTTGTTAAATCCACTTCAATCAGTGTAGATGAAGGGGAGGAGACAGGTTAAAGAAGGATTTTTAAGCCTTGAGACATGGATTGTGTATGTGTGCCATTCAGAGGGTGAATGGGCAAGACAGAATATTTAAGTGCCTTTGAACAGGGTATGGTAGTAGGTGCCAGGCGCATCGGTTTGTGTCAAGAACTACAACGCTGCTGGGTTTTTCACGCTCAACAGTTTCCCATGTGTATCAAGAATGGTCCACCACCCAAAGGACATCCCGCCAACTTGACAACTGAGGGGAGGGGAGTGGTGTGCAACTCAATATTAGGAAGGTGTTCCTAATGTTTGGTATACTCAGTGTATATTGAGTTCATCTGCACAATATAATTACATTTACATTTTAGTCATTTAGCAGACGCTCTTATCCAGTGTCTTACAGTTAGTGAGTGCATACATTTTCATACTTAGAGGTATAATCAATCTAACCTCTTAATGGCCCATGGTAATAATAAAATATTTAGAACAATGACATAGCTCCGGTGTTGCTGGTTAAGTATCCCCATAGCTGGCTTCTGTACCCTGGGTTGAGATTGAAACTGGTAAGACAGAACATTATGGGCCAGTTTCCAGGTCACAGCATAGGCATTGTTTTGGACTAAAAAACGATTTCAATGGAGAATTTCCATTGAACAGCTTTTTAGTCTAGGTCTAGGGTTAATCTGTGTCCAGGAAACCTGCCCTAAGTGTTGTCTCTATTGTTATAATGCAAAGTAAACACAAAGCAGCTATATCTATCTGTAAAGTTACATATTAAAATAATTATGTCTGTGGATTCAAACTTGTCTAGAACAATGCATAAACAAGGCCGTTTCATCTACTTAATAGCTATTCAATGTCAAACATTTTAATGTAAATTTGAGCTATGTTAACGTTAATATCTAATACTGTAGTTAGTACCATTTTTTTTTATATCATACAACTATCCACTATTTACAATGCTAGTGGGGGGAATCAAATCAGGCTGAGTGACAACAGACTAGTTAAACTAGTATTAATATGAACAAATGCACATCAATATTGCTTTGGCGTCATACTGTGTAGGCATACTGTAGGCCTCGACGCTCAGTAACTCAGACGTTACTGGTCTTGAGTGGTTCAGGAAGAGCATGGCGCTAGCAACGGCAAATTCATGGGTTTCAATTCCTGCAGGGATTACACACACATGCCACAATTGTACGCTATCCACTCACTGCACTGTAAATTGCTTTGGATAAAAGTGGCATACTTGTATGGTTACATACAAATGAAACCGCATTCATAACACCTTGCACATCTATCATTATCAAAAATAGATTACGGCAAAGTATGTGTCCTGTAACTACATGGTGTTTGAATATCACCATGCAGATGAAGAGCCTCAGTACGTTTATTCTAAGAAATTAAGGAGAAAGTGGAAGTGAGTGGCATTTCAAATGGGCACAGTTGAACGTCTTCCTCTATAGGAAAAAATCTAACAATGGAAATCAAATGGGCACAGTTGAACGTCTTCCTCTATAGGAAAAAATCTAACAATGGAAATCAAATGGGCACAGTTGAACGTCTTCCTCTATTGGAAAAAATCTAACAATGGAAATCAAATTGGCACAGTTGAAAGTCTTCCTCTATGGGAAATAAATCTAACAATGGAAATCAAATTGGCACAGTTGAAAGTCTTCCTCTATGGGAAATAAATCTAACAATGGAAATCAAATTGGCACAGTTGAAAGTCTTCCTCTATGGGAAATAAATCTAACAATGGAAATCACAGCCGTTTAAAACCGAGAGAGACACACGGATCACTACTAAATAAGGAAACATGCATTTGCAGCTCCTGTAAAGCCTCCTTACCAGAACCTAAAGCTGCCTTATGCTTGGCCATGTGGAGTGTAGTAGGCCCTGTATTCGTAAGCATCTCAGAGTATTCATTTTGAGCTCTATCAGCACTCCTACTCTGAGACGCTTTTTGAACATGGGCCCTTCCTGTAGTGATTTCTACTAAATAACATTGGCTGCGTTTATACAGGCAGGCTTATTCTGATTGTTTTTCACTAATTGGTATTTTGACCAATCAGATCAGTTCTAAAAAAGATCTGATGTGAAAAGATCTGATGTGATTGGTCAAAAGAAAAATTAGTGAGAAAAATAAACAGTAGTGTCCTCATTGTCTCCTCCCAGATCTAGTTGTGCTGTTTTACCAACTCCTATGGTCAATGTCGCATCAATGACCATAGACAGTTGGCAAGACAGCACAAACACATCTGGGACCAGACTAGTGTCCTCACAGTAGAGAGAGAGAGGTGGTGGTGGTCATTATCAGTAACAGTAGTAGAGCTGAGAGCGTAGCCCCCTGAAAGTGTCATCATCCTGGGCACCACCACCAGGTTGCTCCCCTTCAAACAGCATGGAGTCTGGGAGGACTACGCCCTCTAGAGGATCTGGCTGGCAGAACTCCACTATAAACTCCTCCTCAGAGTCCAGTAATGTCTTTGACCAGGCTGACATGTCGAGGTGTCCGGCCACACCACCATACTCCTCTGGCAGGACGGATCGAGGGATGTTGCAGTGCAGAGAGCGCAAGTCTGACCCGTGGAGAACGTACTGTATGAGAAATAACGGAATTATGTTAGGCTGATGTGTCACACAATCACAAAGGAGCCTGCAGTGCTTCAAGAGGGCTTCTGCCCCATGTTCATTTGATTAGATTTAATCATATATAATGGATTTAAAATACTTTGGAAATCACAGAAAATCATGATTGTTATACGAGATACATTTAATCTGAAGGCAGTGATCAAATGAACAGGTTACCGTGTACAGAAAAGAGGATATGAAGAAAGACTACATATTATGTAAAAGACCAACTGGAAAAGGAAACTCACCCTCTCTGCCATCTTCTCCTTCAGAAAAGGCTTAATTATTGCAAAGATCCCTTTGAAAATCCGGGGCTCATTTATGATGTTAACAGCCTTGATTCTTATTGGGAAGCTATCCTGAAATCCAAAATTAAAATGTCTATGTTATTGACAGAAGACACAAGCCATATCTTTAGGGTGTTGTGTTTTCAACAAAACATATTTGATAAGATACATATTCTAGATAAATCTGAGTGTATTTTGATCATGCTGTCATGGGTGATTATATCAAAACTGAAATATCAGAATAATAACAAGGTCTTTGATGCCTTACCTGAAGGATGCTGACAACCTTCTTGGCCAGGAACGGGCCCGGATTGGATGCCTGGGCCAAGCCCACCCCAGTGTAGTCTGCTAAAATGACGATCCCATTCACCTGAGTCTCCTCTGGCTGAATCAGCTTTTCCAGAGTCAGGTAAATGGCCCGGATGTTGTCCTCAAATGGATAGTCATTTGCTTTCCATTTTCCTGTTGTAAAATAACGTATATTTAGTAACTCTGAAAAAGGTCAAGCATAGGACAATCTGAATCTGTTATATCGAGGCTATTATCAGACATGTATAGATGTTTATGGGCAGCTATTAGCACCTATGTCATGCATTATACATAGCTCATAAGGGATTGTAAGTAAATGCGCTTATAATGCAGGTTTGGGTAAAGCAGAATAAAATAAAAAGCAGTCTTGTATGAATTAATAAAGTATTCTTCTATGAAGACGGTGTTCATAAAAAGTATTTCCAAATAATGATGAAAAAATGAGTTAGAGCCCTTCCAGGACATAGAACCCTTCTTGGACATAGAACCCTTCTTGGACATAGAACCCTTCTTGGACATAGAATGACAGTAGATAGTGTGAGCTAACTCACTGACCAGGTCTGAGACAGAGGATGAACCGTCCATTAGGGTCTGGATGGGGCAGAACAGTCAGGAAGCCCAGGTCTAACACATGTTTGACCATGGTGGGCTTCAGGTCCTGGAAGACCTCGGGCCAGGCCCGCCGGCTGGTGTGGTAGTTGAGGAGCAGCTGCATGGCACGGTCATAGTCAAACTTCCTGGTGGATGGACAAGGAGACGGGACAGCTCATCATTATGTAAGCTTCAATATAGAACATCTTTAATAAGATGAAACCAGGGCTTTTATTCATAAAGTGTCTTAGAGTATGGGTTCTGATCTAGGATCAGCTTTGCCTTTCAAATCATAATTATATGATTATATGGACAGGGGAGACCTGATCCTAGATCAGAACTCCTAAAGTGAGACGCTTAAGGCCAGTTCCCTGGAGCATTGTAAAGAGAGCATTATGGGTAGTTACTGTAGTGCATCATGCTTTACCTGGCCCGTAGGAAGCGCAGGAGGAAGGCATCGTCCAGCCTGGTCCGGAGGTTAGGCTGCTCCTTCTGCACCATGTCCCTTAGGGCCTGCACGTCTCTCAGCCTCCACTCTGGCTTCTCCTGTAGCTCCTCCCGGGCCTTGGCCACCAGCTCTGGGGTCAGAGTGCAGGAGTAGACTTGTGGGGGAGGGACAGGGAACCAATGACCAGCCACTCGTTGTTCCAGAGGAGGAGGAGACCCAAGATCAATATGCCTCATGGGCTCGCTTTTTCCAGACATCATTTTGGCCACTAAAATGTGTATGAATAGCACATACAAGTCTGGATAAAAAAACACAGCAGAAATATTCGTGGTACAAAAAAACCTGGACTGGAGAGCATCACAAGACAGTAGGACGTGAGAAATACCACAATTACCACTGGACATCTCTGAGGTCATCAGCAATTAGTCATACACTGTAGCCACAAAATGGTGAGTGTATTCTCTAGTCTAGCAGACAGAAACATCAGTTACCTAAACAAAATACATTTAATGACAATATCTTGAAAACATCGCCTTGTAAACATTTTCATGTATTTCCCATAATTTCTGCTTTTGACAGCGCTGCACACGAGAAGCTGAGGCTGCACGCCACTGGGGCTTGTGAATACCAACCGGAATGTCAATGGAATTAGTATTTTCAGGGTAATATATCATGATTCCATGTCAATTTTCTGAAAGTTTTATCAATACGAATGCTTGCTAAATCATAACAGAAGCTGTCAACAACAAACCAACCTACCTGGAGCAATCCGCGGCCAGTCTTCTTCTTCTTCTTCTTCAGTGGGGTTTATCGGCGGTTGGCATCCAACGTTATGGTGCATTACCGCCACCTACTGCACTGGAGTGTGGGCCAGAGACAGGGAGAAACTACATCCTACCTGCCAGCCCAGTTGCTTTAAAAAAAGATAACAAAATGTTTGAGACTATATCTAATGACGTTCTACTCAATGTACTCTTTAAACTCATTTCCTGTATCCCCTTCTCCCTCATACTAAATCCCATCCTCTCTCTTTCCGTCTGATACTGCCCACACGAGCAATACATGCTCCACCGTCTCTGTTTCCTGGCAATAATCACACTTTCCTGTTGGATGCTTTCCTATCACATTTAATGTCTTATTCAACTGGCTGTGTCCCACCCTTAATCTTGTAAAAATAGCCTCCTCTCTTCTGTCCCTTCCTGCCGTCCTCCCCGACTTTCCTCTGTACTTTAAATAAATGCCTGCCGTTATTATTTACATTTACATTTTAGTCATTTAGCAGACGCTCTTATCCAGAGCGACTTACAGTTAGTGAGTGCATACATTTTTTATTTTCTTCATACTGGTCCCCCGGAAAACGAACCCACAACCCTGCCGTTGCAAACGCCATGCTCTACCAACTGAGCTACATGGGACTATCTCTATTCCACTGCTCCTGCCATCTCTGCACCATCACTGTATATATCAGGCTTTTTGCCTCTGCCTTGCTCATTGAAACTACAACATCAACATCCCCACTACTAAGTGCTTGTTTAGCCGCAAGTACATCAACTGCCTCGTTCCCCTACACCCCCACATGGGCTGGGACCCAAGTAAATCTTATCTGTAACCCATCTGTCTAATCCTGCCATGGGTTTGTAGCACCTCATAAAGCAAGTCTTGTCTGCTACGTGAGCTAAGACTGGAGACTCATTAACTCCGCTGCCAGATCCGGGTGTTGCAACATTTCTTCTCTCCTTGGATAGTCTGTAGCGTGTGATGAGCTGCGTCATCAGTGTTGCCAACTCCTCAGTAAGGAAAGTAGCAATTGATGTCATCACCTAATTTGCATAATTGGCCATGTGCATGTAATTGTGATGGACGCTGTAGGAGAGGAATAACGTTGTGGGAGAGACAAAAAGTGAGTAAAAAACACCCTAAATATGTTTAGAACTACAACTGAACTTTCTTCTGTCGATTCTTGTTTTTAAAAATGTTTAACATTTACATTCCGCCCTGAATGTATGCCAGGGCGGGATCAGCCAGTGGCAGCTTCCCACTTGCGCAATTCATTTGCAGTCTGGACACGGAGGGATGAACATCTCCTGCTCTGACTGCAGCTGGGAGGGACTGCTGCACGAGGACTGGGCCGCCTGTGAGTGCTTTGGGACTGGGGTGGGGCACGCGGCAGCACCCGCTGCTTGTTGAGAAGAGTAAGAACGATACGTGCTTTCACGTCAGAGTCTCCAAAAGTCTCCAATAACACCAGAAAAAGTCGCTAGATTTGTCGCTAGTCGCTTTTTTGAAAATGTGTCGCTAGAGGGGTCTGAACACTCGCTAAATATTGCGACAAAGTCGCTAAGTTGGCAACACTGTGCGTCATTCTTCTTCTTCTTCTTCTATGGTATATTGGCGAGTGCACAATTTAATGTGCATCCCGCCACCTACTGTGCAGGATGGAAACAGGATTCCCCCCAAAAATGAAACAAACTACAAAAAATTTAAATAAATATAGCTAAATCAAACAACTTTACTGTTAGAAGAAATAAACACATCGGATCTGTGACACTCTGGCTCTAGGACTTGTATATGTGAGCCAGGGTGTATCTCATTTGGTGGTGTTGGGGATGGGTGAGTTTCATTTTGTTTGTATTTAGTGGTGATTGGTTAATGACTCCCAATCGGAGGTAACGAGTGTCAGCTGTCGGCTCGTTATCTCTGATTGGGAGCCATATATATTCTGTGTGTTTTCACCTTTGTTTTGTGGGTTATTGTTTCTGTGTTGCTGTTAGTCTGTATCAGTATTTTGAACTTCACGTATCGTCATTTGTTGTTTTCTTCGTGGTTGCTTTCTTAATAAAGTCATCATGTTCACTCCACGCGCTGCGTATTGGTCCGTTCCTTCAGACGATCGTGACAGAATAACCCACCATAAAAGGACCAAGCAGCGTAACAAGCGGCAACAGGACCTACCTACACAGGAGTTATGGACGCCTCCTAAGGATTTTTGGACATGGGAGGAGATTCGGGCTGGAAAGGGTCCTTGGGCACAACCGGAGGAATATCACCGCCCTCGTGAAGAGCTGGAGGCAGCCAAAGCCGAGAGGAGGTGGTACGAGGAGGCAGCGCGAAGGCGAGGCTGGAAGCCCGTGGAAGAGAGGCAACCCCAAGAAATTTTTTGGGGGGGGCACATGGCTTGGGCGACGGAGCAGCAGGAGGCTGCCACAGGGAGAAAAGGAGAGAAGGCTAACGGAGTACGGGAGTCATTGGCGAGTAGAAGGAGGGAAGTTGTTGTGGCACGGCATGAGAGACTGAAGTGTGTTACCAGTCCGGTCCGGCCCGTTCCTGATCCCCAGTTAAGGCCAGTGGTGTGTGTTCCCGGTACGGACCGGCCTGTTCCTACTCCACGCACCAGGTCCACGATGTGCGTCGCCAGCCCGGCCCGGCCTGTTCCTGCTCCACGCACGAAGCCTACGGGGTGCGTCGCCAGCCGGCCAGAGTCTGCCGTCTGCCCAACGGCGCCTGAACTGGCCGTCTGCCCAACGGCGCCTGAACTGGCCGTCTGCCCAACGGCGCCTGAACTGGCCGTCTGCCCAACGGCGCTGGAACTGCCCGTCTGCCCTATGGCGTCTGAACTGCCCGTCTGCCAAGCGCTGCATAAGCCGCCCGTCTGTACTGAGCCTGCAAAGCCGCCCGTCTGCCATGAGCCTTCAGAGCCGTCCGCCAGATCGGAGCCGCTAGAGCCTTCCGCCAGACAGGAGCCGCTAGAGCCTTCCGCCAGACAGAATCATACACTTGCTATGGAATCAGCAGGAGCCGACGCAGCCCATACTAGACTGGAAGCTCAGGTTCGGGACCAGAAAGAGCAGCTCCTGCAGATGGGAGCCGCCCTGCTGGAGGTGATGACTGCAATCCGAGGCTGGGGTCCGCCTCCACCGCCAGCCGCCCAGCCAGCACCATCAGCCAGCCATGAGCAGCCAGATCCGTCAGCCAGCCATGAGCAGCCAGATCTGTCAACCAGCCATGAGCAGCCAGACCCGTCAGCCAGCCATGAGCAGCCAGATCCGTCAGCCAGCCATGAGCAGCCAGATCCGTCAGCCAGCCATGAGCAGCCAGATCCGTCAGCCAGCCATGAGCAGCCAGATCCGTCAGCCAGCCATGAGCAGCCAGATCCGTCAGCCAGCCATGAGCAGCCAGATCCGTCAGCCAGCCATGAGCAGCCAGACCCGTCAGCCAGCCATGAGCAGCCAGACCCGTCAGCCAGCCATGAGCAGCCAGATCCGTCAGCCAGCCATGAGCAGCCAGATCCGTCAGCCAGCCATGAGCAGCCAGATCCGTCAGCCAGCCATGAGCAGCCAGATCCGTCAGCCAGCCAGGATCCGCCAGAGCCGTCCAGCCAGGATCCGCCAGAGTCGTCCAGCCAGGATCCGCCAGAGCCGTCCAGCCAGGATCCGCCAGAGCCGTCTAGCCAGGATCCGCCAGAGCCGTCCAGCCAGGATCCGCCAGAGCCGTCCAGCCAGGATCCGCCAGAGCCGTCCAGCCAGGATCCGCCAGAGCCGTCCAGCCAGGATCCGCCAGAGCCGTCCAGCCTGGATCCGCCAGAGCCGTCCCGCCGGGATCCGCCAGAGCCGTCCCGCCTGGATCCGCCAGAGCCGTCCCGCCGGGATCCGCCAGAGCCGTCCCGCCAGGATCCGCGAGAGCCAGCCAGCCAGGATCCGCCATCTAGTCAGGTGCTGCCCCTTAGCCCGGTGCTGCCCCTTAGTCCGGTGCTGCCCCTTAGCCCGGTGCGGCCCCTTAGTCCGGTGCTGCCCCTTAGCCCGGTGCTGCCCCTTGTTCCGGTGCTGCCCCTTATCCCGGCGCTGCCCCTTATCCCGGTGCTGCCCCTTAGGCCGATGCTGCCCCTTAGTCCGGTGTTGCCCCTTAGTCCAGGTGGGGTTAGTTGGAGGGTGGTCATTGGGAGGAGGCTACCGAAGCAGGTTGTGACTGTGGTGGGGTGGGGATCACGACCGGGGCCAGAACCGCCACCATGGACAGACGCCCACCCAGACCCTCCCCTAGTCCTGATGTTGGTGCGCCCGGAGTTCGCACCTTTAGGGGGGGGTACTGTGACACTCTGGCTCTAGGACTTGTATATGTGAGCCAGGGTGTATCTCATTTGGTGGTGTTGGGGATGGGTGAGTTTCATTTTGTTTGTATTTAGTGGTGATTGGTTAATGACTCCCAATCGGAGGTAACGAGTGTCAGCTGTCGGCTCGTTATCTCTGATTGGGAGCCATATATATTCTGTGTGTTTTCACCTTTGTTTTGTGGGTTATTGTTTCTGTGTTGCTGTTAGTCTGTATCAGTATTTTGAACTTCACGTATCGTCATTTGTTGTTTTCTTCGTGGTTGCTTTCTTAATAAAGTCATCATGTTCACTCCACGCGCTGCATATTGGTCCGCTCCTTCAGACGATCGTGACAGGATCCTTACACAGGCTCAAGGGGAGACTAGGCTGCAGGACTTGCTACATTGTAACATCAAATCATCATCAAAACTCACTTCACTGTTTTCAGATGGTGATCTTGGTAGCATACTACTGTATTGAATCTCTTGGTTTGTCTTTGTATGATATATCCACCCCTAAATAGGCTATTAGGAATTGTGTTGGCTTTAGTTTTTTGTTTTCAATTAGCATTCATGCATTTCTGCGTATTAAATTAAAATATAATTTATGATACACTTGATATTTCATCCTCATCAGCCTAAAACTGTTAACCTAGGCCTACTATAATGTAAAGTTAAATCCATGCACCTGATAAAGGTTTGAGGTTTAATACACACATTGTATCCGATAGATGGTGCAATTGCACCACAGATTTCGGATGATCGGTTTACACCCTACACCAGGGATAGGCAACTTGGCCACACCCCTGGTGTAGGGATTAAGCCTATCATCCGATTTCTGTCGGAGTGGATTGGTCTGGCGGGGAGGGGGAACATAATTATAATCATTTGTACACTACAAATTGATCACAACTAAGCACAAAAAGAGATTGCATTTAAAAATAACAATAATTTCATACCTTGATTACATTGAGACACAATCACATATGTATATTTTTGTATTCGTGGGAATACTTGGGAACAGATTTCCTAAATTAAACTCATTTTTAGATGTATTTCTACCTAATACTAAAATCCCCCAAAACATATACAGTATGTGGACACCCCTTCAAATTAGTGGATTCGACTATTTCAGCCACACCCGTTGCTGACAGGTGTATAAACTCGAGTACACAGCTATGCAATCTCCATAGACAAACATTGGCAGTAGAATGGCCTGTACTGAAGAGCTCAGTGACTTTCAATGTGGCACCGTCATAGGATGCCACTTTTCTAACAAGTCAGTTTGTCAAATTTCTGCCCTGCTAGATCTGCCCCGGTCAACTGTTATTGTGAAGTGGAAATGTCTAGGAGCAACAACGGCTCAGCCGCGAAGAAGTAGGCCACATAAGCTCACAGGTCCTCAACTGGCAGCTTCATTAAATAGTACCCGCAAAACACCAGTCTCAACGTCAACAGTGAAGAGGCGACTCTGGGATGCTGACCTTCTAGGCAGAGTTGCAAAAAAAAAAGCCATATCTCAGACTGGGCAATAAAAATAAAATATTAAGATGGGCAGTCTGAGATATGGCTTTTTCTTTGGGATGCTGACCTTCTAGGCAGATTTGCAGAGTCGCCTCTTCACTGTTGACGTTGAGACTGGGGTTTTGCGGGTGCTATTTAATGAAGCTGCCAGTTGAGGACCTGTGAGGCGCCTGTTTCTCAAACTAGACACTCTAATGTATTTGTCCTCTTGCTCAGTTGTGCACCATGGCCTCCCACTCCTCTTTCTATTCTGGTTAGAGCCAGTTTGCGCTGTTCTGTGAAAGGAGTAGTACACAGCGTTGTACGAGATCTTCAGTTTCTTGGCAATTTCTCACATGGAATAGCCTTCATTTCTCAGAACAAGAATAGACTGACGAGTTTCAGAAGAAAGTTCTTTGTTTCTGGCCATTTTGATCCTGTAATTGAACCCAAGGTTGCTGATGCTCCAGATACTCATTTAGTTTCAAGAAGGCCAGTTTTCAGCTGTGCTAACATAATTGCAAAAGGGTTTTCTAATGATCAATTAGCCTTTTAAAATAATAAACTTGGATTAGCAAACACAATGTGCCATTGGAACACAGGACTGACGGTTGCTGATAATGGGCCTCTGTACGCCTATGTAGATATTCCATGAAAAATCAGCAGTTTCCAGCTACAATAACCATTTACAACATTAACAATGTCTACACTGTATTTCTGATCAATTTGATGTTATTTTAATGGACGAAAAAAATAGCTTTTCTTTCGAAAACAAGGACATTTCTAAGTGACCCCAAACTTTTGAACGGTAGTGTATATACAGTTGAAGTCGGAAGTTTACATACACTTAGGTTGGAGTCATTAAAACTCGTTTTTCAACCACTCCACAAATTTCTTGTTAACAAACTATACTTTTGGCAAGTTGGTTAGGACATCTACATTGTGCATGACACAAGTAATTTTTCCAACAATTGTTTACAGACAGATTATTTCACTTATAATTCACTGTATCACAATTCCAGTGGGTCAGAAGTTTACATACACTAAGTTGACTGTGCCTTTAAACAGTTTGGAAAATTCCAGAAAAGGATTTGTCATGGCTTTAGAAGCTTCTGATAGGCTAATTGACATCATTTGAGTCAATTGGAGGTGTACCTGTGGATGTATTTCAAGGCCTACCTTCAAACTCAGTGCCTCTTTGCTTGACATCATGGGAAAATCAAAAGAAATCAGCCAAGACCTCAGAAAAAAAATTTGTAGACCTCCACAAGTCTGGTTCATCCTTGGGAGCAATTTCCAAACTCCTGAAGGTCCCACGTTCATCTGTACAAACAATAGTACGAAAGTATAAACACCATGGGACCACGCAGCTATCATATCGCTCAGGAAGGAGATGCGTTCTGTCTCCTAGAGATGAACGTACTTTGGTGCGAAAAGTGAAAATCAATCCCAGAACAAGAGCAAAGGACCTTGTGAAGATGCTGGAGGAAACAGGTACAAAAGTATCTATATCCACAGTAAAACAAGTCCTATATCGACATAACCTGAAAGGCCGCTCAGCAAGGAAGAAGCCATTTTGGAGAAATGTCCTCTGGTCTGATGAAACAAAAATATAACTGTTTGGCCATAATGACCATCGTTATGTTTGGAGGAAAATGGGGGCGCTTGCAAGCCGAAGAACACCATCCCAACCATGAAGCACGGGGGTGGCAGCATCATGCTGTGGGGGTGCTTTGCTGCAGGAGGGACTGGTGCACTTCACAAAATAGATGGCATCATGAGGAAGGAAAAATGATGTGGATATATTGAAGCAACATGTCAAGACATCAGTCAGGAAGTTAAAGCTTGGTCGCAAATGTCACGCCCTGACTTATGGGACTCTAGTATGTTGAATCAGGGTGTGGAGGTCTAGGTTGTTATTTCTATGTTTACATTCTAGGTATTGTATGTCTATGTTTGGCCGGGTGTGATTCCCAATCAGAGACAGCTGTTGCTTGTTGTCTCTGATTGGGGTTCATACTTAGGCAGCCTATTGGCAATCATTAGTTGTGGGATCTTGTTCCGTGTGTAGGCTTGTTTTGTGTTTAGCCTGAGGACTTCACGTTACGTTGGTTTGTTGTTTTTGTTTGTGTGTTTATCGTTGAAATAAACATGTATGCATTTCACGCTGCGCCTTGGTCTGACCCGTCCTTAAACGAACGTGACAGAAGATCCCACCAAACACGGACCAAGCAGCGTGCCCAGGAGCAAACACCCTGGACACAGGTGGGGAAGATTTGGTCTTGGGAGGAGATATTTGTGGGGAAAGGACCCTGGGCGAAGAAGGAAGCCCAGGCAGGAGAGGAGCAATGGCAACACAGAAGGCGCCGGCCGAGGAGGAAGCCCGAGAGGCAGCCCCAATAAAAATGTTTGGGGGGGCTAAAGGAGTGGTCGGGGAGTGAGAGAGAAGAGCCCCGACCACTGCACCCGGTGGGTTTCCAGGTTGAGTCCCTACGACCATGGGAAGAAAAGTGGGAACAGTTTTTTATACTGAGGAGTCGGAGGATGACGACGACGATGAGTTTCTGTTCCCTAACTCGTGGGGGCTCCCAGAGGAGTCCTCACTGGAGGAGTAGTGCCGAGAGAGAGAGAAGGATCGAATCTGCAGGGTAAGAGAGGAGGCCACCACATTACGGGGGCTGATAGCAAGAATAGAACGGGAGAGCTCCATTCAAGAGGAGGCACTGCAGGAGGCTCGTAGGGAGAAGGAGGAAGTAGATTCACGGAGAGAGGAGCTGGTTAGGCAACATAAGGATCGTGGGTTAATAGAGGAACCCATGTATGCGGAGATACGCACTGTATCGCCAGTGCGCATGCACAGCCCAGTGCGTTCTGTGCCAGCACCCCGCACGTGTCGTGCGAAAGTGGGCAGCCAGCCAGGACGGGTTGTGCCGGCTCAACGCTCCTGGTCTCCAGTGCACCTCACCAGTCCTGTACGGCCCGTACCTGCTCCTCGCACCAAGCCAGTGGTGTGTGTTCCCAGTCTGGCCCGGCCCGTATCTGCTCCTCGCACCAAGCCAGTGGTGTGTGTCCCCAGTCTGGCCCGGCCCGTTCCTGCTCCTCTCACCAGACCTGTGGTGCGTGTCTCCAGTCCGGCCCGGCCCGTTCCTGCTCCTCGCACCAGACCTGTGGTGCGTGTCTCCAGTCCGGCCCGGCCCGTTCCTGCTCCTCGCACCAGACCAGTGGTGTGTGTTCCCAGTCCAGCCCGGCCCGTTCCTGCTCCTCGCACCAGACCTGTGGTGCATGTTCCCAGTTCAGTACGGCCTGTCCCTGCTCCTCGCACCAAACCAGTGGTGCGTGTCGCCAGCCCGGTACGACCCGTACCTGCTCCCCGCACCAAGCCAGTGGTGTGTGTCCCCAGTCTGGCCCGGCCCATTCCTGTTCCTCGCACCAGACAAGTGGTGCGTGTTCCCAGTCCGGCCCGGCCCGTTCCTGTTCCTTGCACCAGGCCAGTGGTGCGTGTTCCCAGTCCGGTACGGCCCGTGCCTGCTCCCCGCACCAAGCTAGTGGTGTGTGTTCCCAGTCCGGCCCGGCCCGTTCCTGTTCCTCGCACCAGGCCAGTGGTGCGTGTTCCTAGTCCGGTCCGGCCCGTGCCTGCTCCTCGCACCAGACCAGTGGTGTGTGTGTCCAGTCCGGCACGGCCCGTGCCTGTTCGGTTGCTCCACTCCGGAGCCCGAGCAGTCCGCTCCACCGGTGCCTGATCCAGCTCCGGTCGGTTGCTCCACTCCGGAGCCAGAGCAGTCCGCTCCACCGGTGCCTAGTCCAGCTCCGGTCAGCGGCTCCATTCCGGAGCCAGAGCAGTCCATTCCACCGGGGTCCAGTCCAGCTCCGGTCAGCAGCTCCACTCCGGAACCAGAGTAGTCCGCTCCAGCTCCGGTCAGCAGCTTCACTCCGGAGCCAGAGCAGTCCGCTCCACCGGTGCACAGTCCAGCTCCGGTCAGCAGCTCCACTCCGGAGCCAGAGCAGTCCGCTCCACCGGTGCCCAGTCCAGCTCCGGTCAGCGGCTCCAGTCCAGACCCAGACGTCAGCCCCTCTCCAGGTTCGGGGTCTCCCACACCAGGGCCCAGACAGGGCTTGGTGCATCGTGGGAGGAAGGAGAGGGGAAGCAGCGCGCCGAGGTCCAGACCAGACCAGGGGCGCAACGGCGAGGCTGAGAGAATGTGGTCGTCACGCCCGGAGCCGGATCCACCTCCGAGGCGGAATGCCCACCTGGACCCTACCCTGTTATGTCAGGTTTGTGCGGTCGGAGTCCGCACCTTTGGGGGGGGGGGTACTGTCACGCCCTGACTTATGGGACTCTAGTATGTTGAGTCAGGGTGTGGAGTTCTATGTTGTATTTTCTATGTTCTCGTTCTAGGTGTTGTATGTCTATGTTTGGCCGGGTGTGATTCCCAATCAGAGACAGCTGTCGCTCGTTGTCTCTGATTGGGGATCATACTTAGGCAGCCTGTTTGCATTCATTAGTTGTGGGATCTTGTTCCGTGTTAGAGGCTTGTATTGTGTTTAGCCTGAGGACTTCACGTTTCGTTGTTTTGTTGTTTTGTTCGTGTGTTTATCGTTGAAATAAACATGTATGCATTTCATGCTGCGCCTTGGTCTGACCCGTCCTTAAACGAACGTGACAGCAAATGGGTCTTCCAAATAGACAATGACCCCAAGCATACTTCCAAAGTTGTGGCAAAATGGCTTAAGGATAACAAAGTAAAGGAGTGGCCATCACAAAGCCCTGACCTCAATCGTATAGAAAATGTGTGGGCAGAACTGAAAAGGCGTGTGCGAGCAAGGAGGCCTACAAACCTGACTCAGTCACACTAGCTCTGTCAGGAAGAATGGGCCAAAAGTCACCCAACTTATTGTGGGAAGCTTGTGGAAGGCTACCCAAAACGTTTCACCCAAGTTAAACAATTTAAAGGCAATGCTACCAAATACTAATTGAGTGTATGTAAACTTCTGACCCACTGGGAATGCGATGAAATAAATAAAAGCTGAAATAAATAATTATTACATACATAGTCCCGTGTAGCTCAGTTGGTAGAGCATGGCGTTTGCAACGCCAGGGTTGTGGGTTCGTTTCCCACGGGAAACCCATATGAATAACAAAAATGTATGCACTCACTAACTGTAAGTCGCTCTGGATAAGAGCGTCTACTAAAATGTAAATGTAATTCTCTCTATTATTTTGACATTTCACATTCTTAAAATAAAGTGGTGATCCTATAAAGGGAATTTTTACTAGAATTAAATGTCAGGAATTGTGAAAAACTGAGTTTAAATGTATTTGGCTAAGGTGTATGTAAACTTCCGACTTCAACTATATATATATATATATATATATATATATATATATTTTATATATATTTTATATATATATATTTTTACTAAAATCTTTTGGGGCCCAAATAAAATCACTCGCAAGCCGGTTTTGGTTGCTGACTCCTGCCCTACACAGATTGAGCCCATTGAATTGAACGCTTGCTTTACAACTGGTCTTCTTGAGGCTTCAATGGACTTGTAAGATAAATGATAAATAGATAGACCATAGCCTATTATATTGCATTGTTGCTGTTCCATGCTCCTGAACATGCCTTTAAGACAACACTACTCCAAAAATTTGACCACAATAACAAACTCATAGTAGGCCTATTGTGATGAATGGAATGGAATGGAATGGGGAGGGGGCAGCGATAGGCTACATATAACATGCTAGAAAAAAAAGAGTTGGGTGGGTGCACCTATGATGAAATGCCTTGTCCTTAACCCATCATAAAAGGCATTAATAGTGAGGAAGATATCACTGACTTTTTTCTTTACTCAAGTGGAAATATTTGAGAAGCTTTGAAGTGAGGCGCCTGCTTTCTTTCACCTCTATCTGCAATTACTTTATGACATTTTATCAGCCTGAAGAAACACACCTCTTGTACTAATTATCCTGACCATGCACTGCCACGTAGGCCACAGCTTGAATCATTCGTCCCCCACTGGCCACATATTGGCTGTATCAACATTTTTTCCAGGTAATTTCAATGAAATTACGTTGAACCAACCTGGAATAGACGTTGAATTGAAGTCTATGCCCAGTGGTCAGAGATTAAAAAACAGCCAACAAGCAGTTCAAACTGGTTTTGAAATGTCACTTCAAATCTTTAGCCGGGGTTAACCTGTCCTTGATAAAGAAACATTGGATACCATTATGGCCATTGGCTTTCATCCATATTACAATAGCATAATCATTGAGAAATACTCATCTTGATTGTAAGCGATCTTCATCTTCATAATCATAGCTTAGTAATAACTCAGGATAGTAAAATGAAGATAACAAACCATCTAGTTTGTTCATTCACTTAACTTGTACAATATTGACTAAGCCAGCAAAGTGTCAGTGTGACAGGGGAAGACCTCTGAAATAATGTTAACAAAACATGATATTTTTCCTCCTGACATAAAGGTTTAACAGAAGTTATCCTGCTACATTTACAGTTAATCTCCTACAGTATAAGGTTACATATCATTTTGTACTTTAACATCTGCTCTTATTGAAATAAAGCACAGTACAATGTAATGTAAAAATAAACCTTGACATTTTATTCATCTTCACATTGTAAGGTGAAACATATTGCCCATCTTTGCAGTATAAGGAAGTACAGACGGCAAGGCAACATGTATTCTGTCATGTAGTTATAATACCATGACAAAATAACATTCCATGGTCAAACAAAAAACACTACCAGGTCTTTACAGTGAAACTGCAAAAAAATATATTTGAAATGGGTAAAACACTGTGAATGCCTTAAACATTTATAAAGTGGCTCCACAGAAAGTATACAGTATTAAATGAACTGAGCTGTTTTAATTCGAACATTTAAGCGTTTTACTTTGTTTTACTACACAACTAGCGATTTCCAGTGTATATAGACAGGGATATCTTAAACCTGGATTTCAATGCAACACAACTGTCATACAGCAAGTACAAGATAACTTAAAAAAGTTAAATTTGTCCTTTCAGAACCAATTGACTACCTATCATACCTGTATATCTCCGTCTGTCACATAATTACATTATTTCAAAACATGACAATGTCGTTATATTCTTATTTCTGGGTACAAGTTGTGAGTGACTATATCAGTCAACAAGACTTGTATTGCCATTGACAACAGTCTTTGAAAAGACTGTGTAACACTAACATCATGATCTGCCTCATCACAGATATAAGGCCTGTTTGTAACATTCATACAATTTCAATGTGATTAAGAAACCTATCTAATATGTATACAGTTATATTTTATTTACCCATTCATAATTTGAACTCTGTATAAGGGTATAGATAACCTGTACAACTATGTCAAAGAGCATATCATATTGCCCACGAATGAGGTTGTTTTAGCAGTTTACTGTGTCAGCTTGATACTACATGCAACAATATGAGTAGGGCTACCGTATGTACAGTATCTCAGGTGGGGGCTAGTTGACTAATGTAACCTAACTGTACAGTACACTCCTGAGATTTTTGGAAAATATGTATTTCTCACATGTGAGAATTATTGTTGCACCTTTATACTGAGCATGTTTACAGAGAAACCGAGAAGCTAGCGAAGATGGTGAAATTGTGAATGCTTTGTTGGACGGGTTTGTGGGGTCCAGTTCTGTGTTAGATGGCTTCTTGCTTGGTGATGGTGGGCTGAGGGATGGAGATAGGATTCTTGGGCACAGTGGCTATAACCCCTTGAGCCATTTTATAGTGTTCTGAACTGGAGGCTGTGGGAGGAGAGGGGATTGGGGTTCCAGGAGTGGTTGCAACAAACCAGAAAGAATCCATTAGTGGAGGAATTCACTAAACTACGCAGCTAGTCAGGTTAACAAACAAATCAACATATTTACCTTGTGGCATAACATTACTTGAATATATATATATATATATATATATATATATATATATATATATATATATATTCAGACAAGGAATAAGTATTTTGTGAAATCTTCTGAGGGCATTAAAAATGTTAAGAAAAAATAAAATACGTTTTCTTTGACAAAGTAAGCCTGATTAGTCTCTCTGAATAACTTCTTAGTGGATTATTCCGCCAAGCTTGTTTGTCCTTCCAACTACCTGACTCTGTTGCACATGGGAGTAGATTGATGCCACTGAGCTCATCGTTGGTTGAGAATTTCAAGCATTTTATTGTCTAATTTTGGGGTCGGTGTCCCAGACACAGCTTTCAGTGCTATTTAGTCCAGGACTAGGCTTAATCTGTCTCTGGGGAACCGACACTTAGAGTTGGACATTTGGGGTCTGGCATGTAGTTATTGGTACTCACAGATTTGGCCGTTGTGGATGGAAGTAGCCATGTTGCTAGCCACGATGACATTGTTGCTAAGGTGTTCCTGAACCAGATGTGGATGCAGAGAGTGTGGTGTGTGAGGTGCCTCGTTAGTAGAACCTGAGGAAAACAACACAACATACACCAACCCCCCAAACAGTTAGTTTCCTCCTTCACTGTGATGCTGTCCATTGGTAATACAGTATGATAACCAACTAGCATTCTATCCTATTGAAGAGTGTAAACTTCTCTAGCCAATAGAACTCACAGAAAGTTGTTTGTGATAAATTCTTTTGGCATTACATTTGGCAATAGATTGAGATTTTTTTGTTTATTTGTAACAATATCAAGATGTCTAACCTCCTAAGAGCATCTCTTGGAGCAGGTTGTCAATCTTGGCCATGCCAAAGAGTTTGACAAACTGTATTTGTTCGATCATCTGCCAGGTGATGCTCTGTAGTGTAGGCAGCAGCAGGAGCAACTCTCCGAAGCGTCCCCGGGACTCATACTGCCGGTCGTTGATGTAGTCCTCTAGGCTGACCTGAACCTGGTAACGCATCCGCTTGATCTTACCTGGTTCACTCAGACCTTTGGCATCTGGAGCAGGAGAGAGTAGGCATTTGGTCAACAGCTTGGTCACTCGCTACCTGGTCACATTGCTCATATAACAGGCATTCTTAGTCACTAGTTTAGTTACTCACTGGTTACATAGTTTTTGTTTTGCAACTGGTTACTCACTGGTTACTGCCCTAGAATGCTTCATATGATGTATGCACTGTTTGAATCGGACGATAGGCTGTTCATTTTAAAAGTGACGTTGTGTTCCATGTAATACCTGGATCAAAGAAAACAATGGCTTTCAAACAAGCGTATTCATTGTCGTCTATCTGGAGCTCCTGGAAGGACAGCACTAGCTCGTCCAGAATCCTCACTGCTACTCGGCTCACTTCCAACTCCGGGCAGTTCCGGGGAATAATGTGGTCATTTCCTATAAGGAACAGAAACCAATAATTGTCATGTAGGGCAGAATCACTCTGTGATGTTTGACGATCCCCCCCCCCATATTGCTAGCATAACTGTTATATAACTAGTCTATTATATTACACAACTATTATATGATGTGATGTAATAATAATAATAATCCTTTGGTGGGTGCTTATATTAGTACAAGAATGTACTAATACGCATGCGTTAATTGGGCTCCCGAGTGGCGCAGTGGTCTAAGGCACTGCATCTCAGTGCTTGAGGTGTCACTACAGACCCCCTGGTTCTATTCCAGGCTGTATCACAACCGGTCATGATTGGGAGTCCCATAGGGCGGCGCACAATTGGCCCAGCGTTGTCCGGGTTTGGCCGGTGTAGGCCGTCATTGTAAATAAGAATTTGTTCTTAACTGACTTGCCTAGTTAAATGAAGGTAAAATAAAAATAAAAAATTGGAAATGTGTTTTTTTCATAAACCAACTCCCCCTGAGACACCCTTGGAGAGTGGGGTCACAGCCAGGGTCTACCATTATCAATGGTGATCCTGGAGCAATTAGATGGTGTACAGTAGCTAATATATTATCTTCACTTTACCTAGTAACAGGAGGTCCTTGTACAACATAGACCTCTTTGCAGCTCCAATCAGAAGATTCTCTCCAGCATGGGCTCGCAGCAATGCCACCTGAAATAAAGGAAAGTCATTTCAATATTAATCACTGGGAGAAAAAAAAACTGGTTGAATCAACGTTGTTTACATTTCATTTCGATGTAAAAAATAAAATAAAATGTGATGACGTTGAATCCAACGTCGAAAACTGATTGGATTTTTTAAAAGTCATCAACGTAAGGGAATTGTGTCTTTTTTTCACATAAATGTTTACCGAAATCCAATGACATGGTGAATGATTGATTTCATGCTGAATTCACATTAGTTGACAACTCAACCAAATGTAAATCAAAACTACACGTTGAGCTGAAGTCTGTGCCCAGTGAGTAGCTTTAACCTTGAAGCTGTCTTGCATCAAAACACAGCCTCTTAACCTTTTTTTTAGGGGGTAGATCAGCTTAATATTGCAGATAGATTGTAACTTCCATCAATGTAATTGTCTGCATCACTTCCAATCACCCATGATATATATATATACATACATACACACATATACACACATACATACACACATACACATATACATACATACATACATACATACATATCCATACATATACATACATACATACATACATACAGTGGGGGAAAAAAGTATTTAGTCAGCCACCAATTGTGCAAGTTCTCCCACTTAAAAAGATGAGAGAGGCCTGTAATTTTCATCATAGGTACATGTCAACTATGACAGACAAAATGAGAAAAAAAATCCAGAAAATCACATTTTAGGATTTTTAATGAATTTATTTGCAAATCATGGTGGAAAATAAGTATTTGGTCACCTACAAACAAGCAAGATTTCTGGCTCTCACAGACCTGTAACTTCTTCTTTAAGAGGCTCCTCTGTCCTCCACTCGTTACCTGTATTAATGGCACCTGTTTGAACTTGTTATCAGTATAAAAGACACCTGTCCACAACCTCAAACAGTCACACTCCAAACTCCACTATGGCCAAGACCAAAGAGCTGTCAAAGGACACCAGAAACAAAATTGTAGACCTGCACCAGGCTGGGAAGACTGAATCTGCAATAGGTAAGCAGCTTGGTTTGAAGAAATCAACTGTGGGAGCAATTATTAGGAAATGGAAGACATACAAGACCACTGATAATCTCCCTCGATCTGGGGCTCCACGCAAGATCTCACCCCGTGGGGTCAAAATGATCACAAGAACGGTGAGCAAAAATCCCAGAACTACACGGGGGGGCCTAGTGAATGACCTGCAGAGAGCTGGGACCAAAGTAACAAAGCCTACCATCAGTAACACACTACGCCGCCAGGGACTCAAATCCTGCAGTGCCAGACGTGTCCCCCTGCTTAAGCCAGTACATGTCCAGGCCCGTCTGAAGTTTGCTAGAGTGCATTTGGATGATCCAGAAGAGGATTGGGAGAATGTCATATGGTCAGATGAAACCAAAATAGAACTTTTTGGTAAAAACTCAACTCGTCGTGTTTGGAGGACAAAGAATGCTGAGTTGCATCCAAAGAACACCATACCTACTGTGAAGCATGGGGGTGGAAACATCATGCTTTGGGGCTGTTTTTCTGCAAAGGGACCAGGACGACTGATCCGTGTAAAGGAAAGAATGAATGGGGCCATGTATCGTGAGATTTTGAGTGAAAACCTCCTTCCATCAGCAAGGGCATTGAAGGTGAAACGTGGCTGGGTCTTTCAGCATGACAATGATCCCAAACACACCACCCGGGCAACGAAGGAGTGGCTTCGTAAGAAGCATTTCAAGGTCCTGGAGTGGCCTAGCCAGTCTCCAGATCTCAACCCCATAGAAAATCTTTGGAGGGAGTTGAAAGTCCGTGTTGCCCAGCGACAGCCCCAAAACATCACTGCTCTAGAGGAGATCTGCATGGAGGAATGGGCCAAAATACCAGCAACAGTGTGTGAAAACCTTGTGAAGACTTACAGAAAACGTTTGACCTGTGTCATTGCCAACAAAGGGTATACAACGAAGTATTGAGAAACTTTTGTTATTGACCAAATACTTATTTTCCACCGTCATTTGCAAATAAATTCATTAAAAATCCTAAAATGTGATTTTCTGGAGAAAAAAATCTCATTTTGTCTGTCATAGTTGACATGTACCTATGATGAAAATTACAGGCCTCTCATCTTTTTAAGTGGGAGAACTTGCACAATTGGTGGCTGACTAAATACTTTTTTTCCCCACTGTACATACACAAACTACTTTCCAACCCCACCACCCTTTCCCTAATTGGAGTAAACTAGTGAACAACAATGCTTAGGCCTCTACTTCCAGCTTATACTTACTATATACATTTTATGGACACAGTCAATTTTACAGTAATTATATTTTGTTTGTTTTTTCTCCTGAACTTCTTCTACTCTCAACCTCTCCAATCATTTTCATGATGTCCATCCGGTTTGCTTCTATATGCCATATCTTTCTAACTGTGCTCTTTCACAAAAGCTACCAACATACAACCTATATACTTATTATGGACACAGTATGCTTACATTATTAGTTATCTTATTATTAGTTGTTGTTATTAATCCCATCCTTCAACTCCATTCAACACCACCCATCTATCTCTTAACACCATCCAAATAGGATTTCTATTTGCCATATATTTTTCAACTGTACTGTGATGTTTTAGAAAAGTTCTGAAACTTTCTATTCTCATTGTTTCTACAGATTGTAAATTGAAAATAAACATTTTGCTAAAGTATTATTATATTATTGATCGATTGACTATGACTTTTCAGATCACCCAGTAATGCTATCTGCAAGGTTAGCTCCAGGTAAATATTGCAATCCTTTAGCCATTCCTGGACCAGTGTCCAAAAACAAGCTACAAATGGACAGTGCCAAAACAAATGATCTAATGATTCTGTCTCTTCGCAACAAAATCTGCAGAGCTGGGAAGATTGTATCCCCCATATAAATAACATTCTATTGGTAGCAATAATTTTATATAATAATTTAAATTGAAAGATTCTAAGTTTTGAATCCGGTGTCGTTTTGCGTATCAGTTCATAAACACTATGCCATGGGATCGGTACGTCAAAAATCTCTTCCCAACTATTTTGCAATCTATATGGGACGGACGGCTGTCAATCCTTTGGTCCTTAAATGAAACTGGTATACTTTTTTATTCATCACAGTTTTCTTTAACCAATTATGTTCTTTAATGCAAGGCCGACAGACAAGTTCCTTACTTTCTCCCCCTTCCACTTTCCTCTTCCATTTTTGCGGTAAGGCTGCAATTATTTGGTTGTAATTTTGGGTAGAGCAGACATTTCCATATGTTTTTGTTAGCTGCATGTGCAACATAACTCCACCAGTCCTACCGATGATATAATTTACAAAGATTATACCTAAACCTAAATAGGTTTTTTGTCAATTAGTATATTTGAGTTTAACCACAATATTTGTTGCATTATTTGTTCTGTCGTTTCTGGAGGATTAAATTGAAATTGCAACCAACTTTCCATGGCTTGTTTTAGAAATAGTGATATTTGGGAGATTATTTCCTTTTCAAATAACTGAAAGTGAGAGGTTGTAATCTGAATAAAGGGAAAAGGCCATTCTTGAACATTAGGTGAGACAATCTTACTAATTTGCTTGAGAACCAGTTCGGATTTAAGTATAATTTTTGTATGACTGAAGCATTTAGTGATAGGTCTAATGCTTTAATATTTAATAATTTCCGGCCTCCGAATTCATATTCATTATATAAATAGGCCCATTTAATTTTGTCTGGCTTGCTGTATAAAATTGACTTTTTTTTTCTTCATATAATTTAAAAAACTGTTCACTAGGTGTAGGCAAGACCATAAGCAAATAGGTAAACTGGGATAATACATATATATATATATATATATATATATATATATATATATATATATATATATATATATATATTTATTTTTTTGTCATTTAGCAGACGCTCTTATCCAGAGCGACTTACATACTAAAGAGTTAATCAGGGTGATTTTTCCACAAATTGACAGGTATTTACCTTTCCATGGTAGCAAGATCTTATCTTTCTATTAAGATTTATTGGAGTGAGATCATTTATTTCCTTTGGTATATGTATTCCGAGTATATCCACATCACCATCAGACCATTTTATTGGTAAACTACATGGTAATGTAAAAATTGTATTTTTTTAGTGATCCAATATGTAATATAGTACATTTGTCATAATTTGGTTGTAATCCAGATCCTCTATGAGGCTGTGGAGGGATTATAGTTGTGGATTTAAAAGAAAACATGAATCATCAGCGTACAATGACACCTTTGTTTTTAAGCCCTGGATTCCTAATCCCTTGATGTTATTGTTGGATCTGATTTTAATAGCTAACATCTCGATGGCCATAATAAATAGATATGCTGATAGTGGACAACCTTGTTTCACTCCTCTTGACGGTTTAAAACTTTCTGAGAAATAGCCATTATTTACAATTTTACACCTAGGGTTACTATACATGATTTTGACCCATTTTATAAGAGATTCTCCAAAATTGAAATGCTCCAGGCATTTATATATAAACCCCAGTCGTACTTTATCAAATGCCTTTTCGAAGTCTGCTATGAATAGCAGGCCTGGTTCCCCAGATTTTCCATAGTGTTCTATTGTTTCCAGTACTTGCCTTATATTATCTCCAATGTATCTTCCATGTAAAAAACCTGTCTGATTAGAATGAATAATGTCCGACAATGCCTTTTTAATTCTATGCGCTATACATTTTGCTAGAATTTTTGCATCACAACACTGAAGTGTAAGGGGCCTCCAATTTTTTTAATGGACTGGATCTTTATATTTTACACTTGTATCCTGTTTCAGTAATAATGAAATCAGACCTTCTTCTTGAGTGTCTGATAATCTACCATTTACATAGGAGTGGTTAAAACATGCTAATAACGGTCCTCTTAGTATATCAAAAAAGGTTTGGTATACCTCGACTGGTATGCCATCCAACCCTTGAGTTTTCCCGGACTTAAAGTCTTTAATTGCATCCAGAAGTTCCTCCTCTGTAATTTCACCTTCACATTAGTCTTTCTGTATGGTTGTTAATTTTACATTATCAATAGAAAGAAAATCTCTACAATTAGCTTCAGTTAGAGGAGATGGAGGCGACTGAAATGAAAACATATGCTTAAAGTACTTTGTTTCCTCCTTCAAAATATCATTTGGTGAATCATGGGTGACTCCGTCAATTGTAACCAGTTTCATTAAATTATATTTGGCAGCATTCCTATGTTGAAGATTTAAAAAGAATTTGGTGCATTTTTCCCCATATTCCATCCAGTTTGCTTTATTTTTATAATATATTACACTTGATCTTTCTTGAATAAGTTTCTCCATTTCTTTTTGTTTTGCCATCTATCTGTTCTGTTAGACCTTCTATTTCCTTTGTTAGTATAAACTCTTTTGACCTAAATATCCATATATCTACTAGTTCTAATGTATCCATGACATTCACGATTTCCTTAAGAGCATGAGGGTGATTGTTTGTAGTGTGATTTCCTTTACGGTCCATTGAGCTATTTAAAACAGTTTTATAATCCCCCACCATAATAATATTTACTTGAATTGCTTGCAGGGTTGATCATTTATTATAGATATTGTCAAAGAAGTGTGGATCATCATTATTTGGTCCGTAAAGGTTAATGAGCCATATCTGTTTATGTTCCAATAACATATTTAAAATAATCCATCTACCTTGCGTATCTATTTGGACAATTTGCACATTCGGATCGAAATTACTATTAACTAATATCATCATTCCTTTTGAGTTTCTTTGCCCATGGGAGAAGTATATTTCTCCACCCCCATTCCTTTTTCCACGCAACTTCATCTATAATTGCTGAATGAGTTTCCTGTAAACAATAGATATTATATTCCTCTGAACTTCTTTATGAAACAATGTATTTGATAAGACATGGGAAATATTACACCACTTCTGCCACTCATACCTAACCATTAAACAAGGAAGCTTTCCCACCACCTTTAAGGTCACTGAAGAGCTAGCCAGAGATTCTCACAGAGAGAGAGAGTCAAGTAAGTGTGTGAAGATACACCTGCTGGATCCCTCACTAATTCAACATCAGCAAATCAGTTACCAAAGCCCTGGTTATCACAGTGTTAATGATTCTGGAATGGTTCTGATCAGAGATACAACTTTCAAACTAGCTCATCATATTCTAACTGGAGATTATAATACATGAACCACCTATTTGGCAGAGGATTCTGAGGTCTTAAAAAACAGCAGCAGCACTCTATACTCAAAATGCTGCATGGAGAGCTTTATATTCCCTGGACACATAGCTTCAAGTTGTTATTGTTAAGAATCCCAATAATGTCATTATCAGACTGGTTTCTGGCCTTATATTGCATTCTTTTTAGTCCAGGACAAAACGGCCCATAAAGTGCAATAGCCCTGAATGAGAGTAGTAGGGTTTAGTCTAACCTAGTCTGTGACTGTTCATTTCTAGTGCAATCGTACCTGGTCATCCAGGGGCAGGTCACAGAAGGCAGGGATGTACTTGGCCCATTCCACCAGCACCAGCAGCTGCTGTTTCATTGATTCACACACATCTGTGATGGTCGCTATCTTTTTCGTCCTGATGTCACCATTCAGTATAGGTCCAGGTGAGGATATCTACACACGCAGAATAAAAAATGAATATGTCTCCTATGTATTCATAGCCAAATTATAAACACAATTTATTTAACCAAAATAAATGAAATTCCATTCCATTCTATTCAATACAACCTCTGTGGCATTTTTTATTTTTTTTATGCTTACATGATTTCGATCGAAAAAGCCATATCCATGGGTCTTACCTGTCTTGAGAGTACATCTGCCTGGATCAGTGCATTGATAGATGGTAAACTGCTGTCTTCATAGCTAGATCTCCTGGTGCTGATTCTGTCTCTCTCGTTCTGTACAGCTGAGAAACAAATAGAAACATAAACCGTGGCTAGCAGAATATAATACATACTTCATTATTTATTGTTCACCAGAAATTGTTTAGTCAAAGCACTCCCCATACTCTCAGACTCACTCTAATTCACTTCACAAACCTACAAAGTCATTCAACTCAAATATGCCATTCCTTTCATATGTTAAATCATACATTATCTGACAGTCATTCATAATTCCTAGTAGGTTACTAGCATTGACTCAGAATAGCATTAGGAGAAAAAAGTATCCTAGGGTTGATGTGTTTATCAGTATGTGTGGCTATAACTCCCTCACAGAAGTTGTTGCTCAGCATAAGCTGGTCATAGAATTCAGTGAATCACGGAGTGAACATTAACAAAGTGCTGCTCTTGTGGTTCTTGCAACATACCCTACCCTGAGCCATGAGCAGTCCCAATGGCTCTGCTCCTCTCTACAACACTACGATAGGGACTGGCTGATAAAAATGGAACGTTCTAGGATATCCCTTACCAGAGATTATTAAATCATAACTGCTAGTGTCATCACATTGGGTAGAGACTGAGTATAATATGTAATAACACAATATGGCTAAATAGGTCTATCTCAATAATGTTGTCACTCTTCCACTCTATTTACCATTTGAATGAAGTTGAATGAATTGTATACCTTCTTTTTTCATGCCAGCTCGAAAGCATTTCTTCAATCGACAGTATCTGCATTGATTCCTCTTGTCTTTGTCCACAATGCACTGTCTGCTGAACCTGGGAAGTGAGTTTGAAGAGGGCTTGATTTATTAAGGGCTTATTGAGTAGATTGCAGTTAGGAGAAGACTGTTGTTGAATATGCCAGTGCTATTGCAACCTACTGTAGAAGTCTGAAATCTATTGATTATCACGTTCTCTCGAGGCCTACATACATCAGTTTGATATTGCAACTGTCAATGAACACCCCATCTATGTACAGGTACTGTATCCCAATCCAAAAACTTGTTGAATTTAGTAGTCTTTTATTGTAAATGCCCAAGGATGGTCACTGTCTTTGCTCTTGTGTGTAATATTGGCCTAAACCTCACCTGCATGAGTACATGTGGTTTTTGCGAACGCTCCGACGGAAGAAGCCTTTGCAGCCATCACAGCTGGAGGCCCCATAGTGTTTGCCCGTGGCCCTGTCCCCACAGATGGCACACAGGGTGCCCGCTCCGAGGTGGTTGGCAGCGTTCATGTTGGCACTCTCAGCCGGCGAGGAGTCTGAAACAACAATGAATAAAGACATATTTTATACAGTATATTTGAAGTTTGGGATGTGCGTATCACCCTATGCTTCAGAGTCGAGAGAGAGAGAGAGAGAGAGAGAGAGAGAGAGAGATATTCCTTATCAAGTCAGGGGCTCTTTGGGTCATCATGTTGGATATGAGATAGAACATATGTGCAGTTATGTGATCCAAGATCAAAACGAGTAGATATTTCTGAGGGCTAGATTAAATAATGAAATAATGAATTGCTATGTTGGTGGAAGATAAACTGTGCGAGTGTATGGGATGGATGTTATGGAATGACTAGTGGTCAACAGTTTGAGAGAACTAGAGGAAAGGTCATACATTGAAATCATCTGTTACTTTAACCAGAATGTTTTTCTACAAAATGTGAATAATGTATTCTTTTTCTTACTCTTAGCGCACTCAGTCCTCATTTATTGACTAATATAATCAATATAATGACTGAATATAACTTAGAGGGACAATAGTGAATGACCTAACTAACTAACTTACTAACATACTTTCAAAGAAAACAGATATTTTGATTAATTTCATTTTAAAAG
Source organism: Coregonus lavaretus (assembly GCF_964263955.1). Taxonomy (NCBI): domain Eukaryota; kingdom Metazoa; phylum Chordata; class Actinopteri; order Salmoniformes; family Salmonidae; genus Coregonus; species Coregonus lavaretus. Next base: position 36,785,118 of record NC_140007.1, read on the forward strand.
GTGAGAGCGACATTGATTGGTTGACTGCATCAAGTGATTACATTAAAGTCAGTCAGTGGCATTGCTGGTTGATAAAAAGGGCTAATACGGCTATGATCCGATCTATTACAGTAGTATTTACTGCACATCTGATTAGTAGCTGAAAGCCCAGTCAAAGTAAACAGTAGTTTAAGTGATGTAGGCTTGATTACCTTGAAAAAGCAATCACTGGAGACAGACAGTCTTCCTCTCAGTCTCACCCTTACTCATAGTCATCAATGAGATGACTGGCTCAATCAATCATACAGTATGGACAGTTTCTGCTTATACTTTACATGAAGTTACTCTTAGTTATACCTGTGTAGTAAAGCTGCAATTACACTAGTAACAACATCTAATGTAGAAATAAACAACACACTGTATTGTATGCTATTTACGTATCATTAAAAATTGGAATATTTGTGAGGATTAAACAGTACAATCATTAAGGCATATCAAAGATGATATTGGCCATGCAATGCGATTGTCTTTCAAGGGTCTTTCATTGTTTTTTATCCTGCGAGGAAATAGTTTCTTTTTAGAATCAAGTTCACAGTCAAATGTCATGGGAGACTAGAAAGGACAATTTCTCACTTTCAAAAAGCATGTATCATGCTGTCACACAACTCTGTGAAATGCTTTTCTCATTTTATGGACCTCAAAATGCATAATATAGATGTAGGTAACTAGAGAGAGATGTCCATGTCTCTTAAATCACCATCGCATAGGATCTATTCGTTGTAATTCTATCTTAGGTGAAATATGACCACTATACCATAACAGTCTACAAGTTACAACAGGAGAAGGTAATTCTCTACCAAATGGTTGTTTCACCACCAAACTATCCAGATGCATTGAGTGTATTGTGCAAACCCCCTGAATGTTTTACTACTGCAAGAAGAGATGATAATATTATCAGGAAAGAAGCACATTCTCATTCATTTGCATCCAATACAAGATGGACAACTGACAGCTAAACTGACCTGTCCAAAAGTTTAATATAAGTACCCCATTTAGCAGACACTTTTATCCAAAGCGACTTACGGTCATGCATGCATACATTTTACGTGTGGCTGGTCCTGGGAATCAAACCCACTATCCTGGCATTGCAAGCGCCATCCTCTACCAACTGAACTACAGAAGACCAGTTTAATAGCCAAAAGTCTCAAAGTTCAACCAGGTAACTTGTGACTCTGACTCACCTGAGCCCATGGAGAGCACTTGCATGTTTTCAAACTCCAGGGTGGTGTAGGCTGGGTCCAGGGCATCACTATAGTCTGCCATATCCATGTCTACTAGTTCTTTGGACAAACAAATTCCCTCTCAGCTACCTGACAGTGGGGCAAAAAGACTTGTCCAAGAGGCTAAGTGCCCCCCCCTGCACCCCTCCTCCTCCCTTCTCCCATATTTGGCCAAGCTCCTCCTCATAAAGGTAGATAGATATACCGCTGAGTATGCGATGGGGACACTCTCTCCTCCAGAACTCCAGAGGAGGAGGCCATGAGGAGCCTGGTTGTGACTGACAGGAGGAGCCTCCTCCCAGGCAGGCTGCTAACCGGAGGAGGGGTGGGGTGAATGGCAGGTTGATATTTAACTAGACTCCTCTATTGGTGAATCACAGTTGTTTTTCTCTCAAAGATAACATAACTTGGGATCTCTCAATCTTTTCCCTTCTCTCTCTCTCTCTCTCTCTCTCTCTCTCTCTCTCTCTCTCTCTCTCTCTCTCTCTCTCTCTCTCTCTCTCTCTCTCTCTCTCTCTCTCCCTCTCTCTCGCTCTCCTTCCCTCTTTCTCTTTCCACCCTGCTGTCAGTAATAGATCAACGATTATACTATGAGAGACATAAAATGTTGAATCTCAGCCAAATCATTGTGCTTTACTTGCTTGACATCACCTCTTATTGTTTCCTGCCAGTTTAAACCAGTTGTCCATCAGATAAATGAATGTCTTTTACCAAAGAATTGGAAGCTCAACTTGTAGGCCATCCAAAAAATGCCAAGACACTCTTACCCAAAGCCTTCAGCACCAAAAAGCATTTTATCATATGAATTCGTATTGCAATCTGAGAGCACACATATTATTTTAGCCTTTTAGCAAATTACTTAATCAAATATATACTCAACTCGAAGAGAGGTGCAGCTCAACTGGAAGCAGTGCAGTCTGGATTCAGACCTATGTCCAAATGTAATATGTCTCTGGTAAATCTCAGTTAATTTATTTGTAATAAACAAGGGAAATAACTATTGCTGAAAACAACTTGTTGCCTTTATGTAAAGGAGTTCACTGTTTCACAAAATGCTGTACGCACGTTACATACCAAAGCAGTGTAACCTAACTCTTCAGAAACATTGTTTTTTTCAAAGAAATGGCTCCTTAACGTCAAATTGAAGGCCTTTTAGAGCACTATTTGGTCACTAATGTCATTGGTTTGTGATGGTAGGAGTTTATATCTGGTTTCTTCTGGGGACTCCAGGAAAGCAAGCAACATATTAGAAAACTTCCAGCAGGATTAACAATGTAAAGTGGCTTAACAAGAATCTGAGAACAGAATGCGCTGTGAGAAAAGTATTTTAATACTCTAAAGTTTACTATTATATGTTCATAAAATGACATTAAATATCGAATACAGTCGAGTATTAACTCGAATACAATAAACATTTGTTTACACGGCCTGTAACGCAACTGATTTTAGAATAATAAATGTTGCAGAATACGCAAATAAGGTGGCCCCACTGCGTAAGTAAATGTGACATGGCAAACAGTAGTGTTGTATTTGAAGTAGGGAACGTGCCAGTACAAAGCGACAGGTCAATGATCTAGGGTTCACCGAGACCTCAGAGCAGTTAAACGCAGGCTGGTGAACTTGAGAACCACCCACCCAGAGCATATAGGATTCAGAAAATAAAATCTCTCCTTCTGAGTTTAATATCGTAAAACATTCCTGTGGTTATGTCCATCCGCCTGAGAGTGTAGAGTAGATACAAAAATGGACCAAAACTGATTCAAATCCTATCAGATGTCAATATGGGAGACATCAACTTGATTAATGTTTGGTAGAATTAAATAGTCCAATATAACTAGTTAGATGGATGAAAAAAGGTTTAGCATCACAAACAAACTTGCACTAAAGAATCTTCACTCTTCCTTTAGAGAGGAATATTTGTCGCCAATAACAACATTTTTTATCAATGGATGACAAGAGTTGGTCAAATAGAACATGCACTAATCCAGGGCCTCGCCAAAGCTTCTGGGTGTCCATGTCTCATAAGTCTGGACAGAGGTCATTACATTGCTTACTTCTCCACATCTTAGGTAGATACTCTAGAGGAACGCCTCTCAAGTGCCCATATTTGCTCATGTTTGCTTGAGCACGAAGGCAGTAATGATCATGAAGCACTTAGACTGAGTCCCAAATGGCACTATATTCCCTATATAGTGCCCTATGGGCCCTGGTCAAAAGTAGTGCACTAGGGAATAGGGTGGCATTTTGGACACATGCATAGACTCTGTTGGAGTGCCCTTCAAGGGCCCATATTTGCTCATTCACCACGGCAGTAATGATGGTGAAGCTAGGAGTGTGATAGAGGGAAATCTGTGTGACGGAATGAAAAGAATGAGTCACTTAGAACAAATCTTATCTCCTTTAGCCATTAAACGTCTTTATTATCGCCAGCTCACATCTTCATTTTCTGTGAACTCCTCCAAGAACAGTCATATACTGCTCCATAAAGTGTCATCTGCAAGGTTACACAGGCAGTGACAGACTGTTCAGGTTTAGAAAGATACTGATAGCAACATTTTGGATCAGCACCTTAAACTCACATAACTTGTCTACGTTTTAGTAACTGATATAGATTTTTTCATGACTTGCATGTCATTTACATGATGCTAACAGGATAACATGTCAAAGCACTCAAATTATAATCTTGAATTATAATATATAATCTTAGTAACTATTTGATTTGTCATGCTTTTGCAAATATGGAGAGTTCTATCATATCAGGTTGTATGTTTAAAATTAGTCCCTGTATGATAGGTACATTCCCACAGCACACAAACTTCAACCAGCTTCCCGAGTAGCTTATCATAGAGTAATCAGAGAAGCCTCCTGATTTAACTAGTTCACTTTAACCTGTTTTAACACTGAGCCAGACCCTACCACAGCCATCAGAAGACTAGACCATAGCAGTAACATGCAGTCCAGACAACTCCCAAAGTGAAATGTCTTCTAGACAAATAGTTTATTTCTGTGTACTCAACAAGATTATTCATATTTTATTCATGAAGTTTTAACTTGACATGCTCCCGATTGACACAGTCAGTCCTCGTCACACACACCTGAAGCAGCCATGTTGATGTGTGTATGACGTTTTTATGGAGGTCCTGTCCTGTCAGTCTTATAATGAGTCACACAAACAGCCTGGGGCTAAAAGTCAAAAGACAGACTGCTGATGAGACCTGATGTAACACTAGTGTGATTCTCCCCTTTGAAACTAACTTCAAACTCCGGTTTGTGAACAAAGTCCTGTCTACCTTCTGAATAGGAATCTGAATAGTCCGACCACTGACCAAACTCCATTTGTTAACCACTGCCTATTTGTACCTTCCACTGAATGACTCTTTTTCATTCCACACGCCCGATCCCAATGGAAAGAGCTAGTGAAGCTAAAAGAGAATAACTGGAGACAACAACTGGGGGGAAACCAAGAGTCAAGAGTCAATGATATTTGGAATATACTGTATGGGAATATATGTACTTTTAGGAGAGCTCCAGCGCAGGGCAAATGTGAGTGTTTATGATGTGTGTATTATACAGTGTTGTAGATGTTGATAGGATGAGTGAAAGATGGACGGAGACATTGACAATGTGCTTGTTGCAGCATACATCAGGTCAGTGTTGAGCCAGCGCTGCTCTGTCTCTCTGTGTGTGTGTTAGATGTAGGAGATAGCATGTGAGTAGTAGTAGTGTCATGGCAGGCAAAGACCTTGTCAACAGATAGCTATCTGCAAATCACACAGCTTGTGCAACTCCAAGCCCCTTTGGCTGACCAGTGGCAATATCACTGGCAATTGCTGACTGCATGTGTTAATGTTGACATTTGTTGAAATTATTCTTATATTTGCTGTTTTTGTGGTTGCTTTGGTTTTGGTAATGCAATTGAAATATTATGGTTACTAGTGAAGGTAACTTTGTTGACTTGATACCCCTTCCCTTCCCCCTGTTTTAGCTAGCACTGACCAACACCTCTTGTAGATTGTTTGGTAAAACAGCTGTCAAAAAAAGTAATAAATAAAATATACTTTTTTCCAGATAAGCTGAGGTGAAATCAATGCTTTGACTCACAACCATTTTGAGCAAATGTCTGGCATTTTTGACACTGCAGGCCTTAATGCTCAAATCAGTTTTGTTTTTCAAATCCATTTAGGAATACTGACTGTCCAAACAGCAAGTTACAAGTGAACAAATCAGACTTGCGTGTGTTCAGACTGTAGTCATTTGCTGATGGCTACTCTAGTTTTCATGGTGTGTTTGGTGGCGTCGGCAGATTGGTGGTGGTGCTCCTGCATCATCTCACTCAGAAGCTGTTGTGCAGCAAGCTAAGGTGACAATAATGCCTGCCATGGAAGTTTCCCAGTTGCTTTGAATGCTCGAAATCATAGCGTAAGAACACTTTTATAGCCTCAGAGGATAAGATGATCCAACATTCAAAACTAAAAACGATTTAGGGAAGAAGCAGTCAGTTGGTATTCTGTCTATAATGGAGTGGCCAGCACAGTCACCGGATCTCAACCCTATTGAGCTGTTGTGGGAGCAGCTTGACCGTATGGTACGTAAGAAGTGCCCATCAAGCCAATCCAACTTGTGGGAGGTGCTTCAGGAAGCATGGGGTGAGTCCTTTTTGGCTAGCCACAGCAGTCAACTAGCTAGCTAGCTAGCTGTTTAGTTTGCTAGCACATTCACTAATTTGTTTGTAAACAATTAACAAGCTATTTAGCTACCACATGTTCTTGTCAAACTGTCAACAGAGTAACTAGCAAGCGACAAGCTATGTCTAATAAAAGCCTAAAAAACACTTGAGGGCAAATAAATCAGATTTGACCATTTAGACACAAGTCGCATGGCCAAGAATCAGATTTGGATCTGATTTTAAACCATCTCTGAAGGTGGTTTGAAATGTGCCTTGAAATATCAGATTCCATGTGCTTTTTGGCTGTTCAGACTGCAGGAAAAATATCAGATTCTAATTAAGCAATAAGGCCTGAGGGGGTGTGGTATATGGCCAATATACCACGACTAAGGGCTGTTCTTACGCGCGACGCAACGCGGAGTGCCTGGATACAGCCCTTAGCTGTGGTATATTGGCCATGTATCACAAACCCCCGAGGTGCCTTAATGCTATTATAAACTGGTTACCAACGTAATTAGAGCAGTAAAAATAAATGTTTTGTCATACCCGCGGTATACGGTCTCATATACCACGGCTTTCAGCCAATCAGCATTCAGGGCTCGAACCATCCAGTTTATAATCGGATTTGAGTCACTTCAAACTGCCAGTGGGAACAAGGCCTACACAGTAGGAACATATTACTTACACTTTGTTCAGAGTGCCTATATTAGACAGCTTTTAGTCTACTATCTCAGGTTGGAACAGAGAACAACAGAGAGTTAAGATTGAGGCACCAATAGTACATTTCAGAGCTCTCTATAATTCTGTCCAGAGATTTATCCCTTTATTCCAGAGTGGCCCTTCCACTTAGAACAAGCTACAAAAGGACATGACACTGCAGAAGCTCGTCTTCTTGTATGAGTGCAAAGCTATGCTCAAATCTATGGTGGACAATGTAGTGGGGGGCTGTCAATGTTCTGACCCCTAGATGCACCACACCTCCCCAAATAATTATTGCCTGCTCAATGTGTAAATGTATGTTTTTAAAATGAAGTGCTTTGTGTTTTATGTTGTTGTTGTGTCTGAATCGCTGTGTGATGCTATTTTGGCCGGGTCTCTCTTGGAAAATAGGTTTTTCATCTCAATGAGACTAACCTGGTGAAATAAAGGTGAAATAAAGTAAAATACAATCTTTGATTCAAGTAAGGAGGAGGAAACCAAAAGCAAAAGACTGCTGTGTACTACTGTCTACGCTATACACCTTTCAATTACTCTCAATTTCTCACCAAATGAAGTCTTAGGGTGCCATACAAAAACATGCAGTTTGACCAGTTTTAACTATTCACAAACTCAAAGGACTCAAATCCTCTTTGTGGGTTTACAGCAAGAAAAAGTGAAAATGCATACATCTTCATATGAAAAACATCTGAGATTGTTAACTGAACTGTTCTCATAGTCCTGACCCATGACTGTTTGGTCTAAGGGCAATGATAAACTACTAGGGCCTACATTTGCTCACCCTCCATAACCCTAACATTATTGGGCAATAAAGACACTTTAACAGTTACCATTATAAAAGTTGTGAGGGAATATGCTGCACTTTGTTTGTAGATCATTTTCAACAATCAAGGATTTGACATATAAAACTTAGACTACCATCTACATGCAAAACTTCCTAAACTAAAACTTAGACTACCATTGGGATATTTTCTTACACATCCACCCCTAGTTGTTTTTTCCACAATGCAAGAGGAAAACTCAAGTAGCCCCATGTCTGTACACTAAATAAGTAAACAATTGCATCAATAAACATTTAGCCCAATGCTCCACGTAAATCAATCACAGTGTCTTGATAACACCTTTTAATCATTAACTGCTGTTTTTGCTGAAAATTAATTTTGCCTGCAAGCCCAATCCTATCTGTCAGCACACCGCATGGCCGGTTATCTCTCTCTCTGCTGCTATAGGCTAGGCTCTCTATGATCAACCAATCAATATCAGGAATGAATCACAAGACACTATAAGCCAATGAATTCAACCTTATCCTAAATCGTCACAAGAAAATAAAATGTAATACCTAAGTAGCAGCAGAAGCTGACATTGGTGCCTCTTTCATAAACTCTGCTATTTGCCTTCTACAGATGTAGGATCTTAATTTCGTCACCCTGTTGCAGGAGAACTTTCCAGGACATTTCAAACTTGTAGTGTATTTGAGGTTTAAAATGGCTTCTGAAAATTGTAATTTCCACTTTGACATTTCTGACTGTCCATTAATTATAAACCACATAATAATTCAAATGTCCTGTTGCTGCAGGATTATTTTCCTGATGTATTAAACTGGCTCAAATTAAGATCTTACATGTGTATATAACCTTCTTATAGGACAGTTTCAACATTCTAACAAACTCAGTGGCCCCAATATGAGGGTTCATCACCCTTCTACAGTCTACTGACTGAGCTTGATGACTGGCAACCTCTCTGCTACTGTCCTCCCTCTGTTTGAACAGTTCAACCCTAAGGGGAGTTGAAAAAGAACATGTTCAGATAGCGCTCTCAGTATTAAGCATTAAGACTAATGAGGAGGTAGATGTCACAGGCTGACCCATAGAAGAGGGAAGGGAATCACTTGGTAGCAGTACCACCTTGTGGACAAAGCAGGCAGTATCCTATGGTTTTTGTAGGCGATAGCGTTTCCCAAAAAGAACACCGTCTGTGACAAAGTAAACTTTCAGAGCAAATTAATTAATCTGCAGTTTTCCCAATTTTGAATGAATAGACTCAAGATAAAATATAAAATGATACACAGTAACGATAATGCATGGTTTCATTTGGCCTTTTACATTACCAATATGGCCTTCCATATTAAAAATACTATATTATACTATGGTCTAAATAATGTAGTATTACTATATTTATAAGCTATAGTATTTACTGTAGTGTTTTTGCAGACTTTACTGTAATATTTACTATAGTGTTTTTGTTTTATTATCTTTGACATAGAAGTGGAGGCTTTCTCCTTGAGGAAACCTATTGGAGAAATACTAAATAAGCAAATTGTCCATAATCTGTAGGTAGGACTGGGGTCTGAAAGGCTAGTTCAGAGCTTCTGCTCTTTTCTATAACCTGTATGGAACACAATATGGTCTATACTTGGCATCTAGGTTTCTCACTTATGTGTGGCACAAATTGGGATATGGGGCAGTGAATGGGCAGGGAATATGCTAATTAAATACTGCAGTATTAACTATAGTATAAAAAGTGTAGTGATTTTGCGGACTGTAGTGTTTTTGCGTACATTACTGTAGTATTTCCGACAGTGTTCCCCCCCCGGATAATACTGTAGTATTTACTATAGTATTCTACAGTATACTACAACATTCTATGGTAAGTAATACAAATGATCGAGGGATACTACAGTGTGTAGTATAATATTCTACAGTTTACTACAGAATTCTATAGTAAGTACTGTAGTATTCTATCGTAAACTGTAGTATTTTTTTCATGTGGGCTACCACATCTATATGTATCTATAATAATGTGTCTATTTTCAGACACAGCTAAAATGATAATATTTGTAAGTCAGAAAGCGTTAATTCAACTAACGAACAACACAAAGCTTTGTTCTGTGAGCAGTCTGTCCACAGCTTTACTTCGACTGCTCTCGAAACACAGCCCCATCCCACTGGGCACAAACGTCAGTTCAACGTCTAGTTTTGATTTACATTTGGTTGAGTTGTCAACTAACGTGAATTCAACCTGAAGTCAACAAAAAATGTCACCATGTCATTGGATTTACGTTAAAAGTTAAAAGATGAAATGCCCTTAAGTTGATGACAAATCAGTTTTCCATGTTGATTGAATGTCATCACATTGATTTTTTAGGGTTGAAATTACATGGAAACATTGTTGGTTCAACCAGTTTTTGCCCAGTGGAATGGTTTAAAAAGTAAACAAACAACAAAGTAGCTTGTTGTGTGGTGGAATAATCTACTGTTCGCACTGATGAAATTCCTCACCCTCTGTCCACCAGCTATGTAAAAGTATGTGTAACAGGGTAGTAGTCAATATCTATTGTACGGTTGTATTCTGAAAGTTTTAGTACTATATTACTGCAGTTATAGTACTACAGTCATAGAACTACAGAATACTTCCCCGTTACATGTGTTTCTGACTGACTGTACATATGTAATATCTTAATTTGACTATCCTGTTGCAAGAGACCTTTACTGCAATGCAGGAATGTTTTTACTTGAAGTGTATTCAAGGTTTAAAAAGTATTCTGAAGTTTGTAATTTCCACTTTCAACTTCCAATTTCAGACTTAGTTTTCCCTACAAAAATATCCATGAATTATAATCCACATAATAATTCACATGTTCTGTTGCTGCAGTATTATTTTCCTGATGTAGCAAACTGGCTTAAATTAAAATCCAACATCTGTACCTGGAGTGGTGAGGTGACCATGCAGTGTTCCATGTTCCTCTCCATACATCCTCCTGGCTGTGGATAGCTGAGCCCTGACAGTGACCAGGCCCAGGGACCAGACCGTAGGCCCATCAGCCTCTCTCTCCCCTCTCACTGGGAGCACGCTGCAGTGCTCACCCAGGCCCGGCCTGAACAGAGTGAGGGTGAAGGAGTGTGTGAGGGAGGGAGAGCTAGGAGGGCTGTAGCCGGTGGGGATGTAGGGCCGTAAGCCATTCACCCAGGCCTGAGGTGTGTGTGTGTGTGTGTGTGTGTGTGTGTGTGTGTGCGTGCGTGCGTGCGTGCATGCGTGCGTGATGGCCAGAGGCTGTAGCCACGCGACCATGAAGTGGCAACAGGGATAATCCTATAATGCCTGTCACAATGAGATTTGATTGGAGTCTTGAACACTGGGCTTCATGGTGTGAAGTGTACAGAGTGTGTAATACCCCCATCCATGCACACTACTAATGGGGAGCTCTGCTGGGTTTAATACTAAAACACATCTAGACCGGGTTAACTCATTATAGTGGTTCAGTCCAGCGCTTAATTGAAAAAGAGATGCCAAACTCAATGTGACTTTTATAGTTAAAAAATCTGAGGAGAAAAAGTTTCAGCATGTAGCTTCTCCAAGCATAGAGAGCTGTCATGAAACAGCCGAAGAATGATGAATGAGATGGTTTAGAGATGATGAATGTAGAGAGACAGGATTTGTCTGTCTGTGCTCTAAAGAAGAAGTCTACTGCACCAGATCAGAAAACTCTCTCCACCTGTCACACCAGCCTTCGCTTTGGCTCCCCCTCTTGTCCAGCTCAGGCGTTCGGCGTCGCCGGCCTTCTAGCTGCTGCCAAACATGCTGCTGGCAACCGCCCCTCACTCATCAACCCTGGACTTGTCTCGTCATCATTACACACACCTGGTTCCAATGCCCACTCTATTACTGTACAGTGGGGAAAAAAAGTATTTAGTCAGCCACCAATTGTGCAAGTTCTCCCACTTAAAAAGATGAGAGAGGCCGAGTGGCGCAGTGGTCTAAGGCACTGCATCGCAGTGCTAGCTGTGCCACTAGAGATCCTGGTTCGAATCCAGGCTCTGCTGTAGCCGGCCGCAACCGGGAGACCAATGGGGCGGCGCACAATTGGCCCAGCGTCGTCCAGGGTAGGGGAGGGAATGGCCGGCAGGGAGGTAGCTCAGTTGATAGAGCATGGCGTTTGCAACGCCAGGGTTGTGGGTTCGATTCCCACGGGGGGCCAGTATGAAAAAAAAAAATTATAGAATAATGTAAGTCGCTCTGGATAAGAGCGTCTGCTAAATGACTAAAATGTAAATGTAATTTTCATCATAGGTACACGTCAACTATGACAGACAAAAATAGATTTTTTTTCCCAGAAAATCACATTGTAGGATTTTTTTATGAATTTATTTGCAAATTATGGTGGAAAATAAGTATTTGGTCAATAACAAAAGTTTCTCAATACTTTGTTATATACCCTTTGTTGGCAATGACACAGGTCAAACGTTTTCTGTAAGGTTTTCACACACTGTTGCTGGTATTTTGGCCCATTCCTCCATGCAGATCTCCTCTAGAGCAGTGATGTTTTGGGGCTGTCGCTGGGCAACACGGACTTTCAACTCCCTCCAAAGATTTTCTATGGGGTTGAGATCTGGAGACTGGCTAGGCCACTCCAGGACCTTGAAATGCTTCTTACGAAGCCACTCCTTCGTTGCCCGGGTGGTGTGTTTGGGATCATTGTCATGCTGAAAGACCCAGCCACGTTTCACCTTCAATGCCCTTGCTGATGGAAGGAGGTTTTCACTCAAAATCTCACGATACATGGCCCCATTCATTCTTTCCTTTACACGGATCAGTCGTCCTGGTCCCTTTGCAGAAAAACAGCCCCAAAGCATGATGTTTCCACCCCCATGCTTCACAGTAGGTATGGTGTTCTTTGGATGCAACTCAGCATTCTTTGTCCTCCAAACACGACGAGTTGAGTTTTTACCAAAAAGTTCTATTTTGGTTTCATCTGACCATATGACATTCTCCCAATCCTCTTCTGGATCATTCAAATGCACTCTAGCAAACTTCAGACGGGCTTGGACATGTACTGGCTTAAGCAGGGGGACACGTCTGGCACTGCAGGATTTGAGTCCCTGGCGGCGTAGTGTGTTACTGATGGTAGGCTTTGTTACTTTGGTCCCAGCTCTCTGCAGGTCATTCATTAGGTCCCCCCGTGTGGTTCTGGGATTTTTGCTCACCGTTCTTGTGATCATTTTGACCCCACGGGGTGAGATCTTGCGTGGAGCCCCAGATCGAGGGAGATTATCAGTGGTCTTGTATGTCTTCCATTTCCTAATAATTGCTCCCACAGTTGATTTCTTCAAACCAAGCTGCTTACCTGTTGCAGATTCAGTCTTCCCAGCCTGGTGCAGGTCTACAATTTTGTTTCTGGTGTCCTTTGACAGCTCTTTGGTCTTGGCCATAGTGGAGTTTGGAGTGTGACTGTTTGAGGTTGTGGATAGGTGTCTTTTATACTGATAACAAGTTCAAACAGGTGCCATTAATACAGGTAACGAGTGGAGGACAGAGGAGCCTCTTAAAGAAGAAGTTACAGATCTCCTCTAGAGCAGTGATGTTTTGGGGCTGTCGCTGGGCAACACGGACTTTCAACTCCCTCCAAAGATTTTCTATGGGGTTGAGATCTGGAGACTGGCTAGGCCACTCCAGGACCTTGAAATGCTTCTTACGAAGCCACTCCTTCGTTGCCCGGGTGGTGTGTTTGGGATCATTGTCATGCTGAAAGACCCAGCCACGTTTCACCTTCAATGCCCTTGCTGATGGAAGGAGGTTTTCACTCAAAATCTCACGATACATGGCCCCATTCATTCTTTCCTTTACACGGATCAGTCGTCCTGGTCCCTTTGCAGAAAAACAGCCCCAAAGCATGATGTTTCCACCCCCATGCTTCACAGTAGGTATGGTGTTCTTTGGATGCAACTCAGCATTCTTTGTCCTCCAAACACGACGAGTTGAGTTTTTACCAAAAAGTTCTATTTTGGTTTCATCTGACCATATGACATTCTCCCAATCCTCTTCTGGATCATTCAAATGCACTCTAGCAAACTTCAGACGGGCTTGGACATGTACTGGCTTAAGCAGGGGGACACGTCTGGCACTGCAGGATTTGAGTCCCTGGCGGCGTAGTGTGTTACTGATGGTAGGCTTTGTTACTTTGGTCCCAGCTCTCTGCAGGTCATTCATTAGGTCCCCCCGTGTGGTTCTGGGATTTTTGCTCACCGTTCTTGTGATCATTTTGACCCCACGGGGTGAGATCTTGCGTGGAGCCCCAGATCGAGGGAGATTATCAGTGGTCTTGTATGTCTTCCATTTCCTAATAATTGCTCCCACAGTTGATTTCTTCAAACCAAGCTGCTTACCTGTTGCAGATTCAGTCTTCCCAGCCTGGTGCAGGTCTACAATTTTGTTTCTGGTGTCCTTTGACAGCTCTTTGGTCTTGGCCATAGTGGAGTTTGGAGTGTGACTGTTTGAGGTTGTGGATAGGTGTCTTTTATACTGATAACAAGTTCAAACAGGTGCCATTAATACAGGTAACGAGTGGAGGACAGAGGAGCCTCTTAAAGAAGAAGTTACAGGTCTGTGAGAGCCAGAAATCTTGCTTGTTTGTAGGTGACCAAATACTTATTTTCCACCATAATTTGCAAATAAATTCATTAAAAATCCTACAATGTGATTTTCTGGAGAAAAAAAATCTCAATTTGTCTGTCATAGTTGACGTGTACCTATGATGAAAATTACAGGCCTCTCTCATCTTTTTAAGTGGGAGAACTTGCACAATTGGTGGCTGACTAAATACTTTTTTCCCCCACTGTATATATACTCCCTCTGTCATTTGTCTTTGTCGTCATTGTATATGTTGCTTGTTTCCTGAGAGGAATCTCTCCTACTATTTCCTGAGTACTTTATATTTTGCACTTTGGGTTCGCCCTGTGCCTTTTTGTTTATGAAGATATATTTTGAGCACAACAGCGTTTGGGTTTCGTCCCGCTTTGATCTATGGTGCTTAAATAAATTCAGTAGTTCTAAACCTGCGACTGCCTCCTGCCTACTCCTCTCTACACCAGTGACACCACCTTAGAACTGTGTTGAGGCCAAGGTGTCTCTTTCCCAAAAAAAACTTCACTTGCACTCACATCCTATTGTCTCATTAGAGAGATTTGTTTTGATTTTGATTGATGACACTGTACTACTGTTTACTACTGTAAACTTAAGTGATTGACACAGGTATTGCCTCTTAGCAGACAACAAGGTGACAGAACTTTGATTAAAGTATGTGTAAGGCATTTATCATGTTATTTGATTATCGTATCAGGCAAATGCTTTCCAATGCCCTTTATGCCAACACTGACACTATATATGAGTCATATACTGCATCTCCTAAATTCAGTCTTAATCTTAATCTCAAATGGCAGATCACTCCTGTCCAATCCCAGTCCAGGAAAATGAAATGAGTTAATGTCAGAGGTCAGACATCACATCCAAGGAGGGCTGAGAGTGATTCTGAATGTCCACCCTGTTCCCTATATAGTGCACTAACTCTGGTCAAAAGTAGTGCTCTGTATACTGCAGGGAATATAGTGCCATTTCAGACGCAGCCCAGGTAATGTCCACCAGGCACAAGAACTCATAACTGCAGGTCATGCCTGTGACACGCTAATGTCAGTATTTGTAAGTCTCCTGATGCATGAGAGACTTTGGAATTAGAAGAGACCCCTCATCAACAGTGATTTGCAGCATTCTTGTGTCTGCACAAAGAAACATAGCAACAGCTGGTGTGTTCCACCATATAGAGCACCACAGTGGAGGTGTCATAATACCCATAAAATCTAGCAGTCAAACAAGGAAATGGTTCCAATCATTTTTCCACCATTCATTTTTCCCATAGGGGATTTTTTGAAACACTTAAAATAAGGGCTGTGTTTCGTGTAGGCTTACCCTGGCATGACATTTTGATAACCATGTAAATCTCTCTCGTACAAGGTGGCTTTTATCGATATATTCGGCTCTATTTACTCTCAGATTCGAAAATGCTAATTAGCATCAAAGTAGACATCATGCAAAACTACAAATCCCTGCAATCACCTGCACGTCATCTCTAGCTGACACCTTTGTTAACAGGTATTGTGTTAAATTAAAACACAAGACAGTTCACAGAAATGTTAGCTACTACATTTAGCTAAAATTAGATAGTTCATTCAGAGATTCTTACCTTTGCCTTGATTCGGCAGTCTCGTCCAGATCATCATGGCATTTGTAGTTCTTTATGATAAAAGTCACCTTGCCCTAAAGAGATTTACACTGTTACCAAAACGTCATGCCAGGTTAAGCCTACAAGAAACACAGCCCTTATTTGAAGTGTTTCTAAAATCCCCTATGGGAAAAATGAATGGTGGAAAAACGATTCGAACCATTTCCCTGTTTGACCGCTAGGTTTTATTCACTGAAACCTGTGAAAGTGCTTTGAACATTTGACTGTATTATAAAGGAAAGATGGTACAGTATAATAAAACCAGAAGACCCCAACAGTTTTGAATAAACAATGATGCTACTCTTGTGTGCCCTTCTTAGAGCAACTAATATCGCTAGTTTGGTTGGTCAGATATGTTTTGCATCTCCCTGACTCATATGTAAATCATACCATGTGTGATCAATGACATAATGAAAACAAACCCCAAGCCATTTACAATAGGCCACAGTACACTTCTGAAAAGGCATGTTCTGGCACTTTGTAGTGTAACTGAGTCACACTCAGGTTGCTGATGCTGTCAGGTGTTTTCCTAGTTTTCCCAGGTGGTTCCCATGTGTTTTTCAGGTGAAAGTCCAGTGTTATCGTCTGACACAGAGTCTGAGGCTGCTCTCCACACCTTTCCACTATCCTGGCTACAATTCCACCCTGATTCACTCTGACTCAGTCTTTTAAAGTGCTTGACACTCTAACAGGACATTCAGTCCAGTGCCGATAGTGGTCCTTTACTTATCATGTTATATAACACTGCCAACGCTTTGACATGCCAGGCTGACATCAGGCTCATCAGTCAGTCTCAGCTTATTATGGGGCCCTTTTTAACAACCTTCATATCTTCGCCACACCTCCTAGATTACAGTCGTTGCAAAAAACCCAGAGCAAAAGAATGGCAATGATATTTTCTACATTGAATGGACCTGCCATAAGAGAATCCCTCTGCAGTGTGTATTGCATACTACGATTTAAACAAAAGTCAACAGCTGGTGTGAGCTCCACCATATGCACCGAAACCGTGAGGTGATAAAAGACAGAAACTGTGTACTCACCACCAGCGAATGGAAACTCCATGCTTGTACTGACTTGTGAGTTCACATTAACCATCTCTCTCCTCTCCCTGTTTCTTTCTCATGTATTTTTCTTTTTCTTCTGTATTCCTAAAGTTCTAGGGTTTAAAATATGGAAGTTAGCCACCGGCTGCGTTATAATGAGGAAGGTGGTGTTGGTGCAAGGTAAGGCCCCAGCATTAGGTAGGTACTAGCTGTTATCTTATTGATTTTCCTAATCTGGGAAAATGTGGGTGGAGAGGTTAAACAGTAACCAGGCTCATAAAGAGACCACATATATATGTCAGGAAGCTGTCACTATAGCAATAAGATGGTAGAAACAGAAATCCTGTCTGTAGACAAACTTTTTATTGATGTGCATTGAGTAAAGGAAGGAAGGAAGAATGGGAGACTGTGAGAGGGAAGGCGGAGAAAGGGGCATGACAGAGAAAGAGGACTGGAGAGGGTGTCACCGCACCACCTCAGATGCTGAATGAAGTTTCAAGCTAATGTTTTGGTTGAGAAAAAAAACATTTTCTCTCCAGGTTATGAACAGACCAACACTGGACAAATACAATATGATACAAATATCCCTGCGAATAGCAGCAAGTTGATAACATGGTACAGATCAAGTTTTCTTCTCACACTGATATTGTTACAAAATAGTTCATTAGTTTTCCTTGTGGTAACTTTCACTTTTGGTTGAATGCATGGGTCAGTTGCTGTCCTGAAAAAGAATTTCCCATGTTGGCCATTTCCCACAGAATCAGATATCCTCTGAAAACTTTGAAATGTTCATTGATTGAGTAGGTGTCATATAATTTCACTCTTCAAATATATTTTACAAGCATGAACATGTAAAGAGGGATGCATGCAGTACATATTAAGACTATATTGTAGATTATTGTGTTATGGATGTGAACCATTTTGGACGGAATAAAAGACACAAATCATATTTTCCTCCCAGTCACTCATTGTTAATGGATATAAACCAATTGAATCTTATAGTTCAGGAGGGTCCACTGATGCAGCAGATTTCCCTATAATTATGACCAGAAAAGCTGCATTAGAGTCCAGTTTTATAATAGCGATTGACTCTCTCTCCAGATGAATATGGAGAATCAATGAGGTGAAAACAAGACAGCAGAGCAGATCCCCTAGCCTCCCCTAGCCTCCCCTAGTCTCCCCTAGCCTCCCCTAGTCTCCCCTAGCCTCTTCTAGCCTCCCCTCCCTTAGCCTCCCATAGCCTCCCTTAGCCTCCCCTATCCTCTTCTAGCCCCCCTAGCCATCCTTAGCCTCCCCTAAACTCTTCTAGCCTCCCCTAGTCTCCCTTAACCCTCCCCTTGTCTCCCTTAGCCTTCCCTAGCCTCCCCTAGTCTCCCTTAGCCTCCTCTTGTCTCCCTTAGCCTTCCCTAGCCTCCCCTAGCCTCCCTTATCCTCCCCTAGCCCATCTTAGCCTCCCTTAGCCTCTCTTAGCCTCTCTTAGCCTCCCCTAGCCTCTCCTAGCCTCCCCTAGCCTCCCTTAGACGCCCCTAGCTTCTCCTAGCCTCCCCTAGCCTCTCCTATACTATCCTAGTCTCCCTTAGCCCCTCCTAGCTTCACCTAGTCTCCCTAGCCTCCCCTAGCCTCCTAGTTAAATAAGCTCAGATGCAGGCCAGGGGCCATTTGAGATAATATGCACAGATAGCCAGTCATTGTGTCCATTTTATAATATCCATGCCAGTCATTGTGTCCATTTTATAATATCTATGCTGACATGCTGTGTTTAGGTATATATGAATTCTAAGATGGGATTGGCTGTTGCTAGTAACAAACACCCATTCTAGGAAAATAGGAAGAAAATTCAAGTAAAAGTACTTGAAGTCTCTTGAAGTCCTCCTTTTAATACAGATATAAGTGAAAAAGCAACCTGGAACTGTAAGGTTTATTAAAACTGCTGAGTTAAACTCCTTTCTTTTTTATTCAAAGAATGCTTGACAGTGATGGCACGTTCAGGCCAATCATGAGCTATAGTAAGTGTATTACAATGTTATAAAAAAAAAGAATTGGTCTACAAGAGAACAAATAACCAACATGTCTTTAAATCTACAGTAAACAAATGTGTTATACAATAATAATAATAATAATAAACTAATAAAAAACAGTGAACTCTAAAAGTGCTTATTTTTCAATACAATTAGCTTCACAAAATGTCACTCAAGAGCCAAATAATCAACCAAAAGCAGTGCAAACAGTTTGTGGACGTCAAACACGTTGCCATAGGCCTACAAATACACTACATGACCAAAAGTATGTGGACACCTGCTCATCGAACATCTCATTACAAAATCATGGGCATTAATACGGAGTTGGTCCGCCCTTTGCTGCTATAACAACCTCCACTCTTCTGGGAAGGCTTTCCACTAGATGTTGGAACATTGCTTCAGGGACTTGCTTCCGTTCAGCCACAACAGCATTAGTGAGGTCAGGCACTGATGTTGGGCGATTAGGCCTGGCTCGCAGTCGGCATTCCAATTCATCCCAAAGGTTTTTGATGGGGTTGAGGTCAGGGCTATGTGCAGTCCAGTTAAGTTCTTCCACACCGATCTGGACAAACCATTTCTGTATGGACCTCGCTTTGTGCACGGGGGCATTGTCATGCTGAAACAGGAAAGGGCCTTCCCCGAACTGTTGCCACAAAGTTGGAAGCACAGAATCGTCTAGAATGTCATTGTATGCTGTAGCGTTAAGATTTCCCTTCACTGTAAGGGGCCTAGCCCGAACCATGAAAACAGCCCCAGACCATTATTCCTCCTCCACCAAACTTTACAGTTGGCACTATGCATTCAGACAGGTAGCGTTCTCCTGGCATCCGCCAAACCCAGATTTGTTTGTAGGACTTCCAGTTGGGGAAGTGCGATTCATCACTCCAGAGTCCAATGGCGGCGAGCTTTACACCACTCCAGCCGACGCTTGGCATTGCGCATGGTGATCTTAGGCTTGTGTGCGGCTGCTCGGCCATGGAAACCCATTTCATGGGTCCCGACGAACCGTTTTTGTGCTGACATTGCTTCCAGAGGCAGTTTGGAACTCGGTAGTGAGTGTTGCAACCGAGGACAGATGATTTTTACGCAGTACGCGCTTCAGTACTCGGCGGTCCCGTTCTGTGAGCTTGTGTGGCCTACCGCCTCACAGGTCCTCAACTGGCAGCTTCATTAAATAGTACCCGCAAAACACCAGACTCAACGTCAACAGTGAAGAGGCGACTCCGGGTTGCTGACCTTCTAGGCAGAAATGCAAAGAAAAAGCCATATCTCAGATTGGCCAATAAAAAGAAAATATTAAGATGGGCAGTCTGAGATATGGCTTTTTCTTTGCAACTCTGCCTAGAAGGTCAGCATCCCGGAGTCACCTCTTCACTGTTGATGTTGAGACTGGTGTTTTGCGGGTGCTATTTAATGAAGTTGCCAGTTGAGAAGCTGTGAGGCGCCTGTTTCTCAAACTAGACACTCTAATGTATTTGTCCTCTTGCTCAGTTGTGCACGGGGCCTCACACTCCTATTTCTATTCTGGTTAGAGACAGTTTGTGCTGTTCTGTGAATGGAGTAGTACACAGCGTTGTATGAAATCTTCAGTTTCTTGGCAATTTCTCGCATGGAACAGCCTTAATTTCTCAGAACAAGAATAGACTGGCGAGTTTCAGAAGAAAGTTATTTGTTTCTGGCCATTTTGAACCTGTAATCGAACCCACAATTGCTGATGCTCCAGATACTCAACTAGTCTCAAGAAGGCCAGTTTTATTGCTTCTTTAATCAGCACAACAGTTTTCAGCTGTGCTAACATCATTGCAAAAGGGTTTTCCAATGATCAATTAGCCTTTTAAAATGATAAACTTGGATTAGCAAACACAACGTGCCATTGGAACACAGGACTGATGGTTGCTAATAATGGGCCGCTGTAAGCCTATGTAGATATTCCATTAAAAATCAGCCATTTCCAGCTACAATAGCCATTTACAACATTAACAATGTCTACACTGTATTTCTGATCAATTTGATGTTATTTTAATGGACAAAAAAATTGCTTTTCTTTCAAAAACAAGGACATTTCTAAGTGACCCCAAACTTTTGAACGGTAGTGTATATACATATCCTTTTGTAAAATATATTTCCCTTTATTACTTTCCAACCCCACCACCCCTTCCCTAATTGGAGTAAACTAGTGAACAACAACGCTTAGGCCTCTACTTCCAGCTTATACATACTATATACATTTTATGGACACAGTCAATTTTACAATCATTATATTTTGTTTGTTTTTACTCCTGAACTTCCTCTACCCTCAACCTCTCCGATCATTTTCATGATGTCCATCCTGTTTGCTTCTATATGCAATATCTTTCTAACTGTGCTCTTTCACGAAAACTCTCAACCAATAACCTATATACTTATTATGGACACAGTATGCTTTACATTAGTTATCTTGCTGTTATTAGTTGTTGTTAGTTGTGATTAGTCCCATCCTTCAGCTCCATTCAACACCTCCCATCTATCTCTTAACACCATCCATATTGGATTTCTATTTGCCATATATTTTTCAACTGTACTGTGATGTTTTACAAAAGTTCTGAACCCTTCTATTCTCATTGTTTCTACAGATTGTAAATTGAAAATAAACATTTTTGCTAAAAGTATTATTATATTATTGATCGATTGACTATGACTTTTTAGATCACCCAGTAGTGCTATCTGCAGTGTTAGCTCCAGGTAAATATTGCAATCCTTCAGCCATTCCTGACCTGTGTCGAAAAACAAGCTACAAATGGACAGTACCAAAACAAATGATCTAATGATTCTGTCTCTTCATAGCAAAGTCTGCAGAGCTGGGAAGATTGTATCTATATAAAAATTCTAAGTTTTGAATCCGGTGTCGTTTTGCCTATCAGTTCATAAACACTATGCCATGGAATCGGTACGTCAAAAATCTCTTCCCAACTATTTCGCAATCTATATGGGACGGCTGTCAATCCTTTCGTCCTTAAATGAAACTGGTATACTTTTTTATTTATCACAATTTTCTTTAACCAATTATGATCTTTAATGCAGGGCCGACAGACAAGTTACTTACTTTTTCCCCCTTCCACTTTCCTCTTCCATTTTTGCGGTAATGCTGCAATTATTTGGTTGTAATTTTGGGTAGAGCAGACATTTCCATATGTTTTTGTTAGCTGCATTTGCAACATAACTGCACCAGTCCTACCTATGATATAAATGACGAAGATTATACTTTTTCTTTTTTTTAAATAAAAAAAGAATGGTTTTTTATCAATTACTATATTCGAGTTTAACCACAATATATGTTGCATTATTTCTGGAGGATTAAATTGAAATTGCAACCAACTTTCTTTGTGTGGTCTACCACTTCGTGGCTGAGTCATTGTTGCTCCTAGACTTCACAAGCTCCCAGAACGGGACCGCCAAGTGCTGAAGCGCGTACCGCGTCATCTGTCCTCGGTTGCAACACTCACTACCGAGATCCAAACATCATTACAGTTGCCCTGGGCAGCTCTAGCAGGGGAGAAATTTGAAGACCTGACTTGTTGGAAAGGTGGCATCCTATGACGGTGCCACAGTGAAAGTCACTGAGCTCTTCAGTAAGGCCATTCTACTGCCAATGTTTGTCTATGGAGATTAAATGGCTGTGTGCTCGATTTTATACACCTGTCAGCAATAGGTGTGGCTGAAATAGCTGACTCCACTGATTTGAAGGGTTGTCCACATACTTTTGTATATATAATGTACATTGCACTCATCTTCTCAACATTTTCAAAAAAGGGATATAATGAAATGAATACAACAGAAGTCCTGTCTGGTTTTTGGTAGCTTGGTTCTTTCTGTATGTCCTGGCCCCAAATGGAGCTTTGCAACCCAATAGTTTACATAGATTTAAGTTCATTAGGCTTATAATTAGGCTTATTTCCATGCGGAGGGGAGAATCGACATCATCATGACCAAGGGGGGGGAAAACATTATTTCCCAAACATTCAGTGGATGGATCAAACATTCGTTTATGATAAAACACAAAAATAGTGGTACTATAATTGAATCGCAGATTTTTTTGTTGTTGTAATTTTTGTTGTTTCCGACTTTGTAAAAGCAGGTCTTGTGCTTTGTTTAGTTTTTTAAATTTAGAAATCCTTCACCTCTCACACTTACCCTCTCTTGCAGTTGTTGTTTGTTGATGAGATAAATGGAATGGAATAGTTCACCAGAAGCAATTCATTCTTAAAAGTCTTCCATTATAACAGGGAAAGTATGACTGATGTGTTTTTAATACCTTTTTCTTTTCTTGGCTTTGGCTTTTGAACCACTGAAGGAACACTGGTTTCTGTTACATGAACCTCCATATTTTGATGGACAGGCAGAGCACGGTTTGCCACTCTTATAGGGAGCCTCTCCAACCCAGTTCCCTCTGGAAGAGCAATAAAACATGGTTAACTGCTAATCTTGTTTGCTTGTTTGTTTCCTGTCATTATAAAGGATATTACATTAAATATAAGGCTCTGATGAGTCTAGCTCATACAATAAAAAAGGAATGTATTAATCAATATTGGGTATGTACTGTAAATGTATATGTGTTCATTATAACAAGATGGCTTGCTCTTGCCATGAACAGAGATGTGTGTACTTACTTGATAGAGTAGTTGCAAACCAGGAACACTGCTGTCCTCCAAGAGCTCCCGTACACATTCATGTTTGAGCATTTGTTGATGGCACATCCCATCCTATTGGTATTGGCCCAGACCATCTGAAATTTGTTGATGTAATGTGTAGTTCTCATGGTCAACATGATCAATCACAGACAGTTCTCACACACAGTCACCCAATTTCTTACTAATACAAATATAAACTGTACCAGCAAAGCACTTATCTTCTGTAAATAGAAGACCATGTATAGTACATATCACAATAAAGAAGTAGGATCTTAATTTGATCACTCTTTTGTTGGATATATTTGTTTTTTTAAAAGGCTTTTAAAGTTTGTAATTTCCATTTAGAAATTTCAGACTTGATTTGCCCTAACAAAAAATGTATCAACCCCTACAAAAATATCCATTAATTATAATCCACACAATAATTCACATTTCCTGTTGCTGCAGGATTATTTTCCTGCTGTAGCAAACTGGCTCAAATTAAGATCCTACATCTGTATATTCGCATTTAGTGCAATATCTAAGCTACACACCTGTGTATAGTGGGAACAAACTGGTCCACTGCATGTGTTGGGATAAGAGAAGGAGTATTTCTCATCCTGCCAGGACCTCACCAGCTCAATGATTGACTGGTATCTAGGAGAAGGAAGAGACCTTTCAGCGTTTTATGTTTCTTAAAATACCACCCTACTTCATATTTTACCAGATATACTGTACCGTTAGATAGTGTTCCTATAACAGTCATGGTTGAACAAAAAACACACCAGATCTCCAACAATCACATAAACAACAGCAATACAAAATCGTTGTAAACATGGAAAGAATAGGGGCAGTTCAACAATACCTGCCAGAGTTGATGGACAGGTTCTGGCCCATATATCTCATGGTCTGTGACGGTCCATGATCCCATATGCAGCGGGAAGCCCAGGAATCTGCTGATTTAGCCAGTTGCTCATCCCACACCTAAAGCATGGAGAGAGAGAAAGAGAGAGAGAGCAGCTGTTCAACACTTTTCAAAGATTAAATACAAATAAAAATACATTCACCCTGCCCCTGTCCCTGGCATAAGGAAGGCTTTACAGATATTCACTGGTCCTATCTTTCTAGCGACTCTTTGTCACATTATGTTTGATTATGTCTGTACTTACCTATGTGAGGTTTGACTTATTCAATAAATATACATAATTAAACATTTAGAAAAAAAATGAATTCTAAAATGTCAAATCTAACTCTAGCGTAGAGCAAAAACACCACAGTTATGTTTCAGATTTGATTGAGTGTTAGTAAGCCCAGCCATAGAATGTGACAGAGGAGCAGTCCCTTGTTTTCCTCCCCTGGTTCAGTAGATGCAGGGGCCTCACCATGATCTCCATATTGGCAGCTTGAGGGAAGACCTGGGAGCGGACACGGTTGTGATAATCCAACAAGGAATTCATTTCTCTGGAAGAGATGGCTCGCCTCCTTCGGCTACGAGGCACGTTGATGCTGGTAAGATTCAGATTACTCCAGTCAGAGTCAGGGTCTGCATCGAAGCCAGGTCTGGTTAGGTGGAGAAGGTCGGTCTGGTTGGATTTGGATATGGTCCGCACAGCAGCAGCTCCAGTGTAAGGCATTGACCACAAGATGGCAGCGAAGAGGAGCTGAGCACAAGCAGGAACCATCTCGACCCTCTTCTCTAGTCTCTGGGTAGGGCTCTGGCAGCACAGGGTTCTAGTAGGCTTCTGTGGAGAGCAGAGGCATTGAGGGCAAGAATGTTAAATGTTAAAAAGAATGGTTGGGGGAAAGCTTCTCTACAGCAACCCCTCGGCTAACTGCCTCGTAATTTTTCTAATTCCTGTGCAAAGTGTTAGCTGGAATTAAGAATTAATGAACAACTTAATGATTAGAAGTCAGAATCAAGTTTACACAGGAGACAAAAAGAATAAAATTGTTTCAATTCCTAACGTATTGTCTGTAGTTGGGCAAACAATATAGATACCGGTAGCTAGACCCTAATATAGAGACAAATAACCATAGTTCAACCATATTGAATGAATATATCAATTGCACAGACAGAATGTAATCATTAAAAGTATTACTCAAACTGTACTTATAAACAACTATTTGCAATCAATATAATATTCATTCAATTTGACTAAAACAAATGTGTCTGTTGAACAAGTAGCCATTCATTCTCACACATCTAATAACATCAATAAATACTATTAACTTTCTTATTGCTTAATTGATCTCATATAGTTATCACATAATCTCATTTATATTCAATAAATAAAAAGGCAGCATGAAAAAGCAGCTGTAACAGTGACCCAGACAGTACATACCTTCATCAGTGATTCTAGCCCAGTAGAGCAAAGCAGAGCAGCCAGCTAGGAGAAGAGAAGCTCAGCAGATCCACACTTAAACACTAGGCTTTGCAAACAAGACCGTTTGACATCTGTGGCAGGGAAATTTAACTGGGCCAAGTCTCTCACAGGATATCTGACGCACTCACAAGCCCTCCTGTCTTCTCCCTCTTCTTCTTCACCCTCTTCTTCTTCACCCTCTTCTTCTTCTTCCTATTCTTCTCCCACAGAGATGTTCCGTCCCAGGGGCCAGAAAACAATTTGGTAGGCAATTTAGCTTTCTCAATACACTCATTATGTAAACTCACTGCCAGTCCTGTAAAAAACACAAACACAAGATTTTCCAGTAATAATTCAATTATTACGGGGCGGCAGGTAGCTTAGTGGTTAAGAGCATTGTGCCAGTAACCGAAAGGTCACTGGTTCTAATCCCAGAGTCGACTAGGTGAAAAATCTGTCGATGTGCCCTTGAGCAAGGCACTTAACCCTAATTGCTCTGGATAAGAGCGTCTGCTAAATGACTAAAATGTAATATATACTGTATTTCATGAGTTATCTTCTGTTTCTATATAATTGTTCAACATTGCCGTATTTTCTTGTTAAGATGTATTGCTAATATTACTTGGAAAAAGAGTACCCCTGAATAATTAAGATTGGTTTCTATTAAAATGTGTGGTTCATCATTCTATTTACATTAACTATACAATGAGATTTTTCCATCAAAAGAAGGAACAGATTATTCAGGGGAGAAAACGGTTATAAAAAACCCTCCAATTCGTTTGGGGTTTGGGACATGTTTATTTGACCTATATTTTATTTGAGTGCTTAGGTCTGCCTAAAGAGCTGTTTGTAATCGTAGAACACATGCTTTGGCTAGCCCTCTACCTCCCCAGCCATCCCCAGGTTGTTTCAATAAAACAGACAAAAATGTTTAAATAAATAATCAGAATGCCTTTGGGAATGAAAAGAGAAAAGAATGCATATTAAGCATTAACGGTCCTATTTTGAAAGTCCCTGACACTGCGGCATCAGCATTCGTCTCCAGCTGTCCTGGTGGTTCCTAGAACATCTGCCATTTGTAATATACTATACTTCTAGACTGCCATGGCACTGCCAAGGTACACTACACGGCACCAACTGGCAAAGCTCTACCGGCAGCGTGAGGTCAAAAAGATCGCCAAGACACTGGCATCATCAGTGGAACACTTAAACTGTATATGGCAAAGGAGAGGTAACTATCCAGTGGGAGCACTCTGATTAAATCAGTGGTTAGGGACTAAATCAAAAGGTTTTGATACCATATATAGTTACACATACAGTTGGCATGTCAAACAGTTACAATTGCATATTATGTTTCTCTAGAAGACTGTGTGTACTGTATACATGAGGCACTATACTGTACTTTAGTTTCAATAACATGGAGAAAAAAACCCATCATAGTCTAACCATTGACCACCCAAACCTCTGAATGTATGGTGGAATGAATAATGAATGTGCCACAGTCAGGAAATAACCTGGATGTATGCCATAGAATCCTATGGAAACGTCTTTACTTTGTGGAGGCTCCATCCATTCTCTACCCCAGGGTTTCCCAAACTTGGTCCTAGCATTACACAGCTGATTCAAGATTTGATTTTTTGAATCAGCTGTGTAGTGCTAGGGCAAAAAACAAAACGTGCACCCAGGGTGGGCCCCAGGACCGAGTTTGGGAAACACTGCTCTGCCTCCATGCCATGTCCCAGGAGAAACATGGTCTGTGTACAGAATGACCAGCACTCTTTAACTTAGGCATTCCAATGAGTCTTTCTCTCACATTGAGTGGATAGGGAAAGCTCAGGATCTCAGTCTTATTTGTTTAGCCCAGTTATAGTGGAGAGTTGAATGGATTTCAGTCAAATTGGCCTAAATGCAAACTGGAATAAGTGTACATTTTTCTTGCAAATGAAAACCCATCATTTTGTCAGTAAAATATAATAGACTTCCTGAAAAGCATCCTGTTTTGAATAAATCATTCATGTACAACTGTACTGATGCCTGCTGTAAGTACTAACTAGACCTATGCTAGTCAACTGTGTGGTGACATTATCGACATTCCCTCAACTTTGGCTTCATTGGCTAATCTTGACATCATGTTGGTATGAGAGGAATGTGACACACTCATGGAACAAGGAGTAGCCAGATCATACAATGAAAAAATGAATAGGAAATGAAAATAAATTTCTATTTTTATATTGAGTATTTATGGTATATGGACATAGACTTTCCCTTTTTAATGACCTGGCAAAAGGAATAGGCCGGACAGTGTGAGAGAGTAGTGAGTGTATGTGGGACCTCAAATTCAATAAAGCAAGCTTGAGAAAGAAGATTGTTGGTATCATAAAAACAGGTATACAGTCTGTACAGGAGCATGGCAACACAGCCTGCATATACGTCATCCCCCTTTTCCTTTCTATTCCACACAGCCACGGTGTTTAGAAACCACATTACAGTAAAGCTGTTGTGGAATATCTGTTCCCTCTTTACCTTAGGTCTGCACAAGATGTTTGGAACCTGTAAGAGGGATCTTTCTGGTGAAGTTTCAGATACTTGAGGTTACTACCTTAACCAGGAATGTCCAATTCCGGTCCTGGAGGTCAATTGCACTCACCTGGTGTCCTACAAACTTAGAGAAAAGGTGCTATCTAGAACCTAAAAGGGTTCTTCGGCTGTCCCCATAGAAGAACCCTTTGAAGAACCCTTTTTGGTTCTATGTAACCCAAAAGAGTCCTACCTGGAACCAAAAAGGGTTCCGCTATGGAGACAGCCGAATAACCCTTTTTTCTAAGAGTGTAGGTCAGAATTAGTCCCTTATTAGAAGATGAAAACAAGTGTTTCGGCCCTCCAGGAGTGACATTGAACAGCCCTGATCTAAACACCAAATTGTACAGCCGTTACTCATAAAAACCTTATATAATTCACTGACAGATTGTCTGTGTAAACTTCGGCGTTAATGGTATGTGAAAGGATGAAAACACAGGGTATATCGCAGAATTCGGTACAATACCAAAAAGCAGAATCAGCACTCTGGATTCAGTG
The DNA here is from genome assembly GCF_964263955.1 of Coregonus lavaretus. Taxonomy (NCBI): domain Eukaryota; kingdom Metazoa; phylum Chordata; class Actinopteri; order Salmoniformes; family Salmonidae; genus Coregonus; species Coregonus lavaretus. The sequence continues at coordinate 36,813,957 of NC_140007.1, forward strand.
GAGTTTGTATTCTGTAAATCAAGACATACCGCCAGGTCGACCTAGTCCAGTTTGGATCAGCATGGTGACTGTGATTAGGTTCAGGAATAGGTTCCAGAGAGTTCTGGAACTCTAACTGTAGGCACCTGAGTGGACACACAAGCATTTTGCCCTTTTGAGTTACATTTTACATGCTCTTGGGATTTATGTTAGTATGTAGGTTATGAAAAGCAAGGTGCATTCATTCCCTGCCAGCCACAGTCTTTGTTGCTTCATTAAACATTTTCAAAAGATTGGCAGGATGTCCATGCAGCATGGTCAAATGCATACAAAACAATCAATCTTGAAGAAAAGCCAATTTCATATGCCTTTAAAACCTGATCACTCAGTTATATGCCCCAATTTCAAAGCCTTCAAAAATACCTCAACACAGTCTAGTAGGGTTGTCAGACATTGTGATTGAGTGTCTAAAATGCACAGCGAGCTCCTTCAAAGAGTCTGTGTAAGCTCAAGAAGGCATAGGAGGTCACCAGAAAGCTATAGACCCATGTCTGTGTCAAGGTTTACCGTCAAGGTCTTGTTGGTGGTCTTCAATCTTGACTGATTTGCAGTGGTAGTACCACAATATACTTTATTTAGACAGTTGTTTGAATTACTTGTTATGATAAAAAAAATGTAGAGAGAAATACTTTATTCCCCTTAACATGTTTGTATACTTTAATATATTGGATATATGTGCCAACCAGCATGATTATATAATAGACACTGACCTATTGGTCTCTCAGTGGTGTGTCATAAAGACACAGTTGCTGCTGCCACCATTTTTAAACAATTGGCTTTTTCCAGTGACACTGGCCTGAATCAAACTGTTATCTTTAGAGTTACATCAATGGAATGTTTTGGTGTTGGTTATGATAGAATGAAGGATGACCATGAGACATGGAGTGCCAGGTCTACGATTGACAACAGAGCCTTGTCAGGGCTAGCATTTAAATATAGCAACAAGCACACCCATGTCAGTTCTGCCACATAGTTACCAGTTCTGTCATCACACATCAAAGGAGAGGGAAAATGTTGTGGCAATATAAAATGGATCCATCAAACCTGCACAGTATTAGCCTACAAGGAGGAGGACATGGACTATCATGCAAGATTTAGATGAATTATATAACATTATGAGATGGAACTGGACATGTTGGGTGATGGTGTTATTGGTGTGTTTGGGTGTAATGTAGGCAACAAGCTCGTGAAAAAATTTCCTCCTCCTCCTCAGACAAACTCATTGCCTCAAGAGTCAGTACATATGAGCAGTCAGTAGTGATATTTCTTTGTTCTCTCCCAGTCCCAGGACACTTGGATTTTGAATAACAACTAATTGTTTGGGGATCTGTAGACATGAATGTCAAGAGGTGCACGGCTGTGTGGTTTTCCCTCCCCTCCCCTCCCCTCCCCTCCCCTCCCCTCCCCTCCCCTCCCAGTTAAGGAAATGGTGGAGTAACGCCTAGCTATCTCTGTGTGAAGCACGTCATTTAGCATAAATCCAAGAAAGAGGCCTGCTCTCTATGCTCCTGCTGCTGCCATGGAATTTTTACATTTACATTTTCATTTTCATCATTTAGCAGACGCTCTTATCCAGAGCGACTTACAAATTGGTGCATTCACCTTATGATAGCCAGTGGGACAACCACTTTACAAAATGTTATATATATATATATATATATATATATATATATATATATATATATATATATATATATATATACAGTGGGGAAAAAAAGTATTTAGTCAGCCACCAATTGTGCAAGTTCTCCCACTTAAAAAGATGAGAGAGGCCTGTAATTTTCATCATAGGTACACGTCAACTATGACAGACAAAATGATAATTTTTTTTCCAGAAAATCACATTGTAGGATTTTTAAGGAATTTATTTGCAAATAATGGTGGAAAATAAGTATTTGGTCAATAACAAAAGTTTCTCAATACTTTGTTATATACCCTTTGTTGGCAATGACACAGGTCAAACGTTTTCTGTAAGTCTTCACAAGGTTTTCACACACTGTTGCTGGTATTTTGGCCCATTCCTCCATGCAGATCTCCTCTAGAGCAGTGATGTTTTGGGGCTGTCGCTGGGCAACATGGACTTTCAACTCCCTCCAAAGATTTTCTATGGGGTTGAGATCTGGAGACTGGCTAGGCCACTCCAGGACCTTGAAATGCTTCTTACGAAGCCACTCCTTCGTTGCCCGGGCGGTGTGTTTGGGATCATTGTCATGCTGAAAGACCCAGCCACGTTTCATCTTCAATGCCCTTGCTGATGGAAGGAGGTTTTCACTCAAGATCTCACGATACATGGCCCCATTCATTATTTCCTTTACACGGATCAGTCGTCCTGGTCCCTTTGCAGAAAAACAGCCCCAAAGCATGATGTTTCCACCCCTATGCTTCACAGTAGGTATGGTGTTCTTTGGATGCAACTCAGTATTCTTTGTCCTCCAAACACGACGGGTTGAGTTTTTACCAAAAAGTTATATTTTGGTTTCATCTGACCATATGACATTCTCCCAATCCTCTTCTGGATCATCCAAATGCACTCTAGCAAACTTCAGACGGGCCTGGACATGTACTGGCTTAAGCAGGGGGACACGTCTGGCACTGCAGGATTTGAGTCCCTGGCGGCGTAGTGTGTTACTGATGGTAGGCTTTGTTACTTTGGTCCCAGCTCTCTGCAGGTCATTCACTAGGTCCCCCCGTGTGGTTCTGGGATTTTTGCTCACCGTTCTTGTGATCATTTTGACCCCACGGGGTGAGATCTTGCGTGGAGCCCCAGATCGAGGGAGATTATCAGTGGTCTTGTATGTCTTCCATTTCCTAATAATTGCTCCCACAGTTGATTTCTTCAAACCAAGCTGCTTACCTATTGCAGATTCAGTCTTCCCAGCCTGGTGCAGGTCTACAATTTTGTTTCTGGTGTCCTTTGACAGCTCTTTGGTCTTGGCCATAGTGGAGTTTGGAGTGTGACTGTTTGAGGTTGTGGACAGGTGTCTTTTATACTGATAACAAGTTCAAACAGGTGCCATTAATACAGGTAACGAGTGGAGGACAGAGGAGCCTCTTAAAGAAGAAGTTACAGGTCTGTGAGAGCCAGAAATCTTGCTTGTTTGTAGGTGACCAAATACTTATTTTCCACCATAATTTGCAAATAAATTCATAAAAAATCCTACAATGTGATTTTCTGGATTTTTTTTTCTCAATTTGTCTGTCATAGTTGACGTGTACCTATGATGAAAATTACAGGCCTCTCTCATATTTTTAAGTGGGAGAACTTGCACAATTGGTGGCTGACTAAATACTTTTTTCCCCCACTGTATATATATATATTATATTATTTTGTTTGGGGGGGGGGGGGGGGGGGTAAGGGGGGGGTAGAAGGATTACTTTATCCAATCCCAGGTATTCCTTAAAGAGGTGGGGTTTCAAGTGTCTCCGGAAGGTGGTGAGTGACTCCGCTGTCCTGGTGTCGTGAGGGAGCTTGTTCCACCATTGGGGTGCCAGAGCAGTGAACAGTTTTGACTGGGATGAGCGGGAACTGTGCTTCCGCAGAGGTAGGGGGGCCAGCAGGCCAGAGGTGGATGAACACAATGCCCTCGTTTGGGTGTAATGAGACGTTGCTTTTTTCATGTCAGCAAACTTTGTCCAAACTTTGTTTTGGCAGCCAGAAAACAAATGTACCCAGTGACGTAGCAGCGAGCCCTTCCCGGACCGACCAGTGAAACATAGTGAGATGGAGGGAGACAGTGACAATTGGGTCATCGTTCCTGGCTGAATTTACAGGAATTGAAAGAATTGAACATTCGGCTTTCTAGCATAAACTTTCAGCCGGGCATTTAGACACAATTAATGGTTTGACAGGTGTTATGAAGGTCCAACAATGACAATGCTATATAATTTAATCCTTCATAATTAGGCCTACCTCTGGAATGTTTATTGTGTATGTTTTACGTAAGTCAGTGACCTTTAGAAAGACAAGGCACTGTTATTCGCAGCACCGCAAGTAGGAGAAACAGTGTGGTTGTGTGTGTGTTAAGACTGACCTCAAAAATGAAAATGGCTGTTATAAACATTGTAGAGAGGAAACGTTGTTGAAGGCCACATTAGTAATGGACTTGAAATAATCAGCGTAATATTGTGCTATATAATGTGTACCAGACCTGGGTAAAATACATTATGTCAAATACTTCAAATAATCAATCTGTGCTTGATTTAATTGGCCTGGTACAATGGAACCAACGGAATAGTCCAAAAAGTGTAAACTGTGTGAAATTCAGCACAGCATTCACTCAGTCTTCTATGTATTTATTTGGCATATACTGTACATGATCACAAACTACACGATCCCTAAAGCTAAAACAACTAGGCCTACTCTTTTAGAAGATTATGTCATTTAGTATTCAAATAGCCGATCACCTAAAACACCAAATGAATAATGCCAGGCTTTAAGACTGGTATAGACCTGGGTCAAAATTATTTGAAATCTTTCAAATACTTTGAGAGTTTACTTTAGCCTGCCTGGAGTGCCAGTTAGGCAGGGTTTGCACTTTTGGGAGTTCTTTATTGCTTACATTGCAACAGGAAAGCTTAATCATGCACAGCTAAAGTATTTGAAATGATTTCAAATACTTTTTGAACCCAGGTCTGGACTGGTGATTTATCATTTGGAACTCTGCTGAAGCATTGCTAACTGTCCAATAAATCTGACCAGACCTTTCTTCGGGAAAGCTTGGAGTAGGTCAGACTGAAGCCTGGGAGGATGACACCCAGACCAGACAATCAGGCCAGAGACAATCCCACCCCCTGGCCCTGCAATATGACATCATCTGTCTGGGTCTAGATGGAGCTGACTGTGGCCTTGCATACAAAAGCACACTGTGACCTCGTAGTGTCTAGGTAGTGCCAAACGCACAGCACAGAAAATCCCCGCACTAAATGGACCCCGTATTTACCTTCAGGGAGCATAAAATAAACCTTACAAAAACTGTATTTGAGGTCCCTTATCCACAGCATTCAATTGTCAGTCAGCTAGTTCTTCTTCACCCTGGCTACATTAGCAGCTGGTGCCTTGAGGGAAGAGGTTTGGCAGGTGAAATATAGGCTCATAAAGGCTCCACCTCTGTGTCACAGCAGACACACTTCAACAGTCTAGAATGTACAGCAAATATATTCCATAGTCAAAGGGAAAAAGAACACTGTTGCTACCTTGCTCTCCAAGCAAGGAGATCAAATAAAGAAACAAACTTGATAATAGTACTTGCTACATATGTCAATCAGGGAAAGGTCTCAGACAAAGTTGGGTCTGCTTTGTTTTTCAGCTTGAAGTCAATAAACACATGGACAATAAAACAGACAGTAGACATCATGCCCGTCACTGTGGGGGAATGCATGTAGAGTTGGCACCCTATAAGGCCAGGTCAGGGGAGTTTGTTTAAAAAATGTACAGTCTAAGTTTTGTACTCTGGGTAAGTACAGACCCTCTTGATCATTGGGCCAAAATGTCTGCAGGACAGCATCCAATGTTTTTTCTCCTGCACAATATTTGTTCAACATTTTGAAACTCCAGAGAAACTTGGAAAGGGTCTCCCTCCCCATTCTCGCCAACTGACTTTTAAATTAGTTTGCAATGATTTGTTGCACTCAATCTGAACAATGACTGATTTGTTGAGGCATTCAATATGTGATCGAATGTATCATATCCGGCATTTTGCAGAAAACAGGCCAACAAAAATTATGTAAAAGCCGCCTGCTCTTGCTTGGCAAACATATGGATCCAGCCAACATGTGTAATCTCTGGCTGCTCACCAATCCAGAAAATGTTACATTGACAAATTATCAGAAATGACTGAGCCGGATATCAGAACCGCCTTTATAATTCTGCTAAGGACACAGGGTTTGCCTGGAGAATTTAGACTACAATGGCCTCTGAACAACAGTAAAGTAGGTTTAGTAAAATATGTTAATCTCACTGTTATAAAGAGATGTCAATCTCAAACTGCGGTGTCTGCTGTAATGTGCAACACATTGAAAAAATTTCTATAACTCATCTTGTACAAACACATGGTAAAGATTTGACTCAAGATTACAATTGCATGTCCAAATGTAACTAGCATATTCCCACCAAACTGTGCTTGCCTCTGCCAGACGTTATTGAAATACTGTAACCATTTCATTTCAAACACCAGTATTTCACCTCAACCCAGCCCAGACTTTATAGTCAGGCATGGATTCTTGAGACAGTGTGATTTCAAGAACAACAGCCAAACACAAGACACTGATGAGGAAATGTGATTTCTAAGAGAAGCTTATTCGCCAAGTCAAAGTGCATCAAGTGCATCAAGCTACACTGAAGGATAACCCACTTCTGAACCCTAGAGTTCAATTTCCTTCATGCTTAGACAGCCACCTAGGGGCCATGCGATGCCTGGTCCCATACTGTTGGGACACTGATATAACAATAGCCTATATAATCAAATAACTGAAAACTACTAATTATTCTGTAACAATAAATGAAGCAGATTTATTACATTTGCGAACAAAAAAGGTAAAAGAAAATGCATGGCAAGACAAATTTCAGAACATTTTACTTTAGAAATGACTGCATCGTGGTGGTCACTCTACAAGTCTCTGATCTGTTAGATATAGCCTTATCTATGACGAAATACAATCTGAATTCTGTGTATTTCAGATATGGCTATACTGACAGGACAACGTGGTCTCAGGGCAATTCGTATTATCAATCAATCAAATGTATTTATTAAGCCCTTTTTATATCAGCAGTTGTCACAAAGTACCTAAGAGCCCAGAGAGCAAGCAATGAAGATGTAGAATCACAGTGGCTAGGAAAAACTGCCTAGAAAGTCTGGAACCTAGGAAGAAACCTAGAGAGGAACCAGGCTCTGAGGGGTGGTCAGTCCTCTTCTGGCTTTGCCGGGTGGGGATTATAAGAGTACATGGCCATTGAGGCCAGATCCTTCTTCAAGATGTTCAAACGTTCATAGATTAGCAGCAGGTTCAAATAATAATCACAGTGGTTATAGAGGGTGCAACAGGTCAGCACTGCGGTGTCTGCTGTAATGTGCAACACATTGAGTAAATGTGCGTTGGCTTTTCATAGCCGAGCATTCAGAGGTCGAGACAGCAGGTGAGGTTGTGTTCCTCTAAGCGGGGAGGTAAGCTTGGCATCTTCTTTATATGTGTTGAGTAAAGCTTAAACCATGCATTTAGATTGTAGGTAGGTATTGTAGTTAGGTATTGTAGGTAGTTTATCCAGGTAGTTATTGTAGGTAGTTATTGTAGGTAAGTATTGTAGTGTATTCGGCTAAGCCCGGTGAAGCACGAGGCTAGCTAGCTAACCCACTACCTGGACCAATAAAGATAGCTAGCTAGCGGGTAGCTACTGGTAATTTGGTAACTGTTAGCAACTGTGGATAGTGGTTTCAAATGTTATTTCACGCTTAAGAGTACCTGTAATTATTGTAGGTAGGTATTGTAGGTATTGTAGATAGTTTCTCTAGGTAGTTATTTTAGGTAGTTATAGCCAACTTTACCAGCTAGCAGTCAACACCGCAGCCACTGCTAGCTAGCCAACCTTACCAGTTAGCAGTACTGTAGCAACCAAATACATTACAACGGAACTATTTGATTTGATTAGTGTAATGTTAGCCAGCTACATTCGTTCGCAGCGACGCCGTTTTCCATACTAAGTCAACACCGCAGCCACTGCTAGCTGGCCAACTATACCAGCTAGCAGTACTGTAGCAACTAAATACATTTCAACGGAACGATTTGATTAGTGTAAAGTTAGCTAGCTACATAGTTGTCTTGGTATCAAAGACAAAGGTGTAATATAGAGAAACTATCGAGGTTAATTAATTAAGATTTTCAAACAGTCAACACCGCAGCCACTGCTAGCTAGCCAACATTACCAGCTAGCAGTACTGTATCATTTTAGTCAATGAGAATTTTGCAACGTAAGCTTCACTTTCTGAACATTCGAGATGTGTAGTCCACTTGTGTAGCTAGCATGACTGACTTTGTGCTAGCTAGCCAACGTTTAATTACTTCTGCATTATGAAAGGAACTAGACACGGACATGAATGATCCATTGGTAGTTTGTTGTAACCAAGTATTGTTGCTAAACCGTGTGTTATTGGATGCTAGCATGCTAGTTAGCTATGGCGTCATAGGATATGGTGCCCTGGGCGGTTTTCACAGGAGAATACTGTACCAAGTTAGCTAGCTGAATAAACTAAGTTAGTCTATTCCTGGAAACCTTAAACTACTGTAGATTACAGCAATTATAATTTCTAAAGTGGAAGTTGGAAGAGTTGTATTTGAGTGTTTCAGTGAAAGGTTAGTGAGGGAGGCCTCGCTTCCCCAGATGTTTAGTTAATTTCATTCTGATCTCCTTTGCATTAGTGTAGCCTTTTCTGTAGCCTGCCAACTATGTGTCTGTCTATCCCTGTTCTCTCCTCTCCGCACAGGCCATACAAACGCCTCACACCGTGTGGCTGCTGCCTCTCTAACCTGGTGGTCCCTGCACGCACGACCCACGTGGAGTTCCAGGTCTCCGGCAGCCTCTGGAACTGCCGTTCTGCGGCCAACAAGGCAGAGTTCATCTCAGCCTATGCTACCCTCCAGTCCCTCGACTTCTTGGCGCTGACAGAAACATGGATTACCACAGAAAACACTGCTACTCCTACTGCTCTCTCCTCGTCTGACCATGTGTTCTCGCATACCCCGAGAGCATCTGGTCAGCGGGGCGGCACAGGAATCCTCATCTCTCCCAAGTGGACATTCTCTTTTTCTCCCCTGACGCATCTGTCTATCTCCTGATTTGAATTCCATGCTGTCACAGTCACTAGCCCATTCAAGCTTAACATCATTTATCGCCCTCTAGGTTCTCTTGGAGAGTTCATCAATGAGCTTGACGCCTTGATAAATTCCTTTCCTGAGGATGGCTCACCCCTCACAGTTCTGGGTGACTTTAACCTCCCTACGTCTACCTTTGACTCATTTCTCTCTGCCTCCTTCTTTCCACTCCTCTCCTCTTTTGACCTCACCCTCTCACCGTCTCCCCCTACTCACAAGGCAGGCAATACGCTTGACCTCATCTTTACTAGATGCTGTTCTTCTACTAATCTCACTGCAACTCCCCTCCAAGTCTCCGACCACTACTTTGTATCCTTTTCTCTCTCGCTCTCCTCCAACACTACTCACTCTGCCCCTACTCAGATGGTAATGCGCCGTCGCGACCTTCACTCTCTCTCTCCCGCTACTCTCTCCTCTTCCATCCTATCATCTCTTCCCTCTGCTCAATCCTTCTCCCTCCAATCTCCTGATTCTGCCTCCTCAACCCTCCTCTCCTCCCTTTCTGCATCTTTTGACTCTCTATGTCCCCTATCCTCCCGGCCGGCTCGGTCCTCCACTCCTGCTCCGTGGCTTGACGACTCATTGCGAGCTCACAGAACAGTGCTCCGGGCAGCTGAGCGGAAATGGAGAAAAACTAGAATCCCTGCCGACCTGTCATCTTTTCACTCCCTCCTCTCTACATTTTCTTCCTCTGTTTCTGCTGCTAAAGCCACTTTCTACCACTCTAAATTTCAAGCCTCTGCCTCTAACCCTAGGAAGCTCTTTGCCACCTTCTCCTCCCTGCTGAATCCTCCTCCTCCTCCCCCTCCCTCCTCCCTCTCTGTGGATGACTTCATCAACCATTTTGAAAATAAGGTTGACGAAATCCGATCCTCATTTATTAAGTCAAATGACACCGCTGGTCCTGCTCACACTGCCCTACCCTATGCTTTGACTTCTTTCTCCCCTCTCTCTCCAGATGAAATCTTGCGACTTGTGACGGCCGGCCGCCCAACAACCTGCCCGCTTGACCCTATCCCCTCCTCTCTTCTCCAGACCATTTCCGGAGACCTTCTCCCTTACCTCACCTCGATCATCAACTCATCCTTGACCACTGGCTATGTCCCTTCCGTCTTCAAGAGAGCACCCCTTCTCAAGAGTTGCACCCCTTCTCAAAAAACCTACACTTGATCCCTCCGATGTCAACAACTACAGACCAGTATCCCTTCTTTCTTTTCTCTCCAAAACTCTTGAGCGTGCTGTCTTTAGCCAACTCTCTTGCTATCTCTCTCAGAATGACCTTCTTGATCCAAACCAGTCAGGTTTCAAGACGGGTCATTCAACTGAGACTGCTCTTCTCTGTGTCACAGAGGCTCTCCGCACTGCTAAAGCTAACTCTCTCTCCTCTGCTCTCGTCCTTCTAGACCTATCTGCTGCCTTTGATACTGTGAACCATCAGATCCTCCTCTCCACCCTCTCCGAGTTGGGCATCTCCGGCGCAGCTCACTCTTGGATTGCATCCTACCTCACAGGTCGCTCCTACCAGGTGGCGTGGCGAGAATCTGTCTCCGCACCACGTGCTCTCACCACTGGTGTCCCCCAGGGCTCAGTTCTAGGCCCTCTCCTATTCTCTCTATACACCAAGTCACTTGGCTCTGTCATATCCTCACATGGTCTCTCCTATCATTGCTACGCAGACAACACACAATTAATCTTCTCCTTTCCCCCTTCTGATAACCAGGTGGCGAATCGCATCTCTGCATGTCTGGCAGACATATCAGTGTGGATGACGGATCACCCCCTCAAGCTGAACCTCGGCAAGACGGAGCTGCTCTTCCTCCATGATCTCGCCATCACGGTTGACAACTCCAATGTGTCCTCCTCCCAGAGTGCAAAGAACCTTGGCGTGACCCTGGACAACACCCTGTCGTTCTCCGCTAACATCAAAGCGGTGACCCGATCCTGTAGGTTAATGCTCTACAACATTCGCAGAGTACGACCCTACCTTACACAGGAAGCGGCACAGGTCCTAATCCAGGCACTTGTCATCTCCCGTCTGGATTACTGCAACTCGCTGTTGGCTGGGCTCCTTGCCTGTGCCATGAAACCCCTACAACTCATCCAGAACGCTGCACCCCGTCTGGTGTTCAACCTTCCCAAGTTCTCTCATGTCACCCCGCTCCTCCGCACACTCCACTGGCTTCCAGTTGAAGCCTGCATCTGCTACAAGACCATGGTGCTTGCCTACGGAGCTGTGAGGGGAACGGCACCTCCGTACCTTCAGGCTCTGATCAGTCCCTACACCCAAATGAGGGCAAAACTGTTCGCTGCTCTGGCACCCCAATGGTGGAACAAGCTCCCTCACGACGCCAGGACAGCGGAGTCACTCACCATTTTTCCGGAGACACTTGAAACCCCACCTCTTTAAGGAATACCTGGGATAGGATAAAATAAATCCTTCTACCCCCCCCCCCCCCCCCCCCCCACCAAAAAATATGTTTTGTTTTTATTTATATATATATATTGTAAAGTGGTTGTCCCACTGGCTATCATAAGGTGAATGCACCAATGTGTAAGTCGCTCTGGATAAGAGCGTCTGCTAAATGACGAAAATGTAAATGTAAATGTAAGTAAAGAGAGAGAGAGAGAGATAGAGTCGAAACAGCAGATCCAGGACAAGGTAGCATGACCGGTGAACAGGTCAGGGTTCCATAGCCACAGGCAGAAAAGCAGAGACTGGATCTGCAGCAGGACCAGGTGGATTGGGGACTGAGACAGCCAAGAGTCATCAGGCCAGGTAGTCCTGAGGCATGTAAACACCTTACTCTGCTTATCTTAATCGGCGTAAGGTCAAAATCGAAGTAAGCATATGACGATTAAAACACCTGGTTTCTGAGCAATCCTTTTGAATTATTAGCACACGTGAACGGCTTAATCGGCGTTCCAACTGTGTATTTCTCTGCGCATGTGCTAGCACCAGCGGAGCGAGCCTCTCTCTTTTGCGCGAGTGAAGTGTGTTCGGAACAACTGAATGTATGTGTCTTTTAGAAGTAGTTTTCACATACAAATTGTATATTACATTTACATTTTAGTCATTTAGCAGACGTATATGTCCGAACTCAGAATCAAATATGCTTCCCAAAAATAACATGTTCGCTGTAGTAGAACGTTTATTTTTATTGCCGATTTTCTACATTTTAGAGTGCCATTAGGTAGCCAGATTTCAGATGTGTCCATGTAAACAGAGATTATTAGGGAAATCTTTGTTCTTGCAATGCATGTAAACTTTTAATCAAACTATTATATTAATCTGACACTCCACAATAATCACATTTTTGTGTGCATGTAACCGCACCCAGTGATTGGTCAGAACCAGAGGGAATCATGTTGGATGACAACTTGCATCATAAAGAAGGAACGGATCAGAACAATGAAGTATTTAGTGATCTGTCAGAACCCGAGAGTGTCTATTTGACCTGCAACATTCTACAAGAGGAAAATGATCAAAATGGGTTGGTACCTCTTTAGGTGGCATGAAAATCTGAGCACCTGCATATCTCTTAGGGGTTGAGGTTGAAAATGTGAGCTTGAAATCGTACTAACATGTAGAATACACTATTCTATGAATGGAACACAATGGCGTCATTCAGAGTGAAAATTGAACTATTCTTGTCATTTGGTTTGTGATGGGCTAATTGTGCACTTTTTTCAGTGATGTGATTGTGAAGTCAGAGGATGAAGACGAGGATCCTGAGGTGCAGCCTTGCTCCTCTACCATGGCAGCTAATGGAACTGGGTCATTTAGAGCGAAAAAAATGAACTATTCTTCTCATTGGATTGCTGATAGGCTTTTTTATATTTTGAAGTGAAATAGTCAGAGGAGGAAGTCCAGGATACAGAAGCCCAGCCCGGCTCATTTACGTTTTTTGTCCTGGAACCCAAGGACTCTGTGCGTAAACGGCCAGCCCTCCTCCTCCTCCTCTCAGGCCAGGTCTTGCTCTCCACAGAAGAGCAGAAGTCTTTCCGCCCCGAATTCTAATCCTTCTGTTTATGATCATTCTTTGCCACACAGATTAGAATTGCGTGGGAAAAGGAAAATAATCATTTTCTCCTCTGCTAACAGTGCAGTTGAGCATGTGTGGAAGACAGAAAGGGACACTGATGCGGTTCCCAAACAATTGGGGTTCATTCCAGCCAGGCCGCCTGGGGTGCAGCTGGACCCTACCCACTGGGCACAGATGTCAGTTCAACGTCTAGTTTTGATTTACATTTGGTTGAGTTGTCAACTAATGTGAATTCAATGTGAAATCCCAAAACAATTTCACCATGTCACTGGGTTTGGGTTAAAAGTTGGGTGAAAAAAATAGGAAATCCAATTAGTTTCCCACATTGATTCAACGTCATCACATAGATTTTTGGGGTTGAAATTACATGGAAACAACACTGATTCAACCCATTTTTGCTTATTCAATCTGTTCTTCAGTGAACAGACCATGAGGATCTTATGTGACAACACCAACAAACAAGCGAGAGCGAGAAAATACGCCTGGACGGGCATCACTGTTCCAGAGTTGTACAAATTCCTAGGGCTTCTGTTCTACATGTCTGTGGTCAAGTTGAAACGTATGAGAGACTACTGGAAAGTGAACCGCGTTTTCTCCCTGTCCTATCCAGGGACAGTCATGTCCAGGAATAGATTCCAAATGTTGCTAGTGAACATTCACATGACCGACCCCGAGAAAGACTGTGTCAAGGATGCAAAAAGGCGAACACCTGAGTATGACAGCCTTTGATGGGTGCCATGCAGATTGCAAGTTGAGCGTATTACCATCCTTACAGAAATCTGTCCATCGATGAGCAAATGGTGGCATCCACGGCTAAATCTCAAAAGCCTCAGTGCATGAAGGCAAAGCTAGTCAAGTGTGGCTTCAAGCTCTTGGTGTTGGCTGACTCCAGCAATGGCTAAACTATTGACTTCAGTGCGTACACTAAAAAGTCAAACTTCTCCTCTGGCAACGGACACGCCTACGACGCTGTCATGAGTGTCATTCAGCCTTCCTACTTGGGCACTGGTTACCATCTCTACTGTGACAATTTCTACACAAGTCCAAACCTGTTCCAGGATTTATTATTGCAGAAAATTGGTGCTTGATGACCCTGCTCACGTCGAGACAAATGCCCTGACCATGAAATCCCAGAGTGGATCCATAAGGTGGAGGAGGGAAGGCAACCTGCTGTCTGTGAAGTGGAATGAAGCCAGCATGGTGTCGATGTGCGGTTGCCAACATTAGAGAAAAAGATTAACGACATGTTTTCATTAAAAAGATTAACGACATGTTTTCATTAAAACATTTATTTTAATGTGTAAATTTGTTTTATTTCATCCTTCCACCAGTTGTTAGTTATGAGGTTCTGAAGTTGCTAACCAAACAGGCTGGTCATTAATTATTTTGAGATGTTTTGACCCAGTTGTTCATTCTATTCATTCCATGTTACAAATTACCTCGACTAACCTGTACCCCGGCACATTGACTCGGTACCAGTACCCCTTGTATATAGCCTCGTTATTGTTATTTTATTGTGTTACTTTTTTATTTTTTACTTTAGTTTATTTAGTAAATATTTTCTTAACTCTATTTTCTTAACACTTCATTGTTGGTTAAGGGCTTGTAAGTAAGCATTTCACGGTAAGGTCTATACCTTTTGTATTCGGCACGTGACAAAATTTGATTCAATAAATAATAATTTAATAAATAATGTATAAATAAGCAAAAACCAGCTGATTATAAAGTCAATAAAACAACGCTAACGTTAGTTATGGATGATAGCTAGGCAACTACACACAATCACATCAAGCAGTTGAAATGACAGCAAACTGTGCATTTTTGTTTGTTTTACCTGCGTTTATATACTGAACAAAAATATAAATGCAACATGCAACGATTTCAAAGATTTTACTGAGTTACAGTTCATAGAAGGAAATCAGTCAATTGAAATAAATGAATTAGACCCTAATGACTGGGCAGGGGCGCAGGCAGCCATGGGTGGGCCTGGGAGGGCATAGGCCAACCCACTTGGGAGCTAGGTCCACCCACTGGGGAGCCAATCCCAGCCAATCAGAATTAGTTTTTCCCCACAATAGGGCCTTATTACAGACAGAAATACTCCTCAGCTCGCCTGGCTCAGAGAAGCTGTAAATCTTGTCACGTTCATATGCATGGCACGGTAGGGATCGAAAAAAAACAAAAAACAAATGCTAGGCAAGAAGCATGGGGAAATAATCTCTTGAAGCTTTTTCCTGGGGGAGATTAAGTTTATGAATGCCTGCCTCGGCTGCGGGACATTGGATGCGCATTGATACTTGAAATGGAATTATGGCATTATGGCATGGCATTTTGCGGGAATTATTGTGAATAACTCCCTGCTATCAACCAATCATCATCCAAGGATTCAAACAACCCGTTTTATAATTCTGGACCAATGATGACATTCTGTCACGGTGAACGAATGACCGTCAATGGTTGATAGCCTTCTGCGAGAGACCGGACTGGAGAAGCACCGAGGAGTCGACGGTTCCAAAATGGCAGCGTCCATGGAAATGTTGTTTGAATCTGAAAGTGTGGCAAGTGAAGTGTGTGACAATGAATGGAACATTTTTGCGGTGCATGACACCACTGATCTGGAGTGTCATTAGATCTAGATGACGAGTACCTTATACAGAAAATTCCAGGAGTGGTTAGTTCACGTCGCCTGACCCGTATGGTAAATGGAAAGAAGGAGAAAAGCCTATCATCACTATTGTTGTTTGAGGAGACTCTACCTACAAATGTGAAGCTTGGATATGAGAGGTATGCGGTGAGAGCATTTGTGTCCAAACCACTACAGTGTGGGAATTGCAAAATATATGGCCACGTCTCAGTTTGCAGACGGGAGAAGAACTGTATCTTATTGAATAATCTGTGAATAGAAAATGTTGCAACTGTGGTGGGGATCATACTCTGGACTTCCTTGAGTGCCCTGTTTGGATGAAAGAGGTCGCGGTGTCAAGCATCAGGGCCTGGTTTCCCAAAAGCATCTTAAGGCTAAGTTCATCGTTAGAACCTTAGTAGGAGCATCATTAAATTGAGCTGTTTCCCAAAACCATGGTTACTAAAGACTGCCTCAGACCACACAAAGAACAGCTAAGAGCGTCGTTAGATTAGTTTTTTCCCTACCGAGTCACTTTATACACAGAAGATCTCTGCTAAACAGAGAACCAAGATGTTGATCTCTCTGTGACCGCTGATAGCTTCACAACGAAGTTGACTATAAATACAAAGTCGCCAATGTCTTTGCAATTGTTACAAACAAGCGAAGGATAAAATTATGCTTCAAATGAAAACTGTGATGAGTGCATTAAAATATAGACAGACTATCTACAGTATAGGCTACATAGGCCTACAGTGCATTCGGAAAGTATTCAGACCCCTCAACTTTTTCCACATTTTGTTACGTTTCAGCCTTATTCTAAAATGTATTACATGAATACAAATCCTCAACAATCTACACACAATACCCCATAATGACAAAGTGAAAACAGGTTTTTCGAAAATGTTGCAAATGTATTAAAAATAAAAACCAGAAATACCTTATTTACGTAAGTATTCAGACCCTTTGCTATGAGATTCCAAATTGAGCTCAGGTGCATCCTGTTTCCATTGATCATCCTTCAGATGTTTCTACAACTTGATTGGAGTCGACCTGTGGTAAATTCAATTGATTGGACATGATTTGGAAAGGCACACGCCTGTCTATTTAAGGTCCCACAGTTGACAGTGCAGGTCAGAGCAAAAACCAAGCCATGAGGTTGAAGGAATTGTCCGTAGAGCTCCGAGACAGGATTGTGTTGAGGCACAGATCTGGGCAGCATTGAAGGTCCCCAAGAACACAGTAGCCTCCATCATTCTTAAATGGAAGAAGTTTGGAACAACCAAGACTCTTCCTAGAGCTGGCGCCTGGCCAAACTGAGCAATCGGGGGAGAAGTGCCTTGGTCAGGGAGGTGACCAAGAACTCAATGATCACTCTGACAGAGCTCCAGAGTTCGTCTGTGGAGATGGGAAAACCTTCCAGAAGGGCAACCATCTCTGCAGCACTCCACCAATAAGGCCTTTATGGTAGAGTGGACAGACGGAAGCCACTCCTCAGTAAAAGGCACATGACAGCCCGCTTGGAGTTTGCCAAAAGGCACCTAAAGACTTTCAGATCATGAGAAACAAGATTCTCTGGTCTGATGAAACCAAGATTGAACTCTTTGGCCTGAATGCCAAGCGTCACGTCTCGAGGAAACCTGGAAAAAGTGAAAGGGTCTGAATACTTTCCGAATGCATTGTACTTTTGGTTATGAGCTTTACTCCACTCCAGGCGACGCTTGGCATTGCGCATGGTGATCTTAGGCTTGTGTGCGGGTGCTCGGCCATGGAAACCCATTTCATGAAGCTCTCGACAAACAGTTTTTGTGCTGACATTGCTTCCAGAGGCAGTTTGTAACTCGGTAGTCAGTTCCAGACGATTTTTACGCGTTTCGCGCTTCAGCACTCGGCAGTCCCATTCTATGAGCTTGTGTGGCCTACCACTTCGCGGCTGTGCCATTGTTGCTCCTAGACGTTTCCACTTCACAATAACAGCAGTTATAGTTGACCGGGGCAGCTCTAGCAGGGCAGAAATTTGACGAACTGACTTGTTGGAAAGGTGGCATACTATGACGGTGCCACATTGAAAGTCACTGAGCTCTTCAGTAAGGCCATTCTACTGCAAATGTTTGTCTAAGGATATTGCATGGCTGTGTGCTCGATTTTATACATCCGTCAGCAATGGGTGAGGCTGAAATAGCCAAATCCACAAATTTGAAGGGGTGTCCACATACTTGTGTATATATAGTGTAGCTCCCCAATACCATCAGCTCCATGTATTCAATGTATTCCTTTTCAAATGTGGCTCCCAGTGCGGCTTTACTTCCGCGGTATTATGACGCATTTGGCAGTTCCTTCCCTGTATGTTCCTAGGATGGCATTTTGCTGCGTTCACGTGCTAGTCGGAACTAGTAAAATCTGAAATTTCCGACTTGCTGATTAGTTGAACGCTGCATGTGTATAACTACAACCAGTTAGCAACCAGAAGCAGTGATGGGTAAATTCACTGGGGAAGTCAAGCCAGAAAAAAAGCCATATTACAACCTATGTGTTGTGATCATTTCGTTGTTTGCTCTATTACCTGTTAGTTCATATTACTTGCGACCGTGATATATAGGTATAAGGCCAAGACAATAATAAGACACAGTGGCAGAATAAATTCAACCACATCTTTGTTTCATCACAAAACCGGAGAGCAACCTCTGTCCACAAAGCATATTGCGTGTAACAAACTGTTACATGACCTACAGCATTGTCAAGCGAGTTAATGTTTCCAACATTTTTGGACTACTAAACAACTATTTCCGCAGGTTGCAAAGAAAACAGGAGTTTTTGACGCCAATGCCTCCTCTCTTTCATGTTGATGAAACGGTCTAGGACTCTGTCATACAGTACACACTTTTATTTTTTGTTGTCCTAGGCTACCTGGCTAAAATGCTTGCTCGTTAGACTGACAATCTTTCATGGGCAACATTAGCTAGTTAACATTGGGCTTCTACATCTAACTACATATTGAACTTCCATCCTCTCAGTCCAGGGGCACAATGTATGAATTTATGGTTGGATCAGAATCGCCGTTATAATCATTGGCCAGTACGGATAATTAAGTAAAACCACAAGTCCAAACCCCTATCTCCAGCCATAGCTAATTTAGGAAAGGGCCCATTTTAGCTAGCTAGACACCGGAGGACAGCAACACAACAAGATGCAACAATTCAAGTTGTTTCTGTCAATGACATTTCTCTTGATGCGATGTGATAGGAGTGAAGCCAAATCCAAACTGGCTTCCCTTTACACTTTTTTTTGGTGCGCCAGGACCATTCACAGTTGAGCTCAATAATTTGATCTCAATGCTGATTGGCTATTATTTTATACTTTTTTTTATCAAGGGTGGCCAAATGCTCACTGGCTTCTCTTGCATTCAATGCTACAGGCTGTAACAGTGTATGGCCTACACATACAGAGACAGAGGAGAGCTGTTTCACTCGCTCGGATGCTTTCTCCGGTGAGATACATTCAGCCTCTTGCAAATTGAAGGAAAATTATGAAAACACAGAGAGACAAAAGATACATTATTTTATGTTTTTTTCTTTGTTTTTTTTGGGGGGAAGCCTAGTTTCCTAGTTCATTGTTTCCTAGTTCCAACTAGTATTTGAACCCGGCATACATCTACGACCGGGAGTGACTTTTCGTAGCAGGTTAGGAGAGCAATTTCGCTAACCCTAATGCTTTTCCTAACCTTAACCTCAGTCTCCTAACCTGCAATGTTAATTCTCCTAACATGCTGCGTAAATTCTCCTAACCCGTTACGAAAAAGTCACTTCCGGTCGTAGAACTATTCCAGTGGTGGAAAGTACTTAAATAAAAATACTTAAGTCGTTTTTGGGGGGTTTCTGTACTTTACTTTACTATTTATATTTTTTGAAAACTTTTACTTCACTACATTCCTTACTCCACACATTTTCCCTGACACCCAAAAGTACTCGTAAAAATGTTCATGCTTAGCAGGACAGGAAAATGGTCAAATTCACGCACTTATCAAGAGAACATCCCTGGTAATCACTACTGCCTCTGATCTGGCAGACTCACTAAACACAAATGCTTCGGTTTGTAAATTATGTCTGAGTGTTGGAGTATGCCCCTGGCTATCTGTAATTATAAAAAATTATAAAAATGTGCCATCTGGTTTGCTTAATATAAGGAATTTTAAATGATTTATAGTTTTACTTTTGATACTTAAGTATATTTTAGCAAATACATTTACTTTTGATACTTAAGTATATTTTAGCAAATACATGTACTTTTGATACTTAAGTATATTTTAGCAAATACATTTACTTTTGATACTTAAGTATATTTAAAACCAAAAACTTTTACTCAAGTAATATTTTTTACTGGGTGATTACTTAAGTCATTTTCTACTAAGGTACCTTTACTTTTACTCAAGTATGACAATCATGTACTTTTTTCCAATGCTGCTCTCTTCCACCTAGGCATAACCGCGTGGAACATTCCAGAGAAGAAGACATCCTATCATACCACCGAAATGCAACGCTCAGAGTTCATTGGCTAGAGAGGGCTGATGTCACGATGTACCTACCGATCCCCAGGGGGCGTGTTCGTAAATTCACTCTGGCTATCTACTTGATTTGTGAGCGCTCTCGTCTGAGTGTGCCAGAGCGCAGAATAACTGACGAATTTACGAACGCTCGACGCGACACCTGTTGAATATGACCGGTGTCAGTAAACGTCGGCAAAAAAGCGTAATTAAAATGTTGCCAGCAGCACAGTTACAGTCACCAACGCTCTGGATAATATGAAAACAGCCTAACCAGCTCTGCTAGGGCAAGTAAAACAGTCAGAGTGAGGTGTTCTCTCATATGTCTGGAAGTAGCTAGCAAGCTAGCCAACGTTAGCCAGTTAGATGGGTGCTTGACTGCCGTTGTGAGGCCAGAACGCTCGGATCAAACCTACTCCTCGGCCAGAGCGTCTAGTGTGCGTTCTGAACGCTCCAAGAGCACGAACCGACATTCTGACAACACTCTGAATTTACGAACGCCCAAATGGCACTCAGAGCGTTTCTGGCACTCCAGATTGAATTTACGAACGCACCCCCTGTCATAACACGGAAATGCAACGCTCAGAGTTCATTGGCTAGAGAGGGCTGATGTCACGATGTAGCTACCAATCCCCAGACCATTCTTCTTCCAAGTCTCCGCATTTCAACATGGCAGCCGTGGATGTCATCGTGAACAAGTTTGCGGCACTTTGGAGGATACGGTATATCCGTCTTACATTGCCGTTGATTTTCTTGGGTATTTCAATAGTGGGATCCGTTGTAAAGCACACACAGATCGTTCCGGAGACATATTTCAGCAACAGAAGAAATGTTGTCAATATGTAAGTACCGGTTAGCCATTTAGCAAGCTAGCTATCCACAATCACACGTACGACAGTTTGATTTAGACAGCTGGATAATCATTGGGGGTGAAGCCTATCTAGCTAGCTAGTTAGCTTGCGAAGTTGTAAACCCTTTCGAGCACAGCCATGAGTAAAAATAATAATTTTTAAAAAGTGTGTGTATATATATATATATATATATATATATATATATATATATATATATATATATACACATACATAGTATCTCACACAAGTGAGTACACCCCTCACATTTTTGTAAATATTTGAGTATATCTTTTCATATGACAACACTGAAGAAATGACACTTTGTTACAATGTAAAGTAGTGAGTGTACAGCTTGTATAACAGTGTAAATGTGCTGTCCCCTCAATAACACAACACACAGCCATTAATGTCTAAACGGCTGGCAACAAAAGTGAGTACACCCCTAAGTGAAAATGTCTAAATTGGGCCCATAGTGTCAATATTTTGTGTGGCCACCATTTTCCAGCACTGCCTTAACCCTCTTGGGCATGGAGTTCACCAGAGCTTCACAGGTTACCACTGGAGTCCTCTTCCACTCCTCCATGACGACATCACGGAGCTGGTGGATGTTAGAGACCTTGCACTCCTCCACCTTCCGTTAGAGGATGCCCCACAGATGCTCAATAGGGTTTAGGTCTGTAGACATGCTTGGCCAGTCCATCACCTTTACCCTCAGCTTCTTTAGCAAGGCAGTGGTCGTCTGTGGGATACTGCCCTGCGGCCCAGTCTCTGAAGGGAGGGGATCATGCTCTGCTTCAGTATGTCACAGTACATGTTGGCATTCATGGTTCCCTCAATGAACTGTAGCTCCCCAGTGCCGGCAGCAGTCATGCAGCCCCAGACCATGACACTTCCACCACCATGCTTGACTGTAGGCAAGACACACTTGTCTTTGTACTCCTCACCTGGTTGCCACCACACACGCTTGACACCATCTGAACCAAATACGTTTATTTTGGTCTCATCAGACCACAGGACATGGTTCCAGTAATCCATGTCCTTAGTCTGCTTGTCTTCAGCAAACTGTTTGCGGGCTTTCTTGTGCATCATCTTTAGAAGATGCTTCCTTCTGGGACGACAGCCATGCAGACCAATTTGATGCAGTGTGCGGCGTATGGTCTGAGCACTGACAGGCTTACCCCCCACCCCTTCAACCTCTGCAGCAATGCTGGCAGCACTCATACGTCTATTTCCCAAAGACAACCTCTGGATATGACGCTGAGCACGTGCACTCAACTTCTTTGGTCGACCATGGCGAGGCCTGTTCTGAGTGGAACCTGTCCTGTTAAACCGCTGTATGGTCTTGGCCACCGTGCTGCAGCTCAGTTTCAGGGTCTTGGCAATCTTCTTATAGCCCAGGCCATCTTTATGTAGAGCAACAATTCTTTTTTTCAGATCCTCACACAGTTCTTTGCCATGAGGTGCCATGTTGAACTTCCAGTGACCAGTATGAGGGAGTGTGAGAGCGATGACACCAAATTTAACACAACTGCTCCCCATTCACACCTGAGACCTTGTAACACTAATGAGTCACGTGACACCGGGGAGGGAAAATGGCTAATTGGGCCCAATTTGGACATTTTCACTTAGGGGTGTACTCACTTTTGTTGCCAGCGGTTTAGACATTAATGGCTGTGTGTTGAGTTATTTTGAGGGGACAGCAAATTTACACTGTTATACAAGCTGTACACTCACTACTTTACATTGTAGCAAAGTGTCATTTCTTCAGTGTTGTCACATGAAAAGATATACTCATATGTAAAAAAATGTGAGGGGTGTACTCACTTTTGTGAGATACTGTGTGTGTGTGTGTATATATATATATATATATATATATATATATATATATATATATATATATATATATATATATATATATATATATATATATATATATATATATATATATACACACACTCACACAGTGGGGAAAAAAATTATTTAGTCAGCCACCAATTGTGCAAGTTCTCCCACTTAAAAAGATGAGAGAGGCCTGTAATTTTCATCATAGGTACACGTCAACTATGACAGACAAATTGAGGAAAAAAAATCCAGAAAATCACATTGTAGGATTTTTAATGAATTTATTTGCAAATTATGGTGGAAAATAAGTATTTGGTCACCTACAAACAAGCAAGATTTCTGGCTCTCACAGACCTGTAACTTCTTATTTAAGATGCTCCTCTGTCCTCCACTCGTTACCTGTATTAATGGCACCTGTTTGAACTTGTTATCAGTATAAAAGACACCTGTCCACAACCTCAAACAGTCACACTCCAAACTCCACTATGGCCAAGACCAAAGAGCTGTCAAAGGACACCAGAAACAAAATTGTAGACCTGCACCAGGCTGGGAAGACTGAATCTGCAATAGGTAAGCAGCTTGGTTTGAAGAAATCAACTGTGGGAGCAATTATTAGGAAATGGAAGACATACAAAACCACTGATAATCTCCCTCGATCTGGGGCTCCACACAAGATCTCACCCTGTGGGGTCAAAATGATCACAAGAACGGTGAGCAAAAATCCCAGAACCACACGGGGGGACCTAGTGAATGACCTGCAGAGAGCTGGGACCAAAGTAACAAAGCCTACCATCAGTAACACACTACGCCGCCAGGGACTCAAATCCTGCAGTGCAAGACATGTCCCCCTGCATAAGCCAGTACATGTCCAGGCCCGTCTGAAGTTTGATAGAGTGCATTTGGATGATCCAGAAGAGGATTGGGAGAATGTCATATGGTCAGATGAAACCAAAATAGAACTTTTTGGTAAAAACTCAACTTGTCGTGTTTGGAGGACAAAGAATGCTGAGTTGCATCCAAAGAACACAATACCTACTGTGAAGCATGGGGGTGGAAACATCATGCTTTGGGGCTGTTTTTCTGCAAAGGGACCAGGACGACTGATCCGTGTAAAGGAAAGAATGAATGGGGCCATGTATTGTGAGATTTTGAGTGAAAACCTCCTTCCATCAGCAAGGGCATTGAAGATGAAACGTGGCTGGGTCTTTCAGCATGACAATGATCCCAAACACACCGCACGGGCAACGAAGGAGTGGCTTCGTAAGAAGCATTTCAAGGTCCTGGAGTGGCCTAGCCAGTCTCCAGATCTCAACCCCATAGAAAATCTTTGGAGGGAGTTGAAAGTCTGTGTTGTCCAGCGACAGCCCCAAAACATCACTGCTCTAGAGGAGATCTGCATGGAGGAATGGGCCAAAATACCAGCAACAGTGTGTGAAAACCTTGTGAAGACTTACAGAAAACGTTTGACCTGTGTCATTGCCAACAAAGGGTATATAACAAAGTATTGAGAAACTTTTATTATTGACCAAATACTTATTTTCCACCATAATTTGCAAATAAATTCATAAAAAATCCTACAATGTGATTTTCTGGATTTTTTTTCCTCATTTTGTCTGTCATAGTTGACGTGTACCTATGATGAAAATGACAGGCCTCTCTCATCTTTTTAAGTGGGAGAACTTGCACATTTCGTGGCTGACTAAATACTTTTTTTCCCCACTATATATACAGTGGGGAGAACAAGTATTTGATACACTGCCGATTTTGCAGGTTTTCCTACTTACAAAGCATATAGAGGTCTGTAATTTTTATCATAGGTACACTTCAACTGTGAGAGACGGAATCTAATACAAAAATCCAGAAAATCACATTCTATGATTTTTAAGTAATTCATTTGCATTTTATTGCATGACATAAGTATTTGATACATCATAAAAGCAGAACTTAATATTTGGTACAGAAACCTTTGTTTGCAATTACAGAGATCATACGTTTCCCGTAGGTCTTGACCAGGTTTGCACACACTGCAGCAGGTATTTTGGCCCACTCCTCCATACAGACCTTCTCCAGATCCTTCAGGTTTCGGGGCTGTCGCTGGGCAATACGGACTTTCAGCTCCCTCCAAAGATTTTCTATTGGGTTCAGGTCTGGACACTGGCTAGGCCACTCCAGGACCTTGATGCTTCTTACGGAGCCACTCCTTAGTTGCCCTGGCTGTGTGTTTCGGGTCGTTGTCATGCTGGAAGACCCAGCCACGACCCATCTTCAATGCTCTTACTGAGGGAAGGAGGTTGTTGGCCAAGATCTTGCGATACATGGCCCCATCCATCCTCCCCTCAATACGGTGCAGTCGTCCTGTCCCCTTTGCAGAAAAGCATCCCCAAAGAATGATGTTTCCACCTCCATGCTTCACGGTTGGGATGGTGTTCTTGGGGTTGTACTCATCCTTCTTCTTCCTCCAAACACGGCGAGTGGAGTTTAGACCAAAAAGCTGCTTGCCTATTGTCCTGTAGCCCATCCCAGCCTTGTGCAGGTCTACAATTTTATCCCTGATGTCCTTACACAGCTCTCTGGTCTTGGCCATTGTGAGGAGAGGTTGGAGTTTGTTTGATTGAGTGTGTGGACAGGTGTCTTTTATACAGGTAACAAGTTCAAACAGGTGCAGTTAATACAGGTAATGAGTGGAGAACAGGAGGGCTTCTTAAAGAAAAACTAACAGGTCTGTGAGAGATGGAATTGTTACTGGTTGGTAGGTGATCAAATACTTATGTCATGCAATAAAATGCAAATTAATTACTTAAAAATCATACAATGTGATTTTCTGGATTCCGTCTCACACAGTTGAAGAGTACCTATGATAAAAATTACAGACCTCTACATGCTTTGTAAGTAGGAAAACCTGCAAAATCGGCAGTGTATCAAATACTTGTTCTCCCCACTGTGTGTGTGTGTGTGTGTATTATATATATATGTATATGTATGTTTTATTGTCAAATACACTGGATAGGTGCAGTGAAATGTGTTGTTTTACAGGGTCAGCCATAGTAGTACCCAGGGCCGATCCTTGACATTCTGCCACCCACTCAAAACTAGAATAGTCCCAGTAAGCAAAATGACGTTGGAAGTACGTCTAAAATACGTATTGTAACGACCCTGGGTTTATAAGCGCGGATATCGACTCTGCCACGGGAGCATGCTTTTGGGGCACAGTTGATGGCGCACTGGACTTCGGGCTAGAAGGTTGAGGGTTCGAGACCTGCTCCCTGCCTGTTTCATTACAGTATTTTCCAGAGGTTGAAGTTAGGTTCAGTTTAGGTTATGAATGAAAGGTGAAAATATGTATTTTCCGTTCGTTTAAAATACATACTTTCCAGGACGTTGAAATCAGGTTCATTTTCGGTTCTGAATGAAAGTTGAAAATACTTATTTTCCAGATGTCGAAAATACTTATTTTCCAGATGTTGGTTCTGGGAGGTTATACATATGGAGTGTGGGACTCTCTTTATTTTTATAGCTTACTGAATGAAAGTAGAAAATACATAATTTATAAACATCTATGTTTGGGCCAAATCAAGGCTGGACCTGACAAAATCTGAACTAAACATAGACGTTTATGATTGGTTCAGATTTGGTCCGGACCGGACTGGGCTACAGTGTTGCCAGAAATTGAATGTTATGAATGCCCATCCATGTGGTAAGCCTACCGTTTGGAAAACAGGCCATTGCATTGGCTTTATTAGTCCTGATTCCTGTGACTAATCAATTTGGCTATTGAAGCTCTGAATATCAGCTACATTATTTATATATTTTTTCTCAATTTTTAGTCATTTAGCAGACGCTCTTATCCAGAGCGACTTACAGTAGTGAGTGCATACACTTTAATACTTTTTTCATACTACCCAGCTACCCAACTTTATCAGGAGTTATCATGAGCCTATTTTTCAATGTGTTTACATATTTTTTTATATGATCAGCTTGTCAAAAATGGACAGATACAAACTTGAAACCACTGATCATGACAATGGGGTGAAACTCCTGGACAACTGTTGTGATTGTCCATTCCATATTGTCCATTTTACTTTGACCTGTCCTGATTTTAGGATATGTTGTTAACATGATTTTTTTTTTGATTGGGCACCATTTAGGTTAGGCTTTTTGATCGGAGAAACATGCATGATGTAAAAAGTGTCAGTTTCATTACATTGTTATACATTTTATCTCCAGCCTGATACAGAAAATGCCACATACTCTTTCTACCATATCCTATATCTGCTACATGATTTATGCAACAACCAAAAAACTTGACGGAACGTTGGTGGAGCGTCTCCCCAACAGCACCCTGGAGAGGCGTGCTGGGAATGGACAAGCAAAATATTTTGAGCCACTGCCTTTGACAAAGTGGGCACTGCTTATCACAGGGCGGCATCAACGCTCACCTAAAAAGCCCTTATGCCACTGGTTGAGAGAAATTGTCATTGTTTTGGGGCAGAATTATGTGGCGTTTTATGTGTTGTTGTTGGAGGTTGGGTAAATGCCGCCCTCGTCAATCTTCCGCAATAGGCGGCTGCCTAAGAAGCGGGCTGGCCGTGGTGCTACCACAGAACAATGAGCCAGATATTTCACCAGATGTATAAATGTGAAGCATCTGGTTGGCGTTTCCACTCACTACCAAATATGGTCATTAGAGGATGCCCAGTGGGAGAAGATGTCCCGTGTAGCTCAGTTGGTAGAGCATGGCGCTTGCAGCGCCAGGGTTGTGGGTTCGATTCCCACGGGGGACCAGTATGAAAATGTATGCACTCACTAACTGTAAGTCGCTCTGGATAAGAGCGTCTGCTAAATGACAAAAAAAAAAAGATGGAGCGAGATGGATTTTGTCCGACATTCTACTAATTTTCTCACCGATTTAAACATTTTATCTCCATACAGTTTTCTGTTTTCAAAACTACAATCTGTAACAAACAGAGTGGACAGCGTTTTGTAGAATTTACCCTTTGCCAAAGTTATAAAAAAATATTGCGTTGTTTAGGAGTGCAAGGGCGATTTGAGTTATTACACACGTGCACTTCACGTAGTAGGCGTTCCCTGATGGAAATAATCAAATAAATGCAAAAACGCGCCAATAGGATCTCACTAGCTTGTGCTTGGCTCATCCCACTTCCATGCTTGTTCTGCCAACTATGATTAATTTGCTCCCATTGGAAATGACAGGCTCTGGTCTATCTTGGGTTAGTTATAAAACATATTTGGTTTAAGTGCCTTGCCCAATGGCACATCAACAGATTGTTTTACCTTGTCGGCTCTAGTGGGGGGGTCGACTCCAAAATAATCGATTCCTCATCTCCTTGCCCGTCGACTCCCATTTCTGGGTGTCAAGTAACGGAATCAACTCCTAAGATTCAGAGAGAGAGAGAGAGGGAGAGAGGGGCACAGCCAGGCATAGGTAGGCAGGTCGGCCACCAGGCAGACAGTCAGAACTGTGCGATAATCAAAATATGTATAGCCTACAGCATTGCGATAGCCTATCTCGCAATTTCTCGGCTTGCAATGTCTCTCAAATTCACTAAAGTAGGGGCTATCAATGAGTAGGCTGAAAGATTCTACACGCAACAGACTGAAGACTGAACCAAAGACAGTATAGTATGAAGATAGGATAAATCTGCTTCGCCAATAAAAATCCCAGATCATGCCTGTAGGCGATGTCATGGCAACGTTGGCTAGCTAAACTCATGCATAGAAACACATCATCGGGTCTAACAGTCATCTCACGCCAAACTGCGCATGTGCAGGCTGTCAAATCAAAGGCACTCCTTTGATATAAAGTTGTTTTTGACAAAAATGAAAAGGTGTCAGTTTGTCACTTTCACGAGGTTGGAGTAATAACATGTTCAACTACTTAAGACATTGGCCCGACTCTAGGTTGTGCCTTCAGATTTCAAGAAAATGAACAACTAGGGAATACTTTTCTTTTTACCTCTGTCATTGACTTCTCAAACCTCGGCCTGGTCCGTTTGGTCTGAAACAGAAGTCTTGCAATGTTGCGATTTAGAAACTCTGTGACTGAACACACACACACATTTCATAGAAAAGAGAAAGAGCAGGTGAGCCAGGAAGGGAGAGAGAGGAGTGGCAGGTAGACAGACAGTCAGAACCGTGAGCATAGGCTATATATCTTTTGATAATCTGTATCTCGCAGTGCCTTGTAAAGTCTTGTCTTGCAGTGCCTTGTAAATTCACCAAAGTATATTAAACTATAGATTAGGCTATCAATGAGTATGGCTAAGCTATAATACATAGTGCCAGTGGATTGAAGTTGAACATCGCCAAATGCGTCATATTAATTAGGCCCTAATGGACACCCTGGCTGGCTGTTGGTGTCCTAAAGCAATAGATCGCAAAGCAGGGCATCCCCGTTAAAATGTTTGGAAATGGCAAGTTCAGTTTCTCATCCATACACGCATCTCAAGTGCAAATACTGTTCAGCAGCTCAAATCAGCTGTATCGGGGTGCATTTATATTAGGAAGGACTTCTACCATGGATCGCTAAAATACCATGATGACACTAATTCAAATTCTGCACTATGCAGAAATCATTCCACCATTTCCTGGTTGCTAAAATTCTAATAGTTAGCCTAATTTCAGTTTATGTGACAAAACAAGCACGTAGAGAGTCATTGTACCATCTAAACCGCTGTGAAACATATTTTCCATAAACACAAATATTGTATTTTCAGTTGTTTGAAGCTGGTGTACAAAACTGAAAGTAAAAGATGCAAAAATTAAACTTAAGAACGGAAAGCATAGAAATATCGCACATAGAACAGATCTACCGCTTCTTAGACTTGCATTCAATGAGAATGACCGATCTATAAACTCAGATTTCTATGTGAATTTGGTCGGGGTCGCCCAAAAAGTGACATTGCAGCTTTAAATATTGCGGGGACAACTATAGGCTACATTTGGCAGCCAAGCACGCGTTATCAGTGTAGCCTATTATCATCTAGACACACGACGTTGAAATACCTTCATGCTTAGAATAAAAACCTCCAGGGTTCCGTCATAAAATGGAAATTAAATGGAAAATGGGGCAGTTTGGAAAAACAAATCCAGTGTGAATCGTCCTCTGGAATAACGCACATGCTTAGATAATAATTACATAACCAACGCCTCTAATACTAGTCCCGTCCGAATAGGGCTATATAACATGGCAAAGAATAGGCTTATCGGCATAGAGTGAGCCGCATCATCCTATGGGATCTGTCAAGGCTGCGCACAGCAGAAATATCACCACAATATTCTAGTTCCTACACATCACCTTCTATATTCAAACAAAATAGGCCTTTTATAGGCTAAATTGAAGAGCAAATGGGAAGCGTCAGACTCATGACAGTCCTTTCTATAACGCAAAATTAGTCTTCCTAGTAGGACTCAATAATGATGTGGTGTGTACATGTGCGCAGCCGTTTTGGTCGAGGAAGAGTTGACTCCAACCACAGGAGTCAAAGTCGACTCCAAATCCTGGAGTCGGTCACCCCTAATTGGCTTGGGGATATTTGAAACCGTGACCTTTCGGTTACTGGCCAAACGCTCTAACCGATAGGCTACTTGCCGCCAAATGTCTGTGTTTGTCAGTTAGCTAGCCAGCTACTTATAGCTGATGAGCATTATATTGTAAGTGTAAAGGAGTAACTCTGGTATGCCTAAAACATTTGGAACGCTGGTGCGCATTGCCTTTATAGGCCTGCAAAACTAAGCCTAATATTAGTGATACCAAACCATCACAAAAGTTTTGTAACTTTATTAGGATAATATCAAAAGTAGGCCTAAGTCAAGTCATTGTTTATAGGGAAAATACGAACAGGCTATTATATTGCAGCATTAAATTAAGTTTTGCATCTCGCCCGCTTTGGTTTTTCCTTTTCATGGTTTGAGTGCGAGTAGCCCTATAGGCCTACTAGTAATTGTATTATATTGTGGCAAACACAACATGAACTTAATTTGGCCAAAGAAAATGACTAAACAGAATAAAACAAAACACTTGTTGCATAGCCTATTTTTAAACAACTGGTTTAAACCTTCACAAAAGTTTTGAACAGGCTTATATTGGAAAAATTACCAACAAAGGCGAGTGCCTACCTACCCAACAAATGACAGCAATAGGCTAATTCTATTTATTTTACAACAGACCTATTTTTAACCTATCTCTAACTAAATATAGCACAAAATTAAAGACAGTTCGAACTTAATTTAGCCAACAAAAATGTATCAACAAAGTGACACACTTTTTGCATATATAAAGAACTGGTTTAGATTCTTGAATAGGCCCGTAATAATAACAACAACAATAATAATAATAATAATCAGAATAATAACAATAATAATCAGAATAATTCATTAATACAAAAATAAATAAAGTTAGAAAATTGCATCAAACCTGAATAGCGAGTTGCGCACACAGTCCATTTGGCCACACCAATGTTCTTATCTTTGTCCACTAAAACTTGTCCCTGAGGACATTCCACTCTACTCTTTCTCCTTCTTTTACTTCAATGAAAAAGGCCTCTGTCTTCACTATCAACAGTAGCCAAGGCTCCGCTCTCTCTCTCTCTCCCTCTCCTCAGCAGCAGGCGCACGTGACGTGAGCAATACGTTTTATTGTGTTCCAAAAGGCTGACACAGATAACAAGCTCACGCAGTTCTTATCAACTCACACACATGACATTAACAGAGAACAGGGCCAATCGGGTCCAGTCGGTAAATCAATTTTAATTGCTCATACCTGAAACTCTTGGCAATTATATCAGACCCGACCCATATCTGAGGCAGTCAGAATTTAGGACCCGGGTTGGATCTTGGAATTTCGGTTCTGTTGGACCTGTGAAGTCCTCTAAGTGCAGGGGCTCTCCCGGTCAGAAGATACTATTGTTAATAGGAACTAAAGCATTTAGCATCTATTAATGGGGTAGTATGTTCCTATCAATCTATGCAGTAAATGTCAAACAAGCACACAATAATAAAACATTGAGCACAGCAGTAGATATATAAAAACCATGTAAACATTGTTAAAGTGACCAGTGTTCAATTAATATGTACATAGGTCAGCAGTCCCTAAGGTGCCGGCTAGAGTAACCGGTGGTAGCCGGCTAGTGACTGTGACTAAGGGGCAAAGTCGGGTATAGGGCAGGGTACTGGACGGAGGCCATCTAGTGGTGGTTGTTTAACAGTCTAATGGCCTGGGGATAGAAGCTGTTTAACAGTCTCGGTTGTAGCAGGATGAACAGGGTGTGGCTCGGGTGGCTGAGGTCCTTGATCTGCTTGGCCTTCCAGTGACACCGGGTGCTGTAGATGTCCTGGAGGGCAGGCAGTGTGCCCGCGATGGTGTGTTGGGCTGACGCACCATCTTAACATTGTCAAGACGGAGCGACATGGGGCTAAGATAGCTAGCTACAACAACCACTTACCAAATTCCTCTTCTAGGCTCACGTTAGACTCATGTCAGCCAGAGTGTTTGCCTGTTGCTATGTATTTACCGACACCTGCAGTCTGGTTCTCAACTGTGTGTACCAGTGCTACCTACATGACCACTTCCTATATCTCTTCCAGGTATTTTGTCAAAGTGTCCTGGGGCTGGACCTTGCTGCTGTTGACCCCGTTCATCCTCTTCACATCATACAAGAGGTTGACCTTTGCCCTCCGGCGACTGAGCTCATTGGTGGTGGCCACAGCCATTTGGTACACCTTCACCGAGGCTTTTTCCTACATCGAAGGTACCACAGGTACATGTCACGTTCCTGAACCTGAAGCCATGGATCAAGTCCCTCATCATGATGAAATCACCTCAAAGTGGAGTTGCAGGAAGGCTGGGGGTCAATGGGATGGCTATGCCATCTCAGGACACTCGTTCATTCTGTCGTACTCTGCACTCATCATTGCCGAAGAAATGGCACCTATGGTGAACATGGAGAAGAAGAACAGGAATACTGTTTTGGATTTATTATACGTTTCCCTTAATTGGATAGTAGTCATCTGGATATGGATGTTTGTGTGTACCTCTGTGTATTTTCATGATTTCTCTGAGAAGTTTCTCGGGACAGTTTTTGGAATTCTGCCATGGTTTGTCACATATCGGATATGGTATCCAATGACCTTATCTCCTGGTCTCCCACTTCAGCCAAAAAAGCAGAGCGAACTAGCTTAAAACCAGCACTACTTAGCACTAGGCTAGACCTCCTACTCTCTCGTACTGCATTGGCTCTGTAACATGTTTGAATGCCACCTTCAAAACACTCAAGTTAAAAACATTGATATTCTTCTCAGGTTCCAAGTTGACCGTTGTTGCCATTTCAAAAGTTTTCTTTCCTTCAGAAAGGTCATTTTGGACAGCGGGCCAGGGTCGGTTTGCACTTGCGGGTCTCGACTCCCAATGTGGCTGTAGGCAGCTTGTGTTCTTAAAATGACACTGAAGTCTTAGATCAATGCAGTGCATGGCGTTGACGTATAGGCCTAGGCCTATCCACTAGCTAGTCGTCCCCAGGGTTGGGGTCAATTTCATTTGAATTTAGGCAGTAAACTGAAAGATTTTAAGAAAAAGGTATTCACCCTAACCTAAAGAAAAAGGAATTCACCACAACTCTGGTGGTCGTGTTATTTTTTTGTTTGCATAATTTTTTAAAAAGCCAATTGTGTTGTGAAAGCCTTTGCAATATGTGTATGTAGACTGCTGGTCAAACGTTTTAGAACACCTACTCATTCAAGGGATTTTCATTATTTTTACTATTTTTTACATTGTAGAATAATAGTGAAGACATCAAAAGTATGAAATAACACATGAAATCGTGTTGTAACCAAAAATGCCAAGAGTGTGCAAAGCTGTCATCAAGGCAAAGGATGGCTATATGAAGAATCTCAAATATAAAATATATTTTGATTTGTTTAACACTTATTTGGTTACTACATGATTCCATATGTGTTATTACATAGTTTTGATGTCTTCACTATTCTACAATGTAGAAAATAGTAAAAATTAAGAAAAACCCTTGATTGAGTAGGTGTTCTAAAACTTTTGACTGGTAGTGTATGGTTAGAGAGAGCTGTCATTTTAGTGTTAGTTCATTTTCAGTTTTCTTCGATTCTCATTATTTGATTTGTGTGGAAATATACACTGCTCAAAAAAATAAAGGGAACACTTAAACAACACAATGTAACTCCAAGTCAATCAAACTTCTGTGAAATCAAACTGTCCACTTAGGAAGCAACACTGGTTGACAATACATTTCACATGCTGTTGTGCAAATGGAATAGATAACAGGTGGAAATTATAGGCAATTAGCAAGATACCCCCAATAAAGGACTGGTTTTGCAGGTGGTGACCACAGACCACTTCTCAGTTCCTATGCTTCCTGGCTGATGTTTTGGTCACTTTTGAATGCTGGCGGTGCTTTCACTCTAGTGGTAGCATGAGACGGAGTCTACAACCCACACAAGTGGCTCAGGTAGTGCAGCTCATCCAGGATGGCACATCAATGCGAGCTGTGGCAAGAAGGTTTGCTGTCTCTGTCAGCGTAGTGTCCAGAGCATGGAGGCGCTACCAGGAGACAGGCCAGTACATCAGGAGACGTGGAGGAGGCCAACAACCCAGCAGCAGGACTGCTACCTCCGCCTTTGTGCAAGGAGGAGCAGGAGGAGCACTGCCAGAGCCCTGCAAAATGACCTCCAGCAGGCCACAAATGTGCATGTGTCTACTCAAACGGTCAGAAACAGACTCCATGAGGGTGGTATGAGGGCCTGACGTCCACAGGTGGGGGTTGTGCTTACAGCCCAACACCGTGCAGGACATTTGGCATTTGCCAGAGAACACCAAGATTGGCAAATTCGCCACTGGCGCCCTGTGCTCTTCACAGATGAAAGCAGGTTCACACTGAGCACGTGACAGAGTCTGGAGACACCGTGGAGAACGTTCTGCTGCCTGCAACATCCTCCAGCATGACCGGTTTGGCGGTGGGTCAGTCATGGTGTGGGGTGGCATTTCTTTGGGGGACCGCACAGCCCTCCATGTGCTCGCCAGAGGTAGCCTGACTGCCATTAGGTACCGAGATGAGATCCTCAGACCCCTTGTGAGACCATATGCTGGTGCGGTTGGCCCTGGGTTCCTCCTAATGCAAGACAATGCTAGACCTCATGTGGCTGGAGTGTGTCAGCAGTTCCTGCAAGAGGAAGGCATTGATGCTATGGACTGGCCCGCCCGTTCCCCAGACCTGAATCCAATTGAGCACATCTGGGACATCATGTCTCGCTCCATCCACCAACGCCACGTCGCACCACAGACTGTCCAGGAGTTGGCGGATGCTTTAGTCCAGGTCTGGGAGGAGATCCCTCAGGAGACCATCCGCCACCTCATCAGGAGCATGCCCAGGCGTTGTAGGGAGGTCATACAGGCACGTGGAGGCCACACACACACACTACTGAGCCTCATTTTGACTTGTTTTAAGGACATTACATCAAAGTTGGATCAGCCTGTAGTGTGGTTTTCCACTTTAATTTTGAGGGTGACTCCAAATCCAGACCTCCATGGGTTGATACATTTGATTTCCATTGATAATATTTGTGTGATTTTGTTGTCAGCACATTCAACTATGTAAAGAAAAAAGTATTTAATACGATTATTTCATTCATTCAGATCTAGGATGTGTTATTTTAGTGTTCCCTTTATTTTTTTGAGCAGTGGAGAGAAATATATAAAGTAATCCATTTTAGTGGCAAATGTAGTGGGGAACACTTGAGAATGTTTACAATGAAATAGTGTAAGGTATGTTGAATTATTTTGTGCTTTGCCAACTAATTTTATTGTAACACAACCCTCCAAATAAAAATTAGATCAGTTCTTATGTGGTTGTCCCACCTAGCTATCTTAAGATGAATGCACTAACTGTAAGTCGCTCTGGATAAGAGCGTCTGCTAAATGACTAAAATGCAAATGCCAAATGTCTTGAATGTCCAGCGGCTCTCAATCAATATTGAGGTTTACATACAGTCAGCCAAAATTATATCCTAATCGTTTATTTTCATTTGTTTACAAATCATCAAGGACAACATGCAATTATTTCCGGAACCAAAGGATTCAAATCATATTACGGCTACTACAAGCTGTAGGTGTGTTTATTCTTGGCTCTACCTAGGGAATATTGAGCATGATGTGCAAGTAAAATAAATAGTATTTTTAGTAGGTTGCCTGACTCTGCACTATAAAACTTAATAACCAGGAGATGTTTTTCTGTTTTGTTTGGCATTGAGAAAATCCATATAGTATAAAATAGAGAAAATGCATTACATTCAATCATGTTGAAATAATTCTGTAAACTGCAAGTTACATTTTTCATTTTCATAATTTATTTTTCATTGATGGCAACTGAATGAATTAAGGCTTATGAACAAACATCATAAAAAGCACTAAATAAATGCATATTTATAAATATAAAAATAAAAAATACTATTGTGAAATATAATGGCCACAAATAACTACTAGGATTACTCAACTTGTTGAATTCCTTGTCTTGAGATTTCTGTGAGCCATATGGAATAAATACCTAATTTGCAGGGACTCAGTTTTAAGAGGCAGTGAATTATTGGTAACAATGGTGCTTGTTATAATGAAACCTAGACAAACACTTACAATGATAGGCTGGTTATGGAAATGTGATTTCTCAATTGGTCTCTGACATTACACCCAGACAGTGTTACAGTTTATGTATCAGTGAAAGTCCCAGGAAAAAAAACACAAAATAAAGTGGATTGTAGACACACTTGAGTTGAATTACTGTATGGCTAATAATGAAAGCCAGTGTATTAGTTGAGTACTATGCTAAATGTAAAATGTGTTAACTTGCTTACTTCCAACTAAAGAAAAAGCTCAAACTTAAGATGTTCAAACCTGTGCCATTTTATGTTATTGTTCTTACACAGGCGACTACTGGAGTCAAATGTTCTTTCCATTACATAGATCTTGATTTGATTTGATTTGAAAGCTCAACATGAAGCCAACTCCAAACGGTTGGTTTTTACAGTTCTTCTGTTGTGAATATTTTCTTCTCACCAACACAAGGTGATGAGATTAACTGTGACTTCTCAACTTCCTGTTTTCAGACAAACTTGTAGGACCGGTTTCCCAGACAAAGATTAATCCTAGTCCTGGACTAAAAAGTAATGTCAATGGAGATTCTCCATGGAGCATGCTTCTTAGTCCAGGACTAGGTTTAATGTGTCCAGAAACCGGTCCCAGGTGTGTCTTGACAAGTATTCAAACTGAAACCTTTTTGTGAATCCAAAATGACACCTTATTCCCTACACTGTGCACTACTTTAGACCAAAGCCCTATGGTCCCTCATCAAAAGTAGTGCGCTACATAGGGAATAGGGTGCCATTTAGGACTCAAATATAGATGTCCCACACAGCTGACACGCTGTTAATGAAACATTGATCATTGTCTTTTTTGGTTAAGAATCCTCCACAGCCCCATCCCAGCAGTAATCAGCTATGCAGTCTGTTAACAACCATACGCACGGTTACTCTGTTCACTCAAAAATCTTTCCTTTTCCTGAAACCACACTGAAGAAAAATGTTCTTTGTCAAAGTCTGTGCTGCCCATGACTTCACAATGAGATGGAGCTGAAGATCCAAGGTTCCTCTTATCTTCTCCTTTAATGCTCTCCTGTCACCTCGCTTCCCTCTGCCATTTTGAAAAGGATGGGAGGAGGACATGAGGAAATACTATTGAGAAAGAGCTTCTATTTCAGTGGGAAACCAGAACTTCCTGTCTTGTATGTTGTCTTGTAGTTATGCATTGAGCGTCAAGTTACTGTATGTTGATTCATGTTTTTACCCAGACCTTATTTAAATGGCAATAAATCATTGTAGTTATACAATGTAAACCCTATTAACGTTCCACGGTCAGCTTTGTACATGCTAGCACTCCTGAACAGAGGGGAACATTGTATAGGTCAGTAAGACTCCAGAGAATTTGGGTCACAGTTAGGTTTGCAAAATTCCAGGAACTTTCAATAAATTCCCTGGTTTTCCAGAAATCCTAGTTGGAGGATTCCGGATTTCCTGTTTATTCTCTCCTAATTCCGGGAATCCTCCAACTGGAATTTTCTGGAAAAACCAGGGAATGTGTTGAAAGTTCCCGGAATTCTGCAACCCTAGTCACAGTTTTCTAAGAGGTTTAGATTGTAAGGATTTAGTTTGAATGGCTAGTCATACTAGTCTTGGAACAAACCCCCCCAAAAAGCTTGGATTATTGAACTAAAACTGGTGGAGCTCAATGTTCCTGGAATCAAGCCAACAACCATGTCAGCTATTTATGTGACTTTTTAACTGAACAATGTATAATTTCATAGTCACTCTATAGGGACACTGTCAAAAGCCACTGACTGATTCCTCGCTCAATATTGCGGAGGGCTCAATTGACCCTTTTAGTATTTCTCTGTCATACCCATCCTTTCTGACTTGAAAGTCAGAGATCACTTTATGATCAGCTCAAGACAGTGGTGCTGAGGTGTGTGAAATGACAATCACATTTTGATGAATTGATGGAGTGCATATGCTTTCATAGTGCTTTAAAGGGAGTGTCTGTATACAGTCCCAATTCACTCCTTACCCCTTTCCTTTGGCCAGATCCCTTCGATGTTTGCATATCTGAAGGGTCTGGATTGGTAGAAACAGTGGAGGACCTCACAGATCCGCAAACAAGAGTTCTGGTCAAGGGAAAAAGGAAAGGGAATGAATTGGG
The DNA here is from genome assembly GCF_964263955.1 of Coregonus lavaretus. Taxonomy (NCBI): domain Eukaryota; kingdom Metazoa; phylum Chordata; class Actinopteri; order Salmoniformes; family Salmonidae; genus Coregonus; species Coregonus lavaretus. Next base: position 36,852,541 of record NC_140007.1, read on the forward strand.
ACCGACTGGACGTCTCGCTATCCTATCTTCTCATCTGGCAGCACAGGAAGTATCACAAGGATTTCATAAAATAAACCAATGGCCAACAGAGGCGTGAAGGGCAATAGGTGAATGCCAAAACAACTTAATAAAACTATAGTGACATGCAGGGTATGGATCAGCCCCACTTTGGGTATGGCGATGCAATGTCAAAACATTGTCTGGTGTGTAGGCAATATGACCATAATGATAATTAAAAACACAAATAAGTTTGTTCCCTTAATTAATATAACTGGATAATGCATGCCTCCAAAATGAGCTAATTAGAAAGTAATACTGTAGGTTGATAGATGAAGGCATTGGAATACCAGAAAAATGTGCTGTTAAGAATTCCTTTGTGTATGGAATGTTCTTATATTCTTTGTAATAGTGTTCCCTATATAGATTCATATTTTCCTGCTGTCGTAAAACATTACAGAAAAATTGAAACATCACACAAATACACAGACATTTAAGACAAGGAGGGGGGCGTTCACTACACGTATTTCTTTTTTAAAAACCAATAGGCAAAGTACCCCATCCCTCCCAGAGAGCCCATGAGGAAAGAGGCCCCGAAGAAAGATGGCGGCTTCTTTTTTACCATTCGAAATGCATTGGGAAGAACTGCTGACAGGAGGGTTGTGTGGATGTCGCCCAGAACCTTGCGGAAAGCGTAGCGTTTTTGCACCCGCTCGAAAAAGGACTGGAGGTTGGGTCGGCTGCCGTCCTCCCAGTATTTCTTTGAGAGTCCCAAGAACTTAAGCCTGTGCAACAAGGCTCCCAGGCAGACATCAGCTAGTGTAAATTCAGGTCCACATAGCCACAACTCACACTTTTGACCTGCCAAAATAAAACATGCTACTGTAGCGGTGTGGTACAAAGTAGCCTGGTCCCAGATCTGTTTGTGCTATCTTGCCAACTGCAACTCCTATGGTCATATAAGATAGGACAAACAGATCTGGGACCAGGCTAGGAAGATGAAACAGAGTGGTCATGTCCAAATACCCATAATAGAGTACTAAATAGTATAGGAAAAAATAACGTTTTATAGTACACCCCGAATGCGTCATCTAATGCGCGATTGCGTTGACTCCCACCATTCATTCATTTTGGTATAGCGCGTCAATTTATCTGATTATCAGCTGTTGTCAAACACGTGAGTCGGAAAAGAGGAATGAATTCTACTAGATCAAATGGTCTAAATGAGTATGCCGTTTAGGTATGTAGTGCGGTAGAATGGGTATTCGGACAAGGCCACCATGTTTGATAATGTTAATGAACTGTACGATATAAACATCAATAATAATCTGCACTCACCTTCATACTCGATTTTCCTCTTTTCCAACTCGGCCTCCACCTGATCTAGTACCATGGCCAACTCGCCAAGGATCTTCTTTAGGTAGGTCACATTGTCGTGGTCCAATATTTTTGCCTGTAAGCACAAGAACAAGCCCATGTCACATATGTGCATATATGTCTGTCTATGCAGTCTCGTATTGTCGCTATCCGCTCATAGGTGAAGACCTCTTGGAAGACCACAGAAAACAACATGGTGGACAACATCTGCCAAGAGACTGGTCTCAGATCAGCACCACAGAGAGCTGTAGCATGTCATTGTCTGGCGTAAGCAAGCATCTCTATGTCCCCTTGAAATACAATAACAGAGTAAAATAAACCTATTTGTAACAGTGGAACTAATAATAGTAGAAAATACAGGTACTGACTAAAGATAGGCCGAGCCAAGTTAAAAGGAAACCATTTGTTTTAGCCAGTAGATTGGCCCTGGCAGTGGCAGCTATCCATGTTGATGCATGATGGGTCGATACAGAACTAGCACCGACCCTGACACAAGCAATTAGGGTAATTTTGCTATATCTATCCTACATCACACTAAAACGTAAACAACAACCACGTTGGAATTGCTCTGCTTAGTAATAACTTACTCAATAACTCAAATACTTGATGTTGGTGTGAATATGAGTAGGACCATTATCAGCTCATCTTAACAATCTTGTGAGGCCATTAATGAAATATGCCTCTTAACACACAGAAACGCACGCACACACACACACAAATGGTATATAGGGCGACTGGAAAGGTCAATTGTTGGTAATGCATTATATCAATCACTGTTTCTCTCTTTTTAGGCTTCTCGTTCTGTGTGGTGCCATGCTACCAGTCTCACCATGAGTTTCTTCTGCTTGGAGAGGTATGGCTCTGTCAGCGTGGGTTCCTCGTGGTCCAGCTTCATCAGCTCAGACGCAGCGTTGGCTAAGTGTCCTAAGGACAGAGAAACAGAGACATCACTGACTCCTGGATGAAATACTGCTCTGAGGTAAGAGACAAGTCAGTGACTATTGGAGGAAATACTCCTTTTAAACCCTTCTGTGGTCTAAAGCAGTACCAAAAACAGAGAGTGGATGTTCAATAACAACAAATGATACTGTAACTAGTGTATACGTTCCTATCTGACAAGAATATCATGTGTTAGAAATACACAATTTACAAATGCGCAGAGACCCCATAGACTATTCTGTTTTCCTGCTAAATCTTAATTTCCCAGCGACAACCAATTTCAGTTATAAAATGTGAGAGATAAATCAATAAAGTGTTGTTCATAAAAACACATTAATGACTCTGATTAAAATATAAACATCATTGGTGAACTGCCACAAACAAATAAACAACAAATAAAGGATCAATTTGATTTAACAGACATCACACTGGGCAGGGGGCTCACTGGTTAATTTATTCCACTGCAGGGTTTTGGCCGGACCAGCCTTTTTCTTGATTTATACATGCACGTCCATGAAGGAGCAATGCAGTGCCTGCAGACTCAATTACCTTATATCTCCTACAAGGAATTAATGACATTGCTTCCATGACATTTGCTGTGATAAGGATTAAGGTCAAATTGGACAGCATAATTTGGTTGAGAGACAACATGTTAATACGAAAATGTTGTGAGAACGCTGAATAGTAGTGCATTTTAATGGGAAATTGCAGATACTATCAATCAAATGTATATTGAATAATGATATGCAATATCATATTATATTGAATGTTATTTACAATGTATATGCGACTTACATGTGTGTTTTCATGTCCTGCATATACTACGTCAATATTTTCTTGTGAATGGGGTATTCCCACTGTAAAACACTGAATTCTGACATGACTTACTACGTATTTCAGCGGTGGCGTACTTTGGGATCATGGAGTCGGTGGTGAGCTCTGGGTGCAGGATACAGCCGTGTGTGTAAGCGTCCATGGGCAGGCCGTCCAGCAACTCACGGTACTGCTGCACACGCTCGTAGAGAGGAGAGCCAGCATCGGGAATCAACTGGGCCACCGTTTCTACAAAGACACCAGGTACAAACAGACAGAGGTTCGTACAGCACTGTGACATAATTACACATATAGGAGTATACAGCATTCTAACATATTAGGCCTGTAACATAAAGACATAGCACTGTATACCAACTTCAGCCTTTACTTGATGTGCAACAGTCCACTTAACATATCACAAAGGATAACAATGGTGCATTAGGGGTATTTTCCTGTGAATGGAGTACACTCAGCTACAAAACTGTTTCTGAGAATGGGCTCCATAGGCCAATAGACAGAAATAGAAGCAAATGTTTCACAATATTAACAGATAGCTCTGTGTTTTGACTTTAGATTAGGACACCATAAAGGTAGGCTATGGGCTAGAGAGGGCTTACTGATGATGACTGATGATGGGGAGTGGGGACACAGGAAGGGCCCAGGGATATTCCAGTCTGTGCTGTTTCTCCGATCACATGGCTCTAGGGTGGAGCCGAAGGCCCGGAGCTGCACCTGGCAGAGGGCCAGACTGCTGACTAATCAGTCCAGGCCCAACACATCGACTTGGGCATGGCTGTGGCCGTACATGGCCTGGCTCTGGAGATCTGCTGGTGCGCTCTGCTGCAGCGCTAAGCAGCACAGGGGTGTGAGTATCAGAGCAGCCTCCTTAAATCAGTCCTTAGCACAAACAGGGGCATGGCCTTGGCTTGGGTACACAATACTGCTGCACCTTGCACCAACATGGTGATGGTGCACAATGAAATGTCACACAGGAGAGAACCCGATGGTCTCTGACTGTGTTACTGCTCAATCACATTTACACTCTTAGATAAAAGGGTTCCAAAAGGGTTCTTCGGCTGTCCCCATAGGAGAACCCTTTTTGGTTCTAGGAAGAGCCCTTTTTGGTTCCAGATAGAACCCTTTTAGGTTTCATGTAGAACCCTCTGTGGAAAGGGTTCTACATGGAACCCAAAAAGGGTTCTTCCTGGAACCAAAAAGGGTTCTTCAAAGGGTTCTCCTATGGGGACAACCAAAGAACCCTTTTAGGTTCTAGATAGCACCTTTTTTTCGAAGAGTGTATCAAGCAAATGGGATACAGCTGACAAAATATCAAAACAAGATTCTCCCTGAGAAAGCATAAGGAGAGCATACGGAGAGCTTAAGGCGACTCAGACCTGCAGCAGTACCTCATCCAAAGTAGACTTGGCCAGGGTTCTACATGGAACCCAAAAGTGTTCTACCTGGAACCAAAAATGATTCTTCAAAGAGTTCTCCTATGAGGACAGCCGAATAACCCTTTTAGGTTCTAGATAGCAACAAAAAAATTATCTAAGAGTGTATACTCTATTATCTGATTGGATACTGTCTGCTATTCAGTCACTACTGTAACATCGTGGATGAAAAGAGATGAGTAGTCTGAAAGGCAATACCTCTCCTAAATCAAGCAGCTGAATGACACAACATCCTCTTTAGAATGAGCATGAGGTCTGAGTCGTGTTCAGTAGGGAGAGAGCATTTTCCAACTAAGTGAAACGGGGAGGTATACCACTGTGTGAACTTGTCAAATAAGCAAACTGAGAGGAAGTCCTTCATCCATTGGCCATGTTCAATATCCCCTCCAGCCTTCCTGGGGTCATCCTCTCAGGACCTTACATAACGACCCACAACCACCAGCACCTAAAATGACCCATACGACCATGATAGGACAAACGACATACTGAGAAAAACACAGTATATAGTTCATAGACTCTGGGTTGAATTACACTTCCCTGATGAAAAACAGCAACACCTTACCAATGTTTAGAAACCTTAGGCTTAATAGAAACCTTCAAATATTCATCCTCTTTGCTATGCAGCCTCCAGCCAGTCACTAACTTCATGGGCGATCATTGATCCTTGAGCTGCAGTGAACCATATGATATGCCAATTAGATTTATCTCTGACATGGCTTTTGTTCACAACTGCACCTAATATGATGATTGATTGAAATAAATTATTGATAGAGATCAGTATTCTTCAAATGTGCATACTGTTTCCTATGCAGTCCCTCACTGACTATCATAATAAACAAAAGAGATCAAGTTAGTCTGAAAAGCAATACTTCTCCCAAAGTAACCGTGAAGACGGTATACTGTTTTACTATGCAGTCACTCACTAAACATCATGGACACCGAAAGAGATAAGTAGTCTGTAAAGCAATACCCCCCCCCCCCCCCCCAAAAAAAAAAAAGTTAGTCTCTATGGACTCAATGATCTGGTTGTAATAGCAAACTTAAAATGACAATAGATCAATAGTAATGTCAAAAGCAATACCTCCCCCAAATTCAGTCTCTATACGTATTCAATAACCTGCTAAATACTGCAGCAGTACCTCATCCAAAGTAGACTTGGCCAGGGTTCTACATGGAACCCAAAAGTGTTCTACCTGGAACCAAAAAGGATTCTTCAAAGAGTTCTCCTATGAGGACAGCCGAATAACCCTTTTAGGTTCTAGATAGCAAAAAAAAATTCTCTAAGAGTGTATACTCTATTATCTGATTGGATACTGTCTGCTATTCAGTCACTACTGTAACATCGTGGATGAAAAGAGATGAGTAGTCTGAAAGGCAATACCTCTCCTAAATTAACCTTAAAAAGAGCATGTGCAGTCACTAACATAATGGAAAGAAATCAAGTAGTCTAAAAGTCAATACCTCCCCCAAAGTTAGCCTCTAGGTACTCTATGATCTGGTTGTAGTCTGAGACGATGGTGTCTCCGTGGATGAAGACAGGCACCTCCTCCCCCAGGTTGAGCCTCATGAACCAGGGCTCCTTGTGCTCTGCTATAGGGAGACTCACGTCCCTCTCTTCACACAGCAGACCCTTCTCATTGATCACCAGACGCACCTTGAGGAAGAAAAACGCAGAGAAACACAGGGAACAGAGACACAAGTTACATATTCGTCTCATAGCTTGACTCTTGTTTATATGTGTTTTTGTGTTTTAGTGCAATCAGTACTCTAATGGTCTATGTTATTACAATCTTAGAACAAATATATGTGCTAGAGAAGTTATTCTGATAGAGAAACCCCTTCAGGTCTACAAGGGTTAATATTCAAAAGCAAATTGTATTTTGCTTTTCGCACTTTGGCTTATTGCTGCTACTTGTAGGCTACAATGTTTTGTTGAAGAACAATTTAAAAAGAAAACAATGATATCTCTATTTCTAACCAACAGCACACCCTAGAGCAGGGAACCCTGGGCACACAAGCACAGACAGGCATAAAACAGGCCATTAAAAGGCCTTAGAAAAAGTAATAGTCATGCAAAATTATGTTTTGTTGAGCTCAATATGAACCAAAAATGGCTTCTGTGAGGCAGACAGTATCCATTTTCAGTGTCTATTAAAAGCCATGCCAAGTTCCATGGAGATCCATGGAGGGTTATTTGCAGAAATAAGATTAATGAATGTACAGTCAGTGCTTGACTTGGGCAGGAGCTCACCGGAGCTGAGTATCGGCACCACACATTTTCTACAGTTTGAGTTCCTGTTCCTCTCATAGAATATTAGCTCAAAAGTATTGTGGAGTGCCTGCACCTAAATCTAAACAGTACCGGCACCCAAATTGAGTGCTGGCATCTATTTCAGTCAAAGTCAAGCACTGTGTACAGTAGATCACACTATGGAGGTGAGGGAGCTATGGAGCGAGAAACATGGGAGTTTTGTTGTAAAGGGCCAGACAAATGGCCAGACAACTTGTAACAAAACATCACAAAGTGTGAGTGCACCGACTGCGTAAACAGTTAGTGTAGGAATTTTTACCACTCCTGTCTAGTACAGGATAACCTTGCTATTGTGCACAGAGGGAGGAAGTCTGGTGCGCAAGACAGAACAGGAAGACCTTGTAGCTCGCTCATTTTACTGTAGAATTATTATTTTACCAAGAATACTGCAACAATTCCCATCACTGATTATTTATGTATTAGCATGAAACCTAAACTTAAACAGTGACTGGAGTAGATGACTGTAGAGAATGATTAGGGCATACAATCAACCAGACCAAGTGATTCAACAATGAAAAATATTTATGTCTTAATCAATGACATAATCTCAGGTTGCAGCAATTGTACCAATCTAACACTGCTAACCAGACAATTAATGGCACCCTAACATTAACTCCTCATCATAAACTGACATAAACTGGCAAGGATCCACTGACAACCTCTGACATCTTAGTTGGAACCACCAGAGTCACAGATAGTTATAGAGATCTCTATATCTGACTCAGGGAACTACTGACACCTGGGTTTGACTCACTGACATCTGAGTTGGACTCACTGACACCTGAGTTGGACTCACTGACACCTGGGTTGGACTCACTGACACCTGGGTTGGACTCACTGACTCCTACGTTGGAATCACTGACACCTGAGTTGGACTCACTGACACCTGGGTTTGACTCACTGACACCTGGGTTTGACTCACTGACACCTGAGTTGGACTCACTGACACCTGAGTTGGAATCACTGACACCTGAGTTGGACTCACTGACATCTGAGTTTGACTCACTGACACCTGAGTTTGACTCACTGACACCTGAGCTTGACCCACTGACACCTGAGTGTTGAGACCTACAGGCTCTGGGTAATACTGTCGTGAACGAAGGTGTAAATCTCCAACCTGCTGTAGCAGTTTAGAATGACAGACAGCGGAGTATCAATCTTCAATGACTTCCAAATATGCTGTTACATTAAGTTATCAAACTCCCACAACAGTATATCATTCCTCGTGTGCACAATCCATCATTAACTGTATGACAGATGGATCAGTGATCAAAATAACTATTCAGACGTAGTTTAGATATCTTGATGCTTTTCTAAAGACAGCAAGAAAAACATGTTTGTACAGGGTAGTGCAATGACACAGCCATTTTCTGTCTGTCTCATCTATATTTGCAGCATGTTGGACATCCGCATTAGTCCTCCTTAGTTTGATAAAAATCCATATATGGATCATGTGAATTGTGCAGGGACATGCACTACATGACCAAAAGTATGTGGACACCTGCTCGTCGAACATCTCATTCCAAAATCATGGGCATTAATATGGAGTTGGTCCCCCCTTTGCTGCTATAACAGCCTCCACTCTTCTGGGAAGGCTTTCCACTTGATGTTGGAACATTGCTGCAGGGACTTGCTTCCGTTCAGCCACAAGAGCATTAGTGAGGTCGGGCGCTGATGTTGGGCGATTAGGCCTGGCTCGCAGTCTGCGTTCCAATTCATCCCAAAGGTGTTCAATGGGGTTGAGGTCAGGGCTCTGTGCAGGCCAGTCATGTTCTTCCACACTGATCTCGAAAAACCCATTTCTGTATGGACCTCGCTTTCTGCAAGGGGCATTGTCATGCTGAAAAGGGCCTTCCCCAAACTGTTGCCACAAAGTTGGAAGCACAGAATCGTCTCAAATGTCATTGTATGCTGTAGTGTTAAGATTTCCCTTCACTGGAACTAAGGGGCCTAGCCCGAACCATGAAAAACAGCCCCAGACCATTATTCCTCCTCCATCAAACTTTACAGTTGGTACTATGCATTGGGGCAGGTAGCGTTCTCCTGGCATCCGCCAAACCCAGATTCGACCGTTGGACTGCCAGATGGTGAAGCGTGATTCATCACTCCAGAGAATGCGTTTCCACTGCTCCAGAGCCAATGGCGGCGAGCTTTACACCACTCCAACCGACACTTGGCATTGCGCATGGTGATCTTAGGCTTGTGTGAGGCTGCTCGTCCATGGAAACCTATTTCATAAAGCTCCCGACGAACAGTTAATGTGCTGACGTTGCTTCCAGAGGCAGTTTGGAACTCGGTAGTGAGTGTTGCAACCGAGGACAGACGATATTTACGCGCTATGCGCTTCAGCACTCGGCGATCCCATTCTCTGAGCTTGTGTGGCCTACCGCTTAGCGGCTGAGCCGTTGTTGCTGCTAGACACTTTCACTTCACAATAACAGCACTTACAGTTGACTGGGGCAGCTCTAGAAGGGCAGACATTTCCATGTAGAATCCTCTGTGGAAAGGGTTCTACATATAACCCCAAAGGGTTCTACCTGGAACCAAAAAGGGTTATCCTATGGGGACAGCAGAAGAAACCTTTTGTAACCCTTTTTTCTAAGAGTGTATGCATAAAATATACTGTATTTGCCTGTAGGCCACATATACAGCTGCTGAGAGGACAGAGGAACCAGGTGATCCTAACATTCCTTGTTCATTATCTCAACATGAATATCCATAACCATCATTAAAACCAACCTCAATGAGAAGACAGAGTAGACTTTGCTTAATGACAGTTTTAGGCTACTGTATTAAGGCGTCGCATTGTTTAACCTAAAGGAATGCAACCTCTCTAAATCCTGTATTGAGTGGAACCACGATAATGAGCCTGATATTTTACTGGTACTGTTGAGTGACAACAGGCACAGATCAAATGTAAATGTAAATCAGCAGTAGCTTCCAGAGAGGCTCGTAGCCAATATCCTAATGGTTGACAGACTAAATCCCACATCTTTGCCACATGGGGCGTGGAGCAAAGCTAGCTGAGCACAGTCCAACAGCTGTGAAGAGTGGATGTCTAATCAGGTGCAGAGCAACATGTTGTCTGCATTGCATGATATTTCACAATGATTAGTAATTTACCATATTATGTCATATTGATGCTAGGTGTCGATCCTGGTTTCACTATATCTGCATGTAGGGAAAGGTAAAGAATTCTGTCTCTACATTCAAAATGCGTAATATAGATTCGGTCTACACCTTTCATTGCCAATTTCCATGTCTTTCAGTGCTTGAAATGTAAGCGTTAAGCCCAAGTATCAGAACATACTGTATACCTATCTATACTGTAGGCCTATCTATTACATATACATTGAAAAAATAGAAAAGTGCATGCAAAGAGGATAGAATAAGATCAAATTTTAGATGCAATAACCTCAGACTTTGTCATCTGCCTGTTGGTTAGGTTTACAGTTAACTCCTAATCTGGAGAGCTGTTAATAATAATGACAGGAGAATGTAAGCTGTTATAATGCAAGATCTCTCACAGACGCTCCAAGGCTGTATGGTTTAAGTGGCACTAACTCAAAACGCCGAGATGTCAAGGCATTGCGCTATGGTGGTCTGCAGACAACATGAAGAAGATCATGCTCTACACATCTGAAGGGAAAGATCTCTGTATCATAAATACTCATGTGGGTTCTACATACTATTTGAATAAAAATGGCCAAGTCTATTAATATATTTCAGAATAACTTAAAAGCGCTGCATTGAGAGAAAGACACAGGGAGGGTTGAAATGTTGCCTTTTCACAGAGATACCTCATTTTACATCAATTATTTAGATTTGTCACGTCGGACCACATATGAGGTGTAGCCTGATTTCTCATCCATGAGGGGAAAACTGTCAAAACAGACGTCTTAATAGAATTAGACACCATCTTTTTCTCGCCGAATCATCCATTGTTACATAATATTGATCACCAATCCAGCTATAGCCTATCTAACTCGTATAAACCAATGTCAAGGAAAATGTCCACACATGCTGCAGACGATTCATAACGTCTCATATGGGAAATATTGCCAGAATTAAATAATTTCTAACACAAACGTGTAGGCCTATAACATTATATTTCAAATAATTCTTATAGAATAACACATTGAGCTCCTATAGCAGATATGACATGTAAGAGAGAGACCGGGTACACCTCCATTTCGTTTGCATGCTGTCTGTGTGTTACCTTTTGAGAGATGAAAGACTGCGTCCAGTGATACAAAACAAGCTTGTCTTTAGAGAAATTAGGTTTCGACTCTATAGCTGGCTCTTCGCTTTTCTCCCCGTCTGTAATTTCGCCGTCTTCATCCATGGCTGAGATGGGCCACCAGCTACAGTTGGTGGGGGTAACATTGTTGGAAGACGCCATGACAGAGGGTTTTGTGCGTATGAGAGAGAACCAAGGGAGGGAGAGAGGAGAGATGGATGGATGGATGGAGGGAGGGAGGGAGGGACAGACAGGAAAGGAAAAGACCGAAAGCGCAAAGGATTTCAGCACCACGAACTGAGCATCATCGATTCAACGCGACGTGGCAGAATCAGTTTCGGACAGTGCCCGTGCTGAAATCTAGATCTCTTTCGATAAAGGTCGCTTGCAAAAATTTTACCGCGTAATCCATAGAACGCTTACCCTTAACTCAAACATGTAAATACGCTTACGCTTAAATCAATGTGTAGCCTACATCACACAGGCACAAACATGCGCTGTGGAACCCCCTTGCCAGTGATGGGAGGAGGGAGCATTTGACAAGAAGGTCAAAGTGCTCTCTATGAGAACAGGGTGTCGGAGAGCTGTTAATGAAAGACCTTTGTTTTTCAAAATATTTTTGAACAAATAAATAATAGTGTCCGACGTTGATAGTTGTATTAAAACGCACCCAAAGGAAAATGTGTTTATGTGAAAATACGATACATCCCAGTCGCACAGATGATAGCCCATATAGCTCCATTGAATTTCTTGCAATTCATGTGTTAATTCCACATACACAAAACCCCAGAATGAATGCGCATGTATAAATCAATTGTTATGTTTTCTGTGTGTGTTTTTGAACAGCAAATATTGCAATGATTGATCCGTGACAGTAGAGGGGGCGACATAACATGTTTGGGCTGAGCAATCAGGATCCGAGTCGCTGTACCATAGTGCCAAAAGATATCCCAAGCAAGCCGCAAGGCGGCGTAAAGCTAAGTGCGCAAATCAAGTGCATAATGAACGAAGGGGTGTGCAGAATATGAAATGTTTCAAGAGAAATTCGGCTACTGTAAATGGCAGAAATTCAAGTTTTAAGATGGGTCAAATGAATAAGGAATACGAGTGTGGTTGCAGCTTAGTTTTAGTGCAATTTGGTTGATTATTTATAGCTTACTTATTTCCCATCCAATTCGTTGTCTATTGGTCCCAGTAAAGGAAATACTTAGCGTATTCTAGCAGTGCTACCTACTATTTAGCAATTACTAAGCTATATAGCCAAATTTTAAATATTTTGACATTTTACTTTCACCACACGTTGTTGATGGTGCACAATTGGTTGACGCGTTAAGTAGAAGATTGGGGCCTATTTTAAATGCACTAGACTAGAGTCTGTGACTGTAGATAGACCATATGCACGACCAACCCCGAAGTGGCAAGTGATCTGGCATGACTCCTCGCAGCAGAGTAAGGATTGGGTTGTATTTTTGGAACAGTGTGTGTGTGGATCTGGTCGCCTTGTTAGGTCTGCTAAAACATTTCCGACAGCACCAACTGTTTGGTGATAGCAGCGCCAGTGACGGGAGGCATGGACAGGGGAAAGGGGCTTTTCTATGGCCACCTTGGAAAGATCCCTGGCTCAACCAGAAAAAAAGAAGACATCCAAAAAACAGTTCAACTAAATAATCGCATATTAGTTTTACCTCTGGGGGAAAAACAACCGTAACAAATCTTACTAAGTCAGCACAGACTGAAGTTCATGACTCTGAAATCGAACACCGATCAACAGAAGAAGAGTACTGAAGTAATCCAAGGGAATGAGAGATCATAAAGTAGGCTAAAATGCGCGCCTGAAACAAATTGCTTTGACGTGTCTATAGAGTGCAAGGCTACATGGAAAAGACCCCAAAAATATTCAAGAAAAATACAAAGAACAGATTCTAAGCACAGTGCCAAGGATCTCCTAAATCGTTTTTGATGACAGGTGAAGGCGGATCCATTCTGATATTTTATCTTGACCAAGATTTTTTTTAAGTCATTGATTTGACTCTGCCTTTAAAACTATATTTTTTGTCTGCAGTCACAGAAGGGAAGGTATGAGTGGAGGTCGTTTTGAATTTGATGATGGTGGAGCTTATTGTGGTGGCTGGGAAGGTGGCAAAGCCCATGGGCATGGGATCTGCACCGGACCTAAAGGACAGGGCGAGTTCTCCGGGTCCTGGAATTACGGGTTTGAGGTGGTTGGAGTCTACACCTGGCCCAGCGGAAACGCCTATGAAGGCTTCTGGTCGCAAGGGAAGCGCCATGGTCTAGGAGTTGAGACTAAAGGACATTGGGTTTACAAGGGAGAATGGACTCATGGCTTCAAGGGGAGATATGGCTTGAGGCTGAGTGTTGGTAGTGGGGCAAAGTATGAAGGAACGTGGAATAATGGATTGCAAGATGGATATGGCACAGAGACCTATGCTGATGGTGGTATGTTTTTTATTCCTTTATGTATATGTTGTCCTGAATCTGGTGGAGCCAGGGCTTGTTCAGCCTCACTTAATCATGTACTTCCTATACACATCATGGGAATCTTGCATTTGTAATATGTAATAACACTGTTATGACATCTTTGCACATCCATTAGCATCATTGACATCTGTCTTACCTGACATTTAACATTTGAAGAAGGTAAAGGGTAGAGGTAATTAATTACATAGGACAGGTATGCATTTTTGGTTTATGCTGATATATCCAGATGCATCTGAGAATATAAGAGCAGGGATATGAGAGGATTATCTACAAAGCACAATGGGCTATACACTACAGTACAATACTAATGTTCCATTTGGGTGTTTTATGAGCGAATGAGTGACTCAAGCTTGCAGCAGTGAAACAAGGAGAGGAACCCAAGTGTTGCTGCAGATGGTCCATTAGGATCTTGCCCATTCCTAAGGACCTCTTGCCAAACGATAGTGGCAGTGGATGGCACATTAGCGGTGTGTGTCAATACGAAAGTGTGTGCTATGATGTGGAATGTTAAGCTGTGTTTTTACGTGGAAGATATTGTTTTAATTGCTGTCACACGAACGAATGAACGCGCGCGCAAACACACACTCACACGCACACACACAAGATGTCATGGGCCTAGAGTAAAAGTGCTGATCTAGGATCAGGTCCCCCGCTGTCCATGTAATGATCTAAAAGGAAAAACTGATCCTGGATCAGCACTCCTACTCTGAGACATTTTATGGGGCCCCAAAGAACCGGTGAGAGAAATGAAAGGAACAGGAGGAGAAACACTGATTGCTCTACTGTTGAATGAATGAATAGTCAGAGGAGTTGGCAAACATACATACAGTAGAGATCTAGGACCAAGCTATATTTTCTCATACTGTCACTGTACACTTGAACCTGCTGAGAGATCACACCAATAATATCGGTGGCAGTGCTGTCTGTTTAAAGACCCTGGTGCCCTCAGTAGCTGACTCATCAGATTTGGGCCCTTTTGAGTGGTTGATAGGGAGGTTCTGACACCATGTGTCAGGAAGTAATAATAGCCCAGCAGACTGCTGTGTCCTCTTGGCCTGACGGTCCAGCTACAGCCAATGGCATCCAGACAAGTGTCTGATTTTGCATGAGAGACCCATGATTAGTTTGGGTCACATTAATAACTTTAGTTGAACTACAGTCTTTCCAACTATACTGAACAAAAATATAAACGCAACATGCAACAATTTCAAAGATTTTGCTGAGTTACAGTTCATAAAAGGAAATCAGTCAATTGAAATAAATTCATTAGGCCCTAATCTATGGATTTGTTGGTCACAGATACCTTTAAAAAAAGGTAAGGGCGTGGATCAGAAAACCAGTCAGTATCCAGTGTGACCACCATTTGCCTCATGCAGCGCGACACATCTCCTTCGCATAGAGTTCATCAGTCTGTTGCTTGTGGTCTGTGGCCTGTGGCCTGTGTCCCACTCCTCTTCAATGGCTGTGCGAAGTTGCTGGATATTGGCGGGAACTGGAACAGGCTGTCATACATGTTGATCCAGAGCATTCCAAACAAGCTCAATGTGTGTTATGTCTGGTGAGTATGCAGTCCATAGAAGAACTGGGACATTTTCAGCTTCCAGGAATTGTGTACAGATCCTTGTGACATGGGGCCGTGCATTATCTTGATAAAACATGAGGTGATGGCGGCAGATGAATGGCACGACAATGGGCCTCAGGATCTCATCACGGTATCTCTGTGCATTCAAATTGCCATAGATAAAATGCAGTTGTGTTCATTGTCTGTAGCTAATGCCTGCCCATACCATAACCCCACCGACACCATGGGGCACTTTGTTCACAACGTTGACATCAGCAAGCCGCTCGCCCACACGTGGTCTGCGGTTGTGAGGCCACTTGGAGGTACTGCCAAATTCTCTAAAACAATGTTGGAGGCGGCTTTTGGTAGAAATGAACATTCAATTGTCTGGCAACAGCTCTGGTGGACATTCCTGCAGTCAGCATGCCAATTGCACGCTCCCTCAAAACTTGAGACATCTGTGGCATTGTGTTGTGTGACAAAACTGCACATTTTAGAGTGGCCTTTTATTGTCCCCAGCACAATGTGCACCTGTGTAATGATCATTCTGTTTATTCAGCTTCTTGATATGCCACACCTGTCAGGTGGGTGGATTATCTTGGCAAAGGAGAAATGCTCACTGACAGGGATGGAAACAAATGTGTGCACAAAATTTGAGAGAAATAAGCTTTTTGTGCATATGGAACATTTCTGGGATTTTTTATTTCAGCTCATGAAACATGGGACCAACACTTTACATGTTGTGTTTATATTTTAGTTCAGTGTATGATACCTACTGTATCAAACCATATAGGCTGACTGTGCCAAGTTCTGGTTACTTTATTCTACTTTCAAAACAAAACCACTCATCTTGTCTCACTGTTGAAGTGCTTGCAATTATATAAGAGTGATCATTTGGTGTGAGTTAAAGAGCCAGCCCAAACATTTTCAATCAAATCAGAGGCCGGTGAAGCTTATTGCCTATTTCTCCAGATGCTAACATATCTATCAATTCCCTCTCTTGTCTTTCCAGGCACATTTCAGGGCCAGTTTACTGGCGGCATGCGACACGGGTACGGAGTACGTCAGAGCGTGCCTTACGGCATGGCGGCGGTCGTTCGCTCCCCTCTCCGCACCTCCCTCACCTCCCTCCGCAGCGAGCAAAGTAATGGCACCCTGCTTCAGCAGGACGTCCCCGTCATCATCGCCACCAACGCCGCCGGCCAGGAGGCCCGAGTCTCCACACCCACCCAGCTGGGACCCTCCCGGGGCGGCTTCGCCCTCACGCTCCAGGTGGACCCAGACGCTGTCAAGCCCAAGAAGAAGGGCCTGTTCCGAAGGGGGTCTCTCCTGGGGAAACTGAAGAAGTCTGACTCCCGTACTTCCTTATCCAGTGTGAGGAGCAAGCTAAGCTTCCTGGGAGCGAGGAGCGAGTCAGCGTTGAGTTCGGCGGCCAGCGATGTGGCCAGCGATGCCAACTCCACCATCAGTCTGGGAGACGAGAGCCTGGCCGGGGCAGAGGATTTCCCCCCTGTGGAGGCCGACATCGACGCCACCACCACAGAGGTTTACATGGGGGAGTGGAAGAACGACAAGCGTTCAGGCTATGGAATAAGCGAACGTTCCAGTGGGCTAAAGTATGAAGGTGAATGGCTAGACAACCAGCGACACGGCTATGGATGCACCACCTTTGCGGAAGGAGGGAAGGAGGAAGGAAAGTATATGAACAACATGCTGGTGAAGGCCATGAAGAAGAGGGTTATCCAACTGAAGGGCACCAAGATCAGGCAGAAGGTGGAGCGCAGTGTGGAGGGAGCTCAGCGGGCGGCGGCCATCGCCAAACAGAAAGCAGAGATCGCTGCCTCCAGGTATGGAATAGACCATACACATACATATTCATCACTGGGATAGACTAGGTGATCATGATCAGACACATTTTCAGTAACACTTTAGTAGCACCAAAATAACAATCACACTATTTCAACCTATTTACTGTCTATGTATAAACTATCACTTACCTACTTTCAAAAAACATTTTTAAATCCTTCAAGTACACCACATTTGTTCTCTATAACAACTTCCCCTGTGCCTCTCCTTCCACTATTCTCTTTAACAATTCACCAATAAATGCACCCACAAGAGCAAGGGTCTGCTTCAATGTCAATGTTTAATGTTTTAGACACGGATGCCTACCTCTGCATAGCAGTACATGGACAAGAGGGCTACTGTATGGCACTGAATGGTAAAAAGAGGTTGATGATGGAAAATAAAGACGCCATTGAGTTAGATCAGAATCAGCAGTTGCAGGTGTTGCTCCCGTGACTTCTCTGGCTGCGGTCACAATAGGAGCCAAAGAGGACAGAGAGGAAAAGGTTCCTTCTTCTGTGTGGAGTCATTATATACAGCTTGTAACAGACTGGAGAGAAAAGGACAATGTCTGCGTGCCACCCTGTCTGATCTAGTCTTGTTTGAAATTCTTCTGCAGCTATTTTTCCTGCTTTTCTTGTGTGCTATACAGTGGGCAACAGTTGTAGTAGAAGGCTGTTCATTGATACATTGGCACCACTGTTTGTTGACAGCACGGTGCCTCAAACAATGACCATGAAGGCCATTCTCTTCCTGCAGTGTATGGGTCAAAGTCAGCCATGTCACACAGAAATGACTGTCAAATTCCACAGGGGAAGCAATGAAATGGTTTCAGTTTATTGTGCAGCCCCCTTGGCAAGGTAAGGGGAATGTCAGGGAATCAAACAGACTTTTTAGAGAAAGGCCCACGTCACCATTACACCAATGTCCCTGCTATTTGGGATCTTTGGGACGTCCCTACCCCATTGAAGTTGACATTTAAAATGGTTAGGTAAGGGTTATGGTTAGGGTAAGGGTTAAGGTTAGGGTTTAGGGTGGGGATGTACCAAGGATCCCGAATATCAAGGACCTTGGTGTAATGGTGACGTGGGCCTTTCTCTAAAAAGTATGTTTAATTCCCTGACATCCCTCTTACCTCTGTCGTTTGCATCGTGTGTGACGTTAGGTATTGTGACAGGAAATCAATCGTTTTCCGTCATAAAATTGACAATAAAAGTATATATTTTATATTCTATTGCCTTCCACTATGAGCCACCACTACTTGGCAGTAAGGGAACTTATCTGCAGTGCACTTCAATTTAGATCGATACAGTACACTTTTGAGAGAGGGTGTTGGTTGAGACTCCCCTATTTGTTTAAGCTGATAGGGAAGGAAATCTCTGAGGCATCTCTTTACAATTAAGTTTTGATATCTGACCAAGCATATCAGAATATGATTTTGTTCTTTGTTTACTGTAGGCCGCCTAGACCTAATTTGTCCTTACATGCTTAGGCTACCGACACAGAGAAACCCAGTCACTGACTTTCAAGATGACAGAGGTTTCTTTCGTGCCTCACCATAGAAGGCAGCAGCTTTTAGATCTACTGTAAGCCACAGCAGCACCTGAAATAAGCCCTGTGTTTACAACAGTAGGTCTACATCCCAAATGGCACCCTATTGCCTTTATAGTGCACTACTTTTGACCAGGGCCCATAGGGCTCTGGTCAAAAGTAGTGCACTATATCGGGAATAGGTTGCCATTTGAGACACATACTTAGGCTCTGGCTGATGAACTGCAGATCCTGTGCTGACTCCTAGGCAGATGGAAATCTAAATATTTTACCATAGAGACAAGCCGTATTACAAGAATTATGGGACAAACGTGTTTTGTATTGTTTTAAGGTTCAGATACATCTTCTACAGACAGGCCTAGTCCCGAAGACTCCATGAATAGACATCTGAAACAACCAGAAGCCTTTTGAGGACATACTGTGAAAACCGACACTTAGTGGATTAAGGACACCACAGTGGTTATAACCTGTCTGGTCTCTTGACTTTTTCATCAATGGATGAGGTCAAATCTGATTGTCCCATACATCCAGCTCATTTTAGTGGTATCTGGAACCTCCAACAGCCAGTAATGCAATATTGATGCAAAATATTTTTAGCTAGTTAATCATATTGCTACTCTGTAAACAGTCATGAGAAGATTGTCACTTTTATTAGAGAAATAGAAAAGTACACACAACCGGGAAGTGATTGAATCACCCGTATATCCAGAGGAGTTTTCCATTGAAGCCCTCTGCTCTGTTGTTGTGGGGTGGAGGACAGGGCAGGGCAGCTAGCCAGGATGGTATCCTTTTGCATGATGTGAACCATGTCCCTGACAGCAGAGCAGCAGTGCTCCCTGTCCACTGCTCAGGCAACAGCCAAGGTGCCAGGGCCAAACAACCAGCAGACATTGTGATTAAGTCAGGGGTTTATAAATACAACCTGTTTATTAAACCTGGTCTCATAGAGTAGACGTAACATAGTAAATGTAAATCCGGACACTCAAATTAGTAAGATATGTTACGTTTGGTATGGTTACATAAGACAGAAGGTTACTTAAGGCAAAAACGGACAACTTTAGTATTTTAGCTTATTAGCAACTTTTCAACTACTTACTACTTTTTAGCTATGTTGCAACTACTTACCATGTTAGCTAACCCTAATCCTAACCTTAACCCTTTTAGCTAACCCTTCCCCTAACCCTAACTGTAACCCTTTAACCTAACTCCTAACATTAACCCTAACCTTAACCCTAACCTTGCTAATGTTAGCCAGCAAGCTAATGTTAGCATTAGCCACCTAGCTAACATTAGCCAAAACAAATTGGAATTCGTAACATATCATACATATGTTGTGCAAATTTGTAACATATTGTACGTTTTTCAAATTCGTAACATATTGTACGAATTGCAATTCATAACATATAGAACAAATTGCAATTCATAACATATTGTACAAATTTCAATCCGTAACATATCATACGAAATGGATGATGGACATCCACAAATTAATACGTACCATACGAAATGTAACATATACTAAATGGGTGTCTGGGATTTACGCACAGAATAATATGAAATGCTCTGAGACGAGGTTGGTTTATTGAGACACCCAGCTGCCCTCAGGTTAGGTTAGCTAATGCTCCCTCTCTGCCCCCAATGCCTCCCTGCCCTGACTTTCAGTTAATATTTTGAGTTATCCCTGGTCTTGTGTGTGTGTGTGTGCGTGTGTGTGTGTGTGTGTGTGTGTGTCTGATGTGGGCTGAGTCTCTTCAGAGTATCTGAAGGCAGAAGAGGCCACGGCTGTCTGGGACTGTCTGGGTGTAAATGACGCACAGAGAGAGAGAGAGGCCTAGTGTCAGTACTCAGTACGAACCGGAGCCCTGACTGGCTGACTAAATAAGGGCAGGCACATACTGTTGCTGTATCACAATCACAAGGGAATGCAGGCAACAGCTGATTGCTGTTGCTCTCCCGTCTTCCATCAACTTTCCTGCCCAGTCACAGTCAGCCACAGCCAAAGGATATTTTCTCTGCTAAATAGTCTACACTCTGTCTGACACGGTAGACTAGTAACGTCACGCCATAGTTTACTGTAGAAGTAGTACTGCTGTAAAACAGCTCATCAATGAACTAAAACAACCAAGTCTTGCTTACTTAAATGACCACAGGCTTGCTTCTTAAGACCTAAAAATGTAATACGTTTATTGTGTTAGAAACCTTGACTAAACCTGAAGACAACTTTGTTGCCTGTTGAAACAGTTTGCTAACCAATCCCCATGCAGTGACAAGGCTCTCAAACAGGTTTTAGCACTTACTGACTGGTAGCTAGTGGACAAGAAACCAGACCTGGGTTTAAATAGTATTTGAAATAATTTAAAGGACTGTAGCTGGGCTTAAATGAGCTTGCCTGGCACAATACAAACCTCACCTATCTGGCATTGAAGGCAGGCTAAAGCAAACAATAAAAGTATTTGAACGATTTCAAATAGTGTTTAAACCCAGGTCTGCTAGCAACACATCATGGACACCACAGCAGTTAGTAGCCTAGCGGACAGGCAACACATCATGGATACTAGGGCAGTTAGTAGCCTAGCGTACAGGCAACACATCATGGATACAAGGGCAGTCTGTAGCCTAGCAACACATCATGGATACTAGGGCAGTTAGTAGCCTAGCGTACAGGCAACACATCATGGATACTAGGGCAGTTAGTAGCCTAGCGTACAGGCGACACATCATGGATACTAGGGCAGTCAGTAGCCTAGCAACACATCATGGATACTAGGGCAGTCAGTAGCCTAGCAACACATCATGGATACCAGAGCAGTCAGTAACCTAGTAACTCATCATGGATACTAGGGCGGTCAGTAGCCTAGCAACACATCATGGATACTAGGGCAGTCAGTAGCCTAGCAACTCATCATGGATACCACAGCAGTCAGTAGCCTAGCGGACAGGCAACACATCATGGACACCACAGCAGTCAGTAGCCTAGCGGACAGGCAACACATCATGGACACCACAGCAGTCAGTAGCCTAGCGGACAGGCAACACATCATGGACACCACAGCAGTCAGTAGCCTAGCGGACAGGCAACACATCATGGACACCACAGCAGTCAGTAGCCTAGCGGACAGGCAACACCTCATGGACACCACAGCAGTCAGTAGCCTAGCGGACAGGCAACACATCATGGACACCACAGCAGTCAGTAGCCTAGCGGACTGGCAACACATCATGGACACCACAGCAGTCAGTAGCCTAGCGGACAGGCAACACATCATGGACACCACAGCAGTCAGTAGCCTAGCGGACAGGCAACACATCATGGACACCACAGCAGTCAGTAGCCTAGCGGACAGGCAACACATCATGGATACTACAGCAGCCCTCCTTGCGTCAGCAGGGGTGTCGAATGGTTTCTTGGTTCTAAATATGACCAAGCTCATAAGTATGTGGAGGTAAGATGTTGGCGTATACATTTACCACTCCTAGACTTACAGACGGTAGTGCTGATATGTTCATTCCCACTGGTCAAAAACCAGTTGAATCAACATTGTTTCTACGTCATTTAATCAAAAATAATTCAGCGTGATGACGTTGAATCAAAGTGGAAAACTGATTGGATTTGTAAAAACTCATCAATGTAAGGGAATTTCGTCTTTTAACCTTAATCTAATGACATGGTGACATTTAATGTTGATTTCACGTTAAACTCACGTTAGTTGACAACTCAACCAAATGTAAATCAAAACGGGACATTGAAATGACACCTGTGCCCAGGGGTTTTGCCTCAATGCAGCCAATCATAAGATTCGTAAATATGAGTGTTTGGGATAACACTTTCTAATCTAACCTTTGATCCCAGAGATTTTCCAAACGAACAAAAAGCTTATTTCTCTCAAATGTTGTGCACAAATGTGTTTACATCCCTGTTAGTGAGCATATCTCCTTTCCCAAGATAATTAATCCACCTGACAGGTGTGGCATATCAAGAAGCTGATTAAACAGCATGATCATTACACAGGTGCACCTTGTGCTGGGGACAATAAAAGGCCACACAACACAATGCTACAGATGTCTCAAGTTTTGAGGGAGCGTGCAATTGGCATGCTGACTGCAGGAATGGCCAACAGAGCTTTTGCCAGAGAATTGAATGTTAATTTCTCTACCATAAGCAGCCTCCAACGTCGTTTCAGAGAATTTGGCAGTACGTCCAACAGGCCTCACAACCGCAGACCACGTGTAACCACGCCAGCCCAGGACCTCCACATCTGGCTTCTTCACCTGCGGGATCGTCTGAGGAGAGGGGGGTGGTGCTGAGGAATATTTCTGTCTATGACAAGTTTGTGACAACTGACTGAGTGTCTTGCATTCGCTGGCTTCTTGCCCTCAGAATATGGGGGGTATCCTTTGGGGGAGTCTAAAAGTGCATAGGTATTTAGGTCGCAGCTTCATATATCAGACTTTGTTCAACAAACCTTTTGAAGTTAACCAATGAGTAGAGGATCACTATGTGTGATAAAACTGATGATTCTGTAGCCTGGGCCCAGATCTGTTTGCGCTGTCTTACCAACTCCTATGGTCATTGTCGTGCAATAGGAGTTGGCTATACAGCCCAAAAATATCTGTGACCAGGCTACGTAAAACCATCAGTGTAGGCTGGTCCCAGATCTGTTTGTGCTATCTTTCTTGCCAACTCCTATGGTTATTACCGAACCATAGGAGTTGGCTATACAGCACCAACCGATCTGGGACCAGGCTACCATCTGTATTCCAGAAACAATATACTAGCATTGGTGGCCCTCTCCTCGACGGTTCACTTCACACAAACAGATCTGGGACCAGGGCCTACACTGATGGTTTACTTTACAAGCAATCTAAGAGGACTGTGAGGAGTACTGCAGGTAGTCAAGAAGCACCATCTGTCGTGACACTCCTCCCACGGCACGGCACGGCACTGCCTGGCAACGCAACAGAACGGCCATTTTAGGAATCTCTAAACACTACATACCAGATCATGTTTGTTATGTGTTCCTTGAAGGAGCCCGTCATATCTGTGAAATGTTGACATTTTAGGCACATACTGTTTGTTCATTGAAGTCCCACTACACTCACCATACTGTTATAACTGCTATACTTTTATAACTGCCATTCTAGTCTCTGCCATTCTAGTGAGTCTCGAGACCAAGCCTTGCATTCTAAACACTGCTAACAGATTGTGTATATGGGGGATTGGAAGTGATGCAGACAATTACATTGATGGAAGTTACAATCTGTCTGCAATATTAAAGCTGATCTACCCACACAAAAAAAAAGAATGGTTTGTGTGAAGAATTGTATTTGTTTGAGTATTCATTTTGAGTTTTAGTGTTCAAGAGTTTGTCTTATATTAAGCTACGTCATATCCTAGTTCTTAAGCTTGTAAACGGCAGATGGGCTTGTCAGCTGTTCAATCGAGCAGACTCCCTGCCTCTCTGTTTGCCATTTTATCAAAATCTCAGCCTGTCTGAGACTACTGTATAAGAAGCAGTGAAGAAGCCCTTAAAAGTGGGATTGTTGACTTAAGAGCAGACAGCCTCCTCAGCCTAATTGTTCCGTTGGGGAAGTGCTTCCCATAGAATTAGGAATTAGAATACTAGAATCTTCGGACCATTCTGGAACTTTGAGGGTTTATGACATAGTCCCTCTAGTGATTTAATAGGATCTCTCAACCTGGTCTCATAGACTAGATGTAACATAGTAAACTAAAACCAGGACACTCAAATTAGTATGATATGTTACGTTTGGTATGGTTACTTAAGGCAAAAACAAAAGTAGGGTGGTTGGTCGGGGTGGATGGGTGAGCGTATAACGCAAATGTCTAGCAACCCAAAGGTTGCGTGTTCGAATCTCATCAAGGACAACTTTTGCATTTTAGCAACTTTGCAACTACTTGCCATGTTAGCTAACCCTTCCCCTAACCTTAACCCGTTAACCTAACCCTAATCATAACTGTAACCTTAACCCCTAACCCCTAGCCTTGCTAATGTTAGCCACCTAGCTAATGTTAGCCATCTAGCTAACATCAGCCACAACAAATTGGAATTCGTAAAATATCATACGTTTCGCAAATTCGTAACACATTGTACAAATTGCAATTTGTAACATAAAGTATCATACGAATTGTAATTCGTAATAAACATATCATACGAAATGGATGATGGACATCCACAAATTAACACATACCATATGAAACGTAACATATCACACTAATTGTAGTGTCCCGGATGTACTTTTACTATGTTACATCTACCCCTGAGTCCAGGTTGGATCTCTACAGTGCTGCCTTCCCCTCAAAGTCTTCAAGTGGATGGATCTATTTAAAGCCCCAGTGTAACGTTACAATATGTAAAGTATTCACAGAGTAATCACAATCAGTAAGACTCAGCCCCAGCCTGAGCCTGGGCCTGGGGTAGAGATATGTAGCATTGAACCCTGAACACACTCAGTCCTTCACTAGGGTTTATAATAACACCCTCACTTCTTCACTAGGGTTTATAATAACACACTCACTCCTTCACTAGGGTTTATAATAACACACTCACTCCTTCACTAGGGTTTATAATAACACACTCACTCCTTCACTAGGATTTATAATAACACACTCACTCCTTCACTAGGGTTTATAATAACACACTCACTCCTTCACTAGGGTTTATAATAACACACTCACTCCTTCACGAGGGGTTTATAATAACACACTCACTCCTTCACGAGGGTTTATAATAACACACTCACTCCTTCACTAGGGTTTATAATAACACACTCACTCCTTCACTAGGGTTTATAATAACACACTCACTCCTTCACTAGGGTTTATAATTACACACTCACTTCTTCACTAGGGTTTATAATAACACACTCACTCCTTCACTAGGGTTTATAATAACACACTCACTCCTTCACTAGGGTTTATAATAACACACTCACTCCTTCACGAGGGGTTTATAATAACTCACTCACTCCTTCACGAGGGGTTTATAATAACACACTCACTCCTTCACGAGGGGTTTATAATAACACACTCACTCCTTCACTAGGGTTTATAATAACACACTCACTCCTTCACTAGGGTTTATAATAACACACTCACTCCTTCACGAGGGTTTATAATAACACACTCACTCCTTCACTAGGATTTATAATAACACACTCACTCCTTCACTAGGATTTATAATAACACACTCACTCCTTCACGAGGGTTTATAATAACACACTCACTCCTTCACTAGGGTTTATAATAACACACTCACTCCTTCACTAGGGTTTATAATAACACACTCCTTCACGAGGGGTTTATAATAACACACTCACTCCTTCACGAGGGTTTATAATAACACACTCACTCCTTCACTAGGGTTTATAATAACACACTCACTCCTTCACTAGGGTTTATAATAACACACTCACTCCTTCACTAGGGTTTATAATAACACACTCACTCCTTCACTAGGGTTTATAATAACACACTCACTCCTTCACTAGGGTTTATAATAACACACTCACTCCTTCACTAGGGGTTTATAATAACACACTCACTCCTTCACTAGGGTTTATAATAACACACTCACTCCTTCACTGGGGTTTATAATAACACACTCACTCCTTCACTAGGATTTATAATAACATACTCACTCCTTCACTAGGATTTATAATAACACACTCAATCCTTCACGAGGGGTTTATAATAACACACTCACTCCTTCACGAGGGTTTATAATAACACACTCACTCCTTCACTAGGGTTTATAATAACACACTCACTCCTTCACTAGGGTTTATAATAACACACTCACTCCTTCACTAGGGTTTATAATAACACACTCACTCCTTCACTAGGGTTTATAATAACACACTCACTCCTTCACTAGGGTTTATAATAACACACTCACTCCTTCACTAGGGGTTTATAATAACACACTCACTCCTTCACGAGGGGTTTATAATAACACACTCACTCCTTCACGAGGGATTATAATAACACACTCACTCCTTCACTAGGGTTTATAATAACACACTCACTCCTTCACTAGGGTTTATAATAACACACTCACTCCTTCACTAGGGTTTATAATAACACACTCACTCCTTCACTAGGGTTTATAATAACACACTCACTCCTTTACTAGGGTTTATAATAACACACTCACTCCTTCACTAGGGTTTATAATAACACACTCACTCCTTCACTAGGGTTTATAATAACACACTCACTCCTTCACAAGGGGTTTATAATAACACACTCACTCCTTCACTAGGGTTTATAATAACACACTCACTCCTTCACTAGGGTTTATAATAACACACTCACTCCTTCACTAGGGTTTATAATAACACACTCACTCCTTCACTAGGGTTTATAATAACACACTCACTCCTTCACAAGGGGTTTATAATAACACACTCACTCCTTCACTAGGGTTTATAATAACACACTCACTCCTTCACTAGGGTTTATAATAACCCTGTGAGGTAACCAGAGAAGAATAGAAGAGAAAGTGTTGGGCAGGAGGAGGAGTCTCTGTAAAGTATGTTTAAATACAGTATACATCTTGAAGTGCTGTCAAGGTCCAACATTTGATATACATTTATTTAATGCAATATTATGTAGCCATTATGCCACACAGACACATTGTGCAGACACGATATACTGTATATTATAAAAGTTTCACAAACCTCTGTACATGCATTTTATTTATTTTTAAAGTAGTACACAGCAAATAGGTAAACTTGTTTAATGCAGTACCAGCAGACTGTGAATACTAATTTATTACATTTGCCTCTTATACAGTATTCTAATTAATAAATAACTTAATTAATTAACATAAATTAATATAATAATAAATCTGTGAATATAACATACAGTACAGGATAACAGGGCCCCTGCAAACCCCCTGGCAGTATCTCGTTGTCTGGGTCGACGTGTTAAAAGAGTAATTTATTTCTGTTCCAGCTCTCCAACGGCAGAATAGGACACCCTCTCCAGCTAATACTAATAATAAACCATGTAACCAACTCAACTCCACACAACAGCCCTATAGCCTTTTAAATGATTAGTAAACAATAATCTATGTAGTATTTTGGTCCATCTGAGTCTGGTTTTGGCTTGTTACAGTAACGTTGGTTTTTACAGCACAACCCCTGAGTTGGTTTGTGCTTTTGGTTCGTACCAGTATTCATCTCTTGGACTAGAGGGCTAGCTGGCTATAAGGCATAGGAACAGTGTTGGGGATGTTCTCTATGATTTATATAATCCAGACAAAGTGCCAAAGTATCTTTCCAAATAAATAGGAGGGGAATGAGGTCTATGGGGTGCTTGGGTTTGCAATGACAACAGTGATCACCTAAAACCTAGTGAAAGTGTAGCAGAATTTCCCAATCATTTTCACAGACAAATATTGTCATGATCAACGATCAGAATCTGATTAACAATGTTTCAACTTTTAGGTCAGATCTGTTTATTTGAATATTTGAATATTTGATCACGATGACATAAGTAGCTACAGATTTAGCATGCCATTGTAAAGTTTAACAGACAGGGATCACTGAAGATGCACTGTTGAGGTCCTTTGCTCCGCTAGGAGCTTTAACCTCCTGAGACCCAGCAATACATTTTTGTCCTCTCTAGTGGACATTCGTTTTTGGTCCGTATATCTAAAGCCACACGTGCCACTGTGTACCTTTTGAGAGGACATTCTGGGCTTTTCATTGATATCTCATGTGTGGGGGTGGCACCTTGTGTAAAAAAAAATTTGTGAGTCAAATTGTTTCTAATAGGTAAATATCTCAGCAATAGTTTGGTGAGTTTTCAGAGCAGTGTAATACTTTTTTCACATTAAAAAGGGCTTAATAAGAGCTTGTTAATAAATGTCCTCTGTAGTGGACATCAGGATGCGCTAACTATTGTTTTATACTCACTGTCCCCATTTACTTTAATGCTAAATGTTTCATAATTACCATCAACTGAGTCCTAATGGCCAATACAGTGCACATACAATAAAAAATTAATACAAATATTTTTTCAATTTATTTTTCTTTGTAATATGTTTTTTTCACCCCAAACATTTATGTGAAGTTTAAAAAAGGTATATATATACAGTTCATTCGGAAAGTATTCAGACCCCTTGACTTTTTCCACATTTTGTTACGTTACAGCCTTATTCTAAAATGGATTGAATAGTTTTTTCCCTCATCAATCTACACACAATAACCCATAATTACAAAGCAAAAACAGGTTTTTAGAAATGTTGCAAATGTATTAAAAATAAAAAAATTGAAATATCTAATTTACATACAGTACCAGTCAAAAGTTTGGACACACCTACTCATTCAAGGGTTTTTCTTTATTTTTACTATTTTCTACATTGTAGAATAATAGTGAAGACATCAAAACTATGAAATAACACATATGGAATCATGTAGTAACCAACAAAGTATTAAACAAATCAAAATATATTTTGTATTTGAGGTTCTTCAAATAGTCACCCTTTGCCTTGATGACAGCTTTGCACACTCTTGGCATTCTCTCAA
Source organism: Coregonus lavaretus (assembly GCF_964263955.1). Lineage (NCBI taxonomy): Eukaryota > Metazoa > Chordata > Actinopteri > Salmoniformes > Salmonidae > Coregonus > Coregonus lavaretus. The sequence continues at coordinate 36,881,679 of NC_140007.1, forward strand.
CCAGTTTCACCTGGAATGCTTTTCCAACAGTCTTGAAGGTGTTCCTACATATGCTGAGCACTTGTTGGCTGCTCTTCCTTCACTCTGTGGTCCGACTCACACCAAACCATCTCAATTGGGTTGAGGTTGGGGGATTGTGGAGCCAGGTCATCTGATGCAGCACTCCATCACTCTCCTTCTTGGTAAAATAGCCCTTACACAGCCTGGAGGTGTGTTGGGTCATTGTCCTATTGAAAAACAAATGATAGTCCCACTAAGCCCAAACCAGATTGGATGGCGTATCACTGCAGAATGCTGTGGTAGCCATGCTGGTTAAGTGTGCCTTGAATTCTAAATAAATCACAGACAGTGTCACCAGAAAAGCACCCCCACACCATAACACCTCCTCCTCCATGCTTTACGGTGGGAAATAAACATGCGGAGATCATCCGTTCACCCACACCGCATCTCACAAAGACACGGCGGTTGGAAGCAAAAATCTCCAATTTGGACTCCAGACAAAAATACACATTTCCACCGGTCTAATGCTCGTGTTTCTTGGCCGAAGCAAGTCTCTTCTTCTTATTGGTGTCCTTTAGTAGTGGTTTCTTTCCAGCAATTCGACCATGAAGGCCTGATTCACACAGTCTCCTCTGAACAGTTGATGTTGAGATGTGTCTGTTACTTGAACTCTGTGAAGCATTTATTTGGGCTGCAATTTAATTATTTGGGCTGGTAACTCTAATGAACTTATCCTCTGCAGCAAAGGTAACTCTGGGTCTTCCAATCCTGTGGCGGTCCTCAAGAGAGCCAGTTTCATCATAGCGCTTGATGGTTCTTGAAATGTTCCATATTGACTGACCTTCATGTCTTAAAGTAATGATGGACTGTCGTTTCTCTTTGCTTATTTGAGCAGTTCTTGCCATAATATGGACTTGGTCTTTTACCAAATATCTTCTGTATACCCCCCTACCTTGTCACAACACAACTGATTGTCTCAAACGCATTAAGAAGGAAAGAAATTCCACAAATTAACTTTTAAGAAGGCACACCTCTTAATTGAAATGCATTCCAGGTGACTATCTCATGAAGCTGGTTGAGAGAATTCCAAGAGTGTGCAAAGCTATCATCAAGGCAAATGGTGGATATTTTAAGAATCTCAAATATAAAATATATTTTGATGTGTTTAACACTTTTTTGGTTACTACATGATTCCAAATGTGTTATTTCATAGTTTTGATGTCTTCACTATTATTCTACAATGTAAAAATAAAGAAAAACCCTTGAATGAGTAGGTGTGTCCAAACATTGACTGGTAGTGTAAGTATTCAGACCCTTTACTCAATACTTTGTTGAAGCACCTTTGGCAGCAATTACAGCCTAGAGTCTTCTTGGGTATGATGCTACAAGCTTGGCACACCTGTATTTGGGGAGTTTCTCCCATTCATCTCTGCAGATCTTCTCAAGCTCTGTCAGGTTGGATGGAGAGCATCGCTGCACAGGTATTTTCAGGTCTCCCCAGAGATGTTTGATCGGGTTCAAGTCCGGGCTCTGGCTGGGCCACTCAAGGACATTCAGAGACTTGTCCCGAAGCCACTCCTGCGTTGTCTTGGCTGTGTGCTTAGGGTCGTTGTCCTGTTGGAAGGTGAACCTTTGCTCCAGTCTGAGGTCCTGAGTGCTTTGGAGCAGGTTTTCATCAAGGATCTCTCTGTACTTTGCTCCATTCATCTTTACCTCGATCCTGACTAGTCTCCCAGTCCCTGCTGCTGAAAAACATCCCCACAGCATGATGCTGCCACCACCACCATGCTTCACCGTAGGGATGGTGACAGGTTTCCTCCACACGTGACGCTTGGCATTCAGGTCAAAGAGTTCAACCTTGGTTTCATCAGACCAGAGAATCTTGTTTCTCATGGTCTTAGAGTCCTTTAGGTGCCTTTTGGCAAACTCCAAGCTGAGGAGTGGCTTCCATCTGGCCGCTCTACCATAAAGGCCTGATTGGTGGAGTGCTACAGAGATGGTTGTCCTTCTGGAAGGTTATTCCATCTCCACAGAGGAACTCTGGAGCTCTGTCAGAGGCCCTGACCAAGGCCCTTCTCCCCCGATTGCTCAGTTTGGCCGGGCGGCCAGCACTAGGAAGAGTCTTGTTGGTTCCAAACTTCTTCCATTTAAGAATGATGGAGGCCACTGTGTTCTCGGGGACCTTCAATGCTGCAGACATTTTTTGGTACCCTTCCCCAGATCTGTGCCTCGACACAATCCTGTCTCGGAGCACTACGGACAATTCCTTCGACCTCATGGCTTGGTTTTTGCTCTGATATGCACTGTCAACTGTGTGACCTTATATAGACAGGTGTGTGCCTTTCCAAATAATGTCCAAGCAATTGAATTTACAACAGGTGGACTCCAATCAAGTTGTAGAAACATCTCAAGGATGATCAATGGAAACAGGATACACCTGAGCTCAATTTCGAGTCTCATAGCAAAGGGTCTGAATACTTATGTAAATAAGGCATTTCTGTTTTTTATTTGTAATACATTTGCAAACATTTCTTTAAAACCTGTTTTCGCTTTGTCATTATGGGGTAGTGTGTGTAGATTGATGAGGAAACATTTTTATTAAATCAATTTTAGAATAAGTCTGTAACGTAACAAAATGTGGAAAAAGTCAAGGGGTCTGAATACTTTCCGAATGCACTGTATATAGTATATCAGGAGGAGAAGGAATAAGTCAAGTAACTCATTGTAAGGTTGGGTTTGTGGATATTGAGTAAATTAGGCTTTGTTTGTTTCCCTGCAGGACGACCCATGCTAAGGCCAAGTCAGATGCTGCTGATCAGGCTTCCCAGGCCTCCAACCAGGAGTCCAGCGTCGCCAGGGTGGTGGCCAGGGAACTGTCCCCTTCCTTCTATCAGCCAGGTATGTGAAGTGGACTTCTCAACTGTAGGACCCAGGGCATGATACTGACAAGAGATACAGTACACAAGAACCTGGATGTCCAGGCTTTTTCACATAGCTTCCAATAGCCACGTGCTGTACAAGACTTGGAAGTACAGTAATGCAATACTTTCAAGAACAGTATTGAAAAGTGAATTGAACGATATTACAAGGTATCTTGCGTCTTGCTGTACAGACCGATAGATAGATCTGTCTTTCTGCTGTTGCTACTGCTCTTTGCTTGGCTGAAGTAGGCTCTCCACAAGGGTAGTCACCTTTGAATGTCTAAAAAAAGGACCGTCTTACTTGGGTAGAGAGATCATATCAGTTTCCTTACAGGTCTGTCAGGGGCCCTTGCCCACGCAGTCAGGCCCCAAAGCCTCCTTCAGTGTGCCCCTGCATTTCTTTCCCCTCTCAGTCACTCACTACCCAGCCAGGACCCTGTGGAGTGCTTAGCAGATCTAAAAAGACACTGATAACAAGTTGTCACTGACTGTTGAGTGTCTGCCTGAAATGTCTGTCTTATGGTACAAATGGGCATACCCCACTGTGCATTCCACAATTAACTATCACTCACACAAAGCTGACAGGGAGAAACAGTGCTTGAGGATATAATATTTCCCAGATTCTACCTGCAAGAATCTTCCTGGATCTTCTTGAATGAAAAATTGGGGGCTAAACAACAGTATGTGATCGATCTTTTCTCACTCCATCTATTAGTATTTTTGTCTGTGTCTATGTTTGCTTGCCTGCACTTTAGGTCAGATAGCAAGTGGTTACATCAGATCCTGTAAATAGAAGGCTCTGGGTCAAGTCAGTATTTCAAATCCTACCATGCAGAATTGTTATAGGTTGTACATCAAGAACCAGCTAGCAGTTCATATTTCATTAGGCCTATATTACAGACTCAACTTGTTTGGTTTGGCATATTGCAATTCAGCTGTTAAGTTTAAAAGTCCACTCTGTGATATTTACAGCCTAAAGTACCATGTTTTTTAATCAGACTGTGAAAATGAGAACTATGAATAATCAATCTTAATGGGATCTTTAATGGGATCAGTAGTTGGTCTGTTTTCTCAGTTCAGCCGTAATCACCCCACATTAGGTTTTCTAGCAAGACGTTCCTGGGGTGACTGGAACAGGACTGTGTTACAAGCAGACAGTGGCTCCAAATACAAATAGAGACCTTGGTGAAACCCCTCAAATATAGACCTCAGTGATACCCCTCAAATAGAGACCTTGGTGATACCCCTCAAATAGAGACATTGGTGATACCCCTCAAATAGAGACCTTGGTGATACCCCTCAAATAGAGACCTTGGTGAAACCCCTCAAATAGAGACCTTGGTGGTACCCCTCAAATAGAGACCTTGGTGATACCCCGGAAACTCTATCCTTCACTGTCTGCACTTCTTAGCTAATAACCTCCAAAATATCTCACAGTAATACATTTTTGATTAGCTAAACAAATTAGTCTGATCTTTATCTAGTCTGATCTAGTCTTACACCTTGGCCAAACCAGCACTGCGCGTGCGCCATCGTGCGCATGTTGATTTTGTCTGTCCCTACCAGACTTGTTCATGGCAAGAAGATTAAAATACCAAAAACAACTGTGAACCAACTATATTAATTTGGGGACAGGTCGAAACACACATTAAACATTTGTGGATATTTAGCTAGCTTGCTATTGCTAACTAATTTATTGGGTTGTTATTTTACCTGAAATGTATATAGTCCTTTTTTTTTGCTGGATCTTTGTAGAATTGTGACCCATTTTGAGTCATACAAAATCTTGTGTTTTCTACTCCGACAATTAATCCACAGATAAAAGAGGAAACGTAGTTAGTTTTTCTTTAATTAATCTCTCCTTGTTCATCTTTCAATCACCCACGTGGGTTAGTATGCTCTTGAAAACCAATGAGTAGATGGAAGAGGTGGGACTTGCAGCTTGTCAAGCGTCTCAAATAGAACCAAGTTCTATTTTAGCTCCTGGATACGCAATTGCCCGCGAGCAGTTTTGATAATATGATTGAATAACATGTATGTGTACATTTATTTTGCAACGCTCACGCACGCAAAATGTCCGGTCTAGTCAGGGTGTTACCTTGTTGTTGAGATTAGAATCTCATCAAACATAATATTTATTCATGTTGTTCCACAGGCCCAGAGTACATGAAGAAGAGAGCACTACAGGAGATCTCAGAGGCCAATGAGCACACAGACCCTATAATGCATGAGCCACTGTTAGCAGAGCAGCCACTGACACCTGCTGAAAGCCCAATGCTGCACGACAGGCCTGGCTCCACTCCAGCCCGCACGCCCTCCCCCAGCCCAGCCGTCACCCCTCCAGCATCCAGGCACTCCAAACAGGGCAGCGTCAGCAAAGAGGATCCCCATCTGCTCGGCCCTGCTGGCTGGAACGGGGACAAAGGTGGTGGAAGTAGGGGGAGCAGCCGTCCCAATAGCAGAACCAACAGCCGACCCACCACCCCCTCGTCCAATGTGGCCACCACCACTCCCGCCCCTCCCACTGCTCCCCCTGAAGAGTGCCCCACTTCTGCCCCCATCCTTAGCAGCTGGGGGAACTCCCGTGCCTCCAGCCGCCTGAGCAACAAGGTAGAGCAGGGCTCCGACCTGGAGATCAAGCCCCTGGAGAAGACGGCCTCTGAGGCTAAAGTGCCCGACGCTGCTCCCTCGGTAAGAACCAGTGTCGCCTACTCAGAAGAAGAAGAACCACCCCCTCATCCCGCCACCAAAGTGTCTTCCAAAGCTGCCGTCACCCCCGAGCTTAATGCGGCAGAGCCCAAACAAAGAACAGAGTCGGTCAATGAACGACCAGTGTCCGCCGTATCTGAGAGCAAACCAGAGTCCAGCGCTCAGTCTGTCAATAAAGTGTCACCCAAGCCATCGCCGTCACCCAAGCCATCGCCAAAACGAGAGGCCAGTCCGGCTTCAAAACCTGACACACCTGCACCCAAACCAGCACCTAAGGTTGAACCCAAAGCGGAGGCCAAGCTGATGAAGAACATGGTAAAGAGCCCATGTACAAGTGAAGTTACAGCGCTAAATGAATTTGAGCAGGTAAGGCAATTCAAACACTCAATATCGTATGTAATGTTTTGACAAAAGATTCAGTCAAATGAAGACTGTTCTTACATGTTCTGTAGTACATTCTCCCATGACCTGAGTTCTAAAAGTAGACTCAAAACATACAGTAGGTCCTCTCTCTCCTCTTAAGTGCAAATTTGTAACAAGATGTTACTCTGGAGACTGTTTACTGCCGTTGGTGTTGGTCCTTTTAACCACACTAACCAGACTCCCTATCTCAGTAACATCCCCTCCTCCTTTCCTTCGTTATGTTAATAATTACCCCTCTAGTTATGTTTGTACATATTCTCAACAGCATTTCCTTTTTGACGACCACACTCAAGGCAATTCTCCCATTTCTGGTTGGGAGCGTACAATGAAATTATGAACAGATTACATGACATACACTACCGGTCAAAAGTTTTAGAACACTAATTCAAGGGTTTGTCTTTATTTTTACTATTTTCTACATTGTAGAAACTATGAAATAACACATATGGAATCATGTAGTAACCAACAAAGTGTTAAACAAATCAAAATATTTTATATTTGAGATTCTTCAAATAGCCACCCTTTGCTTTGATGACAGCTTTGCGCACTCTTGGCATTCTCTCAACCAGCTTCATGAGGTAGTCACCTGGAATGCATTTCAATTAACATGTGTGCCTTCTTAAAAGATAATATGTGAAATTTATTTCCTTCTTAATGCGTTTGAGCCAATCAGTTGTGTTGTGACCGCCACAGGAATGGAAGACCCAGAGTTACCTCTGCTGCAGAGGATAAGTTCATTAGAGTTACCTGCCTCAGAAATTGCAGCCTAAATAAAAGCTTCACGGAGTTCAAGTAAAAGACACATCTCAACATCAACTGTTCAGAGGAGACTGTGTGAATCAGGCCTTCATGGTCGAATTGCTGGAAAGAAACCACTACTAAAGGACACCAATAAGAAGAAGAGACTTGCTTGGGCCAAGAAACACAAGCAATGGACATTAGACCAGTGGAAATTTGTCCTGGAATTCCAAATATGAGATTTTTGATTCCATCCGCCGTGTCTTTGTGAGACGCAGTGTGAGTGAACGGATGATCTCCGCATGTATATTTCCCACCATAAAGCATGGAGGAGGAGGTTGTATGGTGTGGGGGTGCCTTGCTGGTGATACTGTCTGTGATTTATTTAGAATTCAAGGCACACTTTTTTGTTTTGTTGTTGTTGGTATTTTACCCCTTTTTTCTCCCAATTCCATGGTATCCAATTGGTAGTTACAGTCTTGTCCCATCGCTGCAACTCCCATACGGACACGGGAGAGGCGAAGGTCGAGAGTCGTGCGTCCTCCGAAACACAACACAACCGAGCCACACTGCTTAACCCGGAAGCCAGCCGCACCAATGTGTCGGAGGAAACATCGTACACCTGGCGACCGAGTCAGCGTGCACTGCGCCAAGAACATCCCTGCCGGCCAAACCCTCCCCTACCCTGGACAATGCTGGGCCAATTGTGCGCCGCCCCATGGGTCGCCCGGTCGCGGCCGGCTGTGAAATAGCCTGGACTCTAACCAGGATCTCTAGTGGCACAGCTAGCACTGTGATGCAGTACATTAGACCACTGCGCCACTCGGGAGGCCTAGAATTCAAGGCACACTTAACCAGCATGGCTACCACAGCATTCTGCAGCGATACGCCATCCCATCTGGTTTGGGCTTAGTGGGACTATCATTTGTTTTTCAACAGGACAATGACCCAACACACCTCCAGGCTGTGTAAGGGCTATTTGACCAAGAAGGAGAGTGATGGAGTGCTGCATCAGATGACCTGGCCTCCACAATCCCCCAACCTCAACCAAATTGAGATGGTTTGGGATGAGTCGGACCGCAGAGTGAAGGAAAAGCAGCCATCAAGTGCTCAGCATATGTGGGAACTCCTTCAAGACTGTTGGAAAAGCATTCCAGGTGAAGCTGGTTGAGAGAATGTCAAGAGTGTGCAAAGCTGTCATCAAGGCAAACGGTGGCTATTTGAAGAATCTCAAATATAAAATATATTTTGATTTGTTTAACACTTTTTTTGGTTACTACATGATTCCATATGTGTTATTTCATAGTTCTGATGTCTTCACTATTATTCTACAATGTAGAAAAATTGAAAATAAAGAAAAACCCTTGAATGAGAAGGTGTTCTAAAACTTTTGACCGGTAGTGTACATTTTTCTCTAGCAACCAACAGCTACCATCAGTAGCTCTAAGTATAGCTAAGAAAATTCATATTTTGTCATCCAGATGACCAATTCCGATATATGAAAATATGGAAATATACGTAGGTGACTGTTACATAGCAACAGTTGTTTGTTCTGAATTATTATGGAGGTTTTAGATGCTGTGCAGACTAGGGGTTTGTCTGGTACGTGAGCCCTAAGTAGTCTGCCCTATAAGGCATGTACTCTAGGGGAGGTTTTTCCATAGCTCAGGCCCCCTGTGTTGAAAGAGGCATACTGCAAATGAGAACCTACCAGTCGGCCACAGCTGATGTAGACAGATGGTGTTTCTTATAATGCAGCAGCTTCTCTCCCCGTCACCATATTTAAAAATGGTTGTTACTAGAGTCATTACATAATTGCTACACAGGAATAGATGCAACTTAAATGTAAAATGTTACCATAAGGCTCAATGGGATTTTATATTCATCCCATTCATATTGCTGTTGTTTTATAGATCTATAGAAGTTTAAAAGTACTTTACTGGTATATTAATTGTTCTAACAACATCTGCTGCTATCTTGACTGCTACTATCTTGAACAGATTTATCTCAACATGACAAACCTGTATAAATAAAGGTTAAATAAAACATTAAATGTATCTACTGTACCTCTCTCTTTTCCAGGGTCCGAACACCATCATGATAACCATGGTGATTCTGCTCAACATTGGCCTGGCCATTCTCTTCGTACACATCTTGTCATGAAACTCTGTTGACCCAGGTAACTACCACAGCTCTCTGACTGTCCTGCCAATTACAGATATACACTGAAAGGTACCTGTTGCTTTCGTTTCAAGCAGTCAAAACACAATTGCTCTCAACTTCTTACCCTTGCAACATGTAAGGAAATGTCTGATTACAACAAGAGTTACTGTTTTGACTCCGAGGTACTTCAAGGTGATAATGTTGATGAGACATATTAACTTGTCTTCATATTTGTTTTGTCTGCTTGAACTTTTTCCCACAGGTCACCAGCTTGCATTAGTGTTGAGGTAAGATTGCCCACATTTTTAAGCAAGGATCATCCAGAACAAAGAGAAAATTCAAGCCTTATATGGAAGGAAACTGACAACAGCTTCTCCACACACAGCCTCTTGTGACTGTGTTGAGGATCTTTGTGGCTAAACTGATTTTCAGATGCTTGGAATATCTGGAGCCGAATTGAAGGACATATGAATCCATATGAATCAAGACTGAAGGACATCAATGAATCTGAATGTCAGGAAGAGGGTCTGAATGGACACTGTGCTTGTAAAGGGGGTAACCACTGGTGAGTTTCAGTATCTACACTGGAGATGGCATTGCGTGTTATACACTGGTGAAGTCTACGCTAACAAGGAAATGTCACTGTTTCTGAGTCCCAACTAAAGCACCGTGTGTCATGTTTTATCAAACACATTAACACCGACAGATTAGAGTGGTTGTTGACTGGACAGGTGAGGTTGTGTTCACACAGTCAGCTCATTTCTGATATTTTTTCCACTAATTGGTCTTTTGACCAATCAAATCAGATCTTTTCACATCAGATCTTTTTCAGAGATGATCTGATTGGTCAAAAGACCAATTAGTGAGAAAGAAAATCAGAATTGGGCTGCCTGTCTAAACTCAGCCTTGGTGTCAGGAAATGATTAGTTATGTAATTAGATATGTATTTAACCGATAGCTTGCCTATAGAAATGTAATCTCTTGGAAAATCTCAAATAAACGGGATATCCATCACTCATTTTTTCCTTGAAATTTAGTTTGATAGATCAGGGTTTTCCAAACTTGGTCCTCGGGACCCCAAGGGGTGCACATTTTGGTTTTTGCCCTAGCACTACACAGTTGATTCAAACAATCAACTAATCATCATTTGAATCAGCTGTATAGTGTTAGGGCATAAAACCAAAACGTTCACACCATGGGGTCCCGAGGACCGAGTTTGGGAAACGCTGAGATAGATGAAGACAGTAATGATTAGCTGTTTGGGGGGTAATACTCAGTGTTCCAATTTATAATAAAAAAATTATATATATATATATATATTATGCCACTATTAGTTGATCTGTTTTCTTTTTTTTGCGATATTCTCAACTTTCTTCAGTAGACATCAGTAAAGACATCTCACAGTCTCGTTGACGCCGTCTCTTTGACGGGACAGGGCTCTTGTAAGACATGAAATGCAGAATCTTGATTCGACAACGCCTGAGAATCAGTGATTCTTTTAACCGCAATGACAATGCAACCCACCACAGCAGTGCAATGTAATGTACAGCTATGTTTTCACATCAAATATTTTCTTTCCAAGGCAAATGATTGAGTGAGTCACACTGGACTTGTGTTTTAAAGCAATATCTGTAACGGGAGTGGTACTGCACTAATGACGTGCGCTGTATAATTCAGTAAGAGGCTTTCAAATGACACAGAATAGAGGATACATTTTAGGACTTTAACCAGTGTGTGTGGTATTGAATTTCTGGTGTGATGTCTACTGTATGTACACTGTTTTCTGTATGTCTGATCAAAAGTAAAGTAAAGCACCCTATTGTATGGTTTGATTTCAATAAAAACATGACTCAATTGAGAGTCACAGTGACAAATATGGGTGGGTGGGGGGTCAATTCTGTCAAAACAATTGGGGAACATTTTGTGTAGATTTTGAGAGGGTAATTATTTGAACAAATGGGCATGCATTGTTAGAATGTAATTGTGAGCAGTTGTTTGGGGATTTTGTTGGTCTGTATGTTTGAGTAGGTCACACTATTTAAAATGCATTTCATTCAGAACAAACAGTTTGCGCTTCAAAATCAATTAAGCTGATTTTCCTTCCAACTTTTGTAAGCATGTGGGCGCTGTTTGTGTGTTTTTGTACCTTTTTGAAGTACACATATTTTAATCTATGAAAGTGTTCTGTTTTTGTGAGTAATAACCAATCCCACATATATTTTTAGTTTTCGCTGTAGAGTCAATGAGATTATACCTCATGTTTGGGAGACAGAGGAAAATGTAGTGTATTTTAATGGAGAGCACTCTGAGATTGTGCACTGTCTAAATCATTATTTATAACTTTATTTTCCCTATTGTCCCAAAAGGTTGTCTTCCGCTCAAAAGATGATTGATAAATAAGTGGAAAAATTAATTTGAGATAAGGTACTCTTGCCAGTTTCCTGGCAATGTAAAAGAGGTCTCAGATCTATTTCCTTACTATTTCAACTCCCCCCTATGGTCATAGCTACGTAAGACTCCCTACCAGTTTCCTTACTCTCCATAACATATTTTCGTTGCAATAATACACTAAAGAGGCCCACAATCAGAAGTGACTTTGGTTTAACCCAGGAGCCGACATGTATTTATTTAAAAAGCTCTTAAATGTAATGTCCCCTGTTTAGGGGACCTGCGTGGTTCTGGTACCGGTTTCGACCAACATTTTCACGTATAAATCGATCTGTGGACAATGTAGATCAAAATGGCTTGCATTGAGTAATAGCCCTGGTTCCCACGGACACAGTAGTATATTTTCTGAGCATATGTGATGCAGGATGTGAAATCTGAAACCACTTGTATCTGGGATGTCCCTCCTACAATTTAATTCGCTCTTCTGACTGTCTATCAACTCCTGGCTGAACCTTATGTCAAAGCAACTGACAAAGCAAATGCTTGCAATCCTTACATCATAGCGCAGCAGGAGAGAGTGGTTTCATCACTGTAGCACACTCACAGATCGATTTATAGCCATTCATCTAAAATAATTCATAGATTTTAAACATAAAAACATTATCTTTGTGATAGTCAAATAGTAATATGAGAAGAAAGACAAGTTCCTAATGAGTTCAGGAAGCCAAGCTAGAGCTCTGTGAGACGTTCACAGTGATGGGGGCAGACATTTTGATCAAGAGAGACCTTTAGCGCATTTTCTCTAACACTAAACATACAAATACTGTACACTACATGACCAAAAGTATGTGGACACCTGCTCGTCGAACATCTCAATCCAAAATCAAGGTCATTAATATGGAGTAGGTCCCTCCTTTGCTGCTATAACAGCCTCCACTCTTCTGGGAAGGCTTTCCACTATGGAACATTTCTGCTGGGACTTGCTTCCATTCAGCCACAAAAGCATTAGTGAGGTCGGGCACTGATGTTGGGCGATTAGGCCCGCAGTCGGCGTTCCAATTCATCCCAAAGGTATTCGATGGGTTTGAGGTCAGGGCTCAGTGCAGGCCAGTCAAGTTCTTCCACACCGATCTTGACAAACCATTTCTGTATGGACCTGTTTTTATGCACGGGGGCATTGTCATGCTGGAACAGGAAAGGGCCTTCCCCAAAGTTGGAAGCACAGAATCGTCTAGAATGTAATTGTATGCTGTAGCGTTAAGATTTCCCTTCACTGGAACTAATGGGCCTAGCCCGAACCATGAAAAACAGCCCCAGACAATTATTCGTCTTCCACCAAACTTTACAGTTGGTACTATGCATTGGGGCAGGTAGCGTTCTCCTGGCATCCGCCAAACCCAGATTTGCCCGACTGCCAGATGGTGAAGCGTAATTCATCACTCCAGAGAATGCGTTTCCACTGCTCCAGAGTCCAATAGAGGCGAGCTTTACACCACACCAGCCAATGGTTGGCATTGCGCATGGTGATCTTAGGCTTGTGTGCGGCTGATCGGTCATGAAAACCCATTTCATGAAGCTCCTGATGAAAAGTTATTGTGCTGATGTTGCTTCCAGAGGCAGTTTGGAACTCGGTACTGAGTGTTGCAACCGAGGACAGATTATTTTTACGCACTACACGCATCAGCACTCGGCGGTCCCGTTCGGTGAGCTTGTGTGGCCTCCCACTTCGCCAGCCATTGTTGCTCCCAGACGTTTCCACTTCACAATAACAGCACTTACAGTTGACCGGGACAGCTCTACCAGGGCAGAAATTTGACGAACTGACTTGTTGGAAAGGTGGCAACCTATGACGGTGCCACATTGAAAGTCACTGAGCTCTTCAGTAAGGCCATTCTACTGCCAATGTTTGTCTATTGAGATGGCATGGCTGTGTGCGCAATCTTATACACCTGTCAGCAATGGGTGTGACTGAAATAGCTGAATCCATTAATTTGAAGGGGTGTCCTCATACTTCTGAATATATAGTGTGTACTAGTGTTTTATTTTTCATTAATAAAAAAATTAAGTATTTTGTGTAGATCTTATTTTTTTAAGACATCCATTTTAATCCCAGTTTGTAACGCAACAAAATGTGTAAAAAGTCAAGGGGTGTGAATATTTTCTGAAGGCATTCGGATAGTATTCAGACCCCATGACTTTTTCCACATTTTGTTATGTTACAGCCTTATTCTAAAATGGATTAAATAAAATGTTTTCCTTATCAATTTACACACAATACCCCATAATGACAAAGCAAAAACTGGTTTTTAGACATTTTTGCGTATTTACATAAGTATTCAAGGATGACCCTTTGCTATGAGACTCGAAATTGAGCTCAGGTGCATCTTGTTTCCATTGATCATCCTTGAGATGTTTCTACAACTTGATTGGAATCCACCTGTGGTAAATTCAATTGATTGGACATGATTTGGAAAGGCACACACCTGTCTATAAAAGGTCCCACAGTTGACAGTGCATGTCAGAGCAAAAACCAAGCCATGAGGTCGAAGGAATTGTCCGTCGAGCTCCGAGACAGGATTGTGTCGAGGTACAGATCTGGGGAAGGGTACCAAAAAATGTCTGCAGCATTGAAGGTCCCCAAGAACACAGTGGCCTCCATCATTCTTAAATGGAAGATGTTTGGAACCACCAAGACTCTTCATAGAGCTCACCGCTTGGCCAAACTGAGCAATCGGGGGAGAAGGGCCTTGGTCAGGGAGGTGACCAAGAACCCGATGGTCACTGACAGAGCTCCAGAGTTCCTCTGTGGAGATGGGAGAACCTTCCAGAAGGACAACCATCTCTGCAGCACTCCACCAATCAGGTCTTTATGGTAGAGTGGCCAGACGGAAGCCACTCCTCAGGAAAAGGCACATGACAGCCCGCTCGGAGTTTGCCAAAAGGCACCTAAAGGACTCGCAGACCATGAGAAACAAGATTCTCTGGTCTGAAGAAACAAGATTGAACTCTTTGGCCTGAATGCCAAGCATCACGTCTGGAGGAAACCTGGCACCATCCCTATGGTGAAGCCTGGTGGTGGCAGCATCATGCTGTGGGGATGTTTTTCAGCGGCAGGGACTGGAAGACTAGTCAGGATCGAGGGAAAGATGAAAGGAGCAAAGTACAGAGAGATCCTTGATGAAATCTTGCTCCAGACCGCTCAGGACCTCAGACTGGGGCGAAGGTTCACCTTCCAACAGGACAATGACCCTAAGCACACAGCCAAGACAACGCAAGAGTGGCTTCGGGACAAGTCTCTGAATGTCCTTGAGTGGCCCAGCCAGAGCCCGGACTTGAACCTGATCGAACGTCTCTGGAGAGACCTGAAAATAGCTGTGCAGCGACGCTCCCCATCCAACCTGACAGAACTTGAGAGGATCTGCGGAGAAGAATGGGAGAAACTCCCCAAATACAGGTGTACCAAGCTTGTAGCGTCATACCCAAGAAGACTTGAGGCTGTAATCACTGCCAAAGGTGCTTCAACAAAGTACTGAGTAAAGGGTCTGAAACGTATGTAAATGTGATATTTTATTTTTGTATACATTTGTAAAAAAATATATATATAAAAACGTGTTTTTGCTTTGTCATTATGGGATATTGCGTGTAGATTGATGAGGGGGGAAAAAACAATTGAATCCATTTTAGAATAAGGCTGTAACATAACAAAATGTGGAAAAAGACAAGTGGTCTGAATACTTTCCGAATGCACTGTATATGTTATTTTCTTCACAGGGCAGATTCTTGCACATGACTAATGATCTACAGTATATACTGTTTTTTGCATCCTTCTGGTCTCATGACATTAAATTAAGGGGATAGCCTTGACCGGGACCTGAACACAGGTCCAAGCGACTGTCAAGCCAACACCTTAACCATTACACAACGAGGTTTGAACCTCTTTACGAGGTTGCTAGGCAGGTGACTACAAAATAATTGTAAACGAGCCTATATCATGTTTTGCGTCTGCAGCCATCCAGTTTAGGTCCAATCTAGACACATTGGGAACAGTATTTATAAACCCCACCTGTCCTGTCCGCCAGCTTGACAGATCTCCCCCATGACAGGGCAGGGTATGAATACCAGGACCTATTTTAGATCAGGGCTGTGAACTAGGACTGGGCTCTTCTCAGGCTTAGCTGGCTTTCACATGGTAAATTGGAGAGTACATTTCACAATTCACATTTCCAATTTCACAATGAATGTAGTATTCTGCATGTATTATTCGTTTGCATTCTGAAGGTGAGAAAATGCAGCATCTAGGTCTACCCTCTGTGCAGTTATGGCTGTGATTTTCTAAGTGTGTTGTTTTAATACTACCTTCGTGATATTTTGTAGCGTTCAGGAAAGTATTGATCTATTGGGGTATGTATTGGGAATTTTTGCCCATTCATGTTCACGGAAGGACAGGAACATGTATTTATTGCCCAACACTGCCCTCTAGACATGAAAGTTGTTAGGTACCAGAGAAAACCAACAAACACAAGCACCACTCTGCTACTCTTTTAAAGAAAAGATCTCATGACAAAGTTCAATATTGAAATGATTTAAACTTGAAGTTCTTTAAGTTAGTCGTTTTAAAATGGTTAATTGTTTGTTTATAGATGATTATGAATCCATAATAGACAGCAGCGCTGAGGGGAGAACGGCTCATAATAACGTCTGGAATGGAATCAATGGAATGGTATCAAACACATCAAGCAGGTGGTTTCCATGTGGTTGATACCATTCCATTGACTCCATTCCAGACGTTATTATGAGCCGTCCTCCCCTCAGCAGCCTCCACTGTAATGATAACACATTATTTGAAATACTGTGATTGTTAACAGTGTTCCTAGAATCCAATGAATCTGTCTAAGCCACCAGTATAGAAATACACATAATGAAGAGGATTGTAAACTAATGGTATGAACACCTCTAAAGGGGAACCTTAAAATTACAACAAGTAGTTGTAGTTTTCCATACAATGTCAATTTATTGTCAACATGAAAGTGCTTTTTGATTGAGGTTAGGAGTTTTGGACCAGTGTAGGGATGGAAATAATGGAACATGTGGATCAATAGAAAGGGGGGATGAAAAGAAACAGGTGGATATATGGAAAAGGGAAATGAAAAGAAAAGAGTGGATCTATGATAAAGAGTTTGAAAGACAGAGAAAGAAAGACAGCCATTTCTAATACTCTTCTCCGTCCTCATCTTCTTCACCGCTGTCACGTCCCACCTCTTCATAATCCTTCTCCAGGGCTGCCATGTCCTCTCTGGCCTCAGCAAACTCTCCCTCCTCCATACCCTCACCCACATACCAGTGCACAAAGGCACGTTTGGCGTACATCAGGTCAAACTTGTGGTCAAGCCGAGCCCAGGCCTCTGCCACAGCAGTGGTGTTGCTCAGCATGCACACAGCCCTCTGGACTTTAGCCAGGTCTCCACCAGGGACTACAGTGGGCGGCTGGTAGTTGATGCCAATCTTGAAACCAGTTGGACACCAGTCAACAAACTGAATGGAACGTTTGGTCTTGATGGTGGCAATGGCAGCATTGACATCTTTGGGCACCACATCACCACGGTACAGAAGGCAGCATGACATGTACTTGCCGTGGCGAGGGTCACATTTCACCATCTGATTGGCCGGTTCAAAGCAGGCATTGGTGATTTCAGAGACAGTTAACTGCTCATGGTAAGCCTTCTCTGCAGAGATAACTGGGGCATAGGTGGCCAGAGGGAAATGGATACGGGGATAGGGCACCAAGTTGGTCTGGAACTCTGTCAGATCAACATTGAGGGCACCATCAAATCGAAGGGAAGCAGTGATGGAGGAAACGATCTGGCTAATGAGCCTGTTGAGGTTGGTGTAGGTAGGACGCTCAATGTCGAGGTTCCTACGGCAGATGTCATAGATAGCCTCATTATCCACCATGAAGGCACAGTCAGAGTGCTCTAGGGTGGTGTGGGTGGTCAGGATGGAGTTGTAGGGCTCCACCACAGCTGTGGACACCTGGGGAGCTGGGTAGATGGAGAACTCCAGCTTGGACTTCTTGCCGTAGTCAACCGACAGGCGCTCCATCAGCAGGGAGGTTAAACCAGAGCCGGTGCCACCTCCAAAGCTGTGGAAAACCAGGAAGCCTTGAAGGCCTGTGCACTGGTCAGCCTAAGGAGAAATAGAAACACGTCAATAGAAGGACATTTATTTGATAACATATTTTACTGATATATTAATTCATCAAACCAACCAGTTTGCGGATCCTGTCCAGCACCAGGTCAATGATCTCTTTGCCAATAGTGTAGTGTCCACGGGCATAGTTGTTGGCAGCATCCTCTTTGCCAGTGATGAGCTGTTCAGGATGGAATAACTGGCGATAGGTCCCAGTTCGCACCTCATCTGAGGAGAGAAAATTAGCAGCTCATGGAGGAGCTCAATACCATAAAAGCAAAAAATAATATCTAACAAACACCTTTGACTCAATGTAGGAAACATAAATCTGTCAGAGTGCTGTGTGTGGATGAGTGTAGGGAATCAAGCGCAGGAACCAGGATGACTTCAACAGACTTTAGTAAATCCAAAATCAGGTAAAGAGTCGCCAACCCAACCGGGCGGCGCGAACAATTACGCACAAACACAGTGCGGAAAACAAGAAAAAGCGCACGCAGTGCGAACTCTCGAAAATGACAACCAACGAGAGAGAACAAACTCCTCTGTGGCAAGCTGACAAAATACAATCACGCATAACACCTGACCCAAACAAACGAAACTAAATAGGGAACATAATCAAACACAAACAAGGGACAGGTGTTACAAAGAGACAAAACCAAACGAACATGAAACATAGAACGGTGGCAGCTAGTACTCCGGAGACGACGACCGCCGAAGCCTGCCCGAACAAGGAAGAGGAGCAGCCTCGGCCGAAACCGTAACAGTACCCCCCCCTTGACGCGCGGCTCCAGCCGTGCGCCGACCCGGGGCTCGGGGACGACCCGGACGACGCGGAGCAGGGCGCGCAGGATGACCCCGATGGAACTCGGTCAGCAGGGACTGGTCCAATATGTCCCTCCTTGGCACCCAGCACCGCTCCTCCGGGCCGTACCCCTCCCACTCCACGAGATATTGAAGACCCCCCATCCGGCGTCTCGAATCAAGGATGGACCTCACGGTGTACGCCGGAGCCCCCTCGATGTCCAACGGGGGCGGAGGAGTCTCCTCTATCTCATACTCCTGGAGTGGACCAGCTACCACCGGCCTGAGGAGAGACACATGGAACGAGGGGTTAATATTCCTATAGTCAATAGGCAGTTCTAACCTGTAACACACCTCGTTCAACCTCCTCAGGACTTTGAATGGCCCCACAAACCGCCGACCCAGCTTCCGGCAAGGCAGGCGGAGGGGCAGGTTTCTGGTCGAGAGCCAGACTCGATCTCCAGGTGCGTACACAGGCCCCTCACTGCGGTGGAGATCGGCGCTCGTTTTCTGCCGACGGATGGCCCGCTGCAGATGTACGTGGGCAGCGTTCCATGTTTCCTCCGAGCGCCGTACCCATTCATCCACCGCAGGGGCCTCGATCTGGCTCTCGTGCCAAGGTGCCAGAACCGGCTGGTACCCTAACACACACTGGAAAGGGGTTAGTTGGGTGGAGGAGTGGCGGAGAGAGTTCTGTGCCATTTCGGCCCACGGAACGTATCTTGCCCACTCCTCCGGCCGGCCCTGGCAATAAGACCTCAGAAACCTACCCACCTCCTGGTTAACACGTTCAACCTGCCCATTACTCTCCGGGTGGTAACCCGAGGTAAGGCTTACCGAAACCCCCAACCGTTCCATAAACGCTCTCCACACTCTGGAGGTGAACTGGGGGCCTCGGTCAGACACTATATCCTCGGGTACCCCGTAATGCCGGAAGACATGGGTAAACAGACCCTCAGCGGTCTGTAGGGCAGTGGGTAGACCCGGCATGGGAAGGAGACGACAGGCCTTCGAGAACCGATCCACAACGACCAGGATGGTAGTATTCCCCTGTGAGGGGGGAAGGTCGGTAACAAAATCCACCGAGAGGTGGGACCAGGGTCGTTGTGGAATAGGCAGGGGTTGTAGCTTACCCCTGGGCAAATGTCTGGGCGCCTTACACTGGGCACACACCGAACAGGAGGAGACATAAATCCTCACATCCCTAGCTAACGTTGGCCACCAGTACTTCGTGCTAAGGCAGTGCACTGTCCGGCCGATACCCGGATGGCCAGAGGAGGGGGACGTATGAGCCCAACAAATGAGGCGATCGCGTACCTCGAGCGGAACGTACGTCCGACCCACTGGACACTGTGGAGGACTTGGGTCGGTGCGTAACGCCCGCTCGATCTCGCCATCAACCTCCCACACCACCGGTGCAACCAGACAAGACTCTGGTAGTATGGGCGTGGGCTCAACGGACCTCTCCTCCGCGTCATACCGCCGAGACAGAGCATCTGCCTTCCCGTTCTGGGACCCAGGGATGTATGTGATTTTAAACACAAACCGGGCTAGAAACATAGTCCAGCGAGCCTGGCGAGGATTCAGTCTCCTAGCTGCCCGGATGTACTCCAGGTTACGATGGTCAGTTAGAATGAGGAAAGGGTGTTGAGCCCCCTCGAGCCAATGCCACCACACCTTTAGGGCCTGTACCACGGCTAACAGCTCCCTGTCTCCTACGTCATAATTCCGCTCCGCCGGACTGAGCTTTTTAGAATAAAACGCACAGGGACGGAGTTTAGGTGGAGTGCCAGAACGTTGGGAAAGAACGGCCCCTATACCGGCCTCTGACGCGTCCACCTCTACCTGGAACAGTAAAGAGGGATCCGGATGCGCCAACACCGGCGCCGAGGTAAACAGGTCCTTCAGTCTCCCAAAAGCCCTGTCCGCCTCAGCTGACCACCGCAAGCGCACCGGACCCCCCTTTAACAGAGACGTTATGCGAGCTGCCACCTGTCCAAAACCCCGGATAAACCTCCGGTAATAATTCGCAAAACCCAAGAACTGTTGCACCTCCTTCACAGTGGTTGGGGTCTGCCAATTACGCACAGCTGACACCCGGTCTACCTCCATCTTCACCCCTGACGCAGACAACTGGTAACCCAGAAAGGAGACCGACTTCTGAAAAAACAGACATTTCTCTGCCTTGACATATAGGTCATGCTCCAACAGCCTCCTCAATACTCGGCGCACCAGGGCTACATGCTCTGCTCGGGTAGGACTGTACACCAGAATGTCGTCGATGTACACGACTACTCCCTGTCCCTGCATGTCCCGGAAAATCTCATCGACGAAGGATTGGAAGACTGAGGGAGCATTCATTAACCCATATGGTATGACTAGATACTCGTAGTGTCCGGAAGTCGTGCTAAACGCTGTCTTCCATTCATCGCCCTCTCTAATGCGCACCAAGTTATATGCGCTCCTGAGATCCAATTTTGTAAAGAACTGCGCACCGTGCAGTGACTCCGTCATAGTCGCAATCAGAGGAAGTGGATAGCTGTACTTCACCGTAATCTGATTGAGACCGCGGTAATCAATACACGGGCGCAGACCTCCATCCTTTTTCTTCACAAAAAAGAAACTCGAGGAAGCGGGTGAAGTGGAGGCCCGTATGTATCCCTGTCTCAGAGACTCAGCGATGTACGTCTCCATTGCCTTCCTCTCCTCTTGAGACAAGGGATACACATGGCTCCGCGGGAGAGCTGCTCCTGACTGGAGATCTATCGCACAATCCCCCCGTCTATGAGGCGGCAGCTGCGCCGCCCTAGTCTTACTAAACACCAGTTTCAAATCCTCATACTCGGGGGGAATATGCAGTGCTGTCATTAGATTCGGACTCTCCACCGAGGTCGCCCCTATGGAAACACCCAGACACCGCCCCTCACACTGGGCAGACCACCCTTTAAGAGCTTTCTCTCGCCACATAATAGTAGGGTCATGGGTCATCAACCAGGGAAGGCCCAGCACTACCGGATACGCAGGAGAGTCAATCAGATAGAGCTGAATCGTCTCCTCATGACCCTCCTGCGCCATCATTTGAAGGGGCGCTGTGACCTCCCTAATCAACTCAGACCCTAACGGACGGCTATCTAGGGCATGAACAGGGAAAGGCTTATCAACTGGAAGGAGGGGAATCCCTAACTCTATACAAAACTGGCGATCTACAAAATTCCCAGCTGCGCCTGAATCTACCAGCGCCTTATGCTGGGAACGAGGTGCAACCTGTGGAAAACAAACAGGCAAGGTTAGGTGCACGACAGAAAGCTCTGGGTAAGTAGGGCGCCTACTCACCTGGGGGGACCCCCCAATGCGTGACCTGCCTTCTCCTCCACCGGGGGACCCTCCCCAACACCTAGCCGCGGTGTGCCCTCCACGGCCACAGTTAGTGCAGGGAACGGCCCCCCTCGGGTTCCTACTCCTCCGTTCTCTAGCGCCAGCACCCCCGAGCTCCATAGGGCTCGGCTCGGAGGTGCTGGAGAGTGGAATGGGCGAACCCCACCCGGGACGTCCACGGGTGGCGAGCAGGGTATCCAGCCGAATGGCCATGTCGACAAGTTGGTCAAAGGTCAACGAGGTGTCCCTGCACGCCAACTCTCGCTGGACGTCCTCCCGGAGGCTGCAACGGAAGTGGTCTATATGGGCCCGCTCATTCCACCCTGCATCGGCCGCTAGAGTCCGGAATTCCAAGGCAAAGTCCTGGGCGCTCCTCATCCCCTGTCGGAGGTAGAACAGACGCTCCCCCGCCGCCTTCCCCTCTGGTGGATGGTCAAACACAGCACGGAAGCGGCGGGAGAACTCCGCATAGGTAGTGGTAGCGGCGTCCATTCTCCTCCATTCGGCGTTGGCCCACTCCAACGCCTTGCCGGTGAGACAGGAGATGAGGGCTGAGACGCTCTCGTGTCCCGAGGGCGCCGGGTGTACGGTGGCGAGGTAGAGCTCCACTTGCAGCAGGAACCCTTGACACCCGGCAGTGGAGCCGTCGTACGCCCTCGGGAGCGAGAGCCGAATCCCACTGGGTTCCGGAGATGGGACAGGAGGACTGACCGATGGGGATGGTTCGGTAGGTGGGGTCGTGGGTACCCCGCTGGTTTCCCATCGGTGGAGAGTGTTCATCGCCCCCTCCAGGGCATGACAGACCTGGTTAATCCGATCCTCCTGCCCACGAAGACGTTCCTCCATACCTGCTGTTGGCGCGGTCGCTCCTGCTGATTCCATGGAATGATGCGTGATTCTGTCAGAGTGCTGTGTGTGGATGAGTGTAGGGAATCAAGCGCAGGAACCAGGATGACTTCAACAGACTTTAGTAAATCCAAAATCAGGTAAAGAGTCGCCAACCCAACCGGGCGGCGCGAACAATTACGCACAAACACAGTGCGGAAAACAAGAAAAAGCGCATGCAGTGCGAACTCTCGAAAATGACAACCAACGAGAGAGAACAAACTCCTCTGTGGCAAGCTGACAAAATACAATCACGCATAACACCTGACCCAAACAAACGAAACTAAATAGGGAACATAATCAAACACAAACAAGGGACAGGTGTTACAAAGAGACAAAACCAAACGAACATGAAACATAGAACGGTGGCAGCTAGTACTCCGGAGACGACGACCGCCGAAGCCTGCCCGAACAAGGAAGAGGAGCAGCCTCGGCCGAAACCGTGACAAAATCTTACCAATAACTGTGGGCTCCAGGTCCACAAACACAGCCCTGGGGACATGCTTTCCAGCCCCAGTCTCACTGAAGAAAGTGTTGAAGGAGTCATCTCCTCCTCCGATGGTCTTGTCACTGGGCATCTGTCCGTCCGGCTGGATCCCATGCTCCAGGCAGTAGAGCTCCCAGCAGGCATTGCCAATCTGGACTCCAGCCTGACCCACGTGGACGGAGATGCACTCACGCTGGGGAAAGAGAGTTCTTTACAACTTTCTCAAACCAATAACTACTTTTAATTAGAAAATCGATCAAGTATGAACTATACACATAGGCCTAGTTACAGTCAAAACGAAAATATCTCCTTCAAGTTCTACTGTACAATCTCCTGAAAGAACTCACTGGGCATAGACATCAATTCAACACCTATTCCACGGTGGTTCAACGTAATTTCATTGAAATTATGTGGAAACAACGTTGATTCAACCAGTGTGTGCCCAGTGGGAAAACGGTTATACCTGAGTACATCTTTGGGCACAATAGACAATTGTACCAAAACATTAATCTAAAACTGGAATAGCAACAACAATATTTAAATTGTTCAAAAATGGCAATAGGATTGTTTGTTCTACTTTATTCATAGCAACTCTGTAGGGGAGGAGAGGGAGGAGAGGTGTGGGCACGGGGTATTACAGAAAATGCTTTCATTGTAGAAGAAGATAGGCTACCAGCTTAAACCAGAACACATGGGGACACATCACCTGACTGAAGAAACAAGTGATCAGCTGTTGAACAGACAAACAGACAGTGTGTTTGAAGCCAAATGTCAGACATAGCTTACTGTGGGTGGCTAATTTGACAAATCATTCCCATCTGACCAACACATTTCAAGGAATGCATTTTACTTCAAATGGATTTAGTAGACTTTTAATGCTAACCAAATCTATTTTAATATGCAATGTTAAATCAAGGTATTTAATGTTGCACTAAGAAATGTAATAGCATATCAGCAAAGCAGTTTGAACTTTGATATAATCAGAAATTCTGAAATAGCTCATGAAATATTTGAGTTCTAAATACATTTTACAGGATAGACCTGCCTACTCATTACTTTCAGCCTCGTTCATAAACGAGGCAATTATTTGAATATATTATGAGTGCCAATGACTGAGTTTACATTCGCCTCTACAATAAGTAATCATCCCTGGTTCGCTTCTAATGCAGACAATCCAGACATCAAAGCAGAGAGAGAGATGTCACTGACAAATCTGCCACTGAGCAGAGACATCCGTTTTGACATTAAGTTTTGTTAGAGTAGTTGACTGGAATTATCAAAATAATTGGGATTGATTAGCATTTTGGTTTAGGTTGGCTACAAAACGAAATCTCTGTAAGAGTATGACTTTAAAAATCATTTTAGTCTAATTGACGAATTGTGTTGAAGAAATTAAATAGAATCAGCTTTGATCCAAAACACTGATACAACATGATTGAAAGCAACAATAATATTATTTGTTTTATACTCACCATGTTAAAGTTGAGAAGATTCAAGATGTGGTGCGGAGAAAATGAATCTTCTTTTAGTTCAACACTTACAGGCAGACCTTTAGGAGTCTGTAGTAAGAAGTCAGTGTGATACCAAATTCGGTGGGTGGGGCCATTTATACTTCCACGATACAGTGGACAGGCTTTGTCGAAACTGATTGGAAGATCTTATCATATGCTTTGTCCCAATTGGCTATAAGAGGAGAATACTTGAAAGTACCTCATATGCTTGTTGAAACTATGCATGAGGGTTTTTCTCTGATATAAGCATAAGCATCTTTAGCGCCTACTTGTGCAAGTTGAGGTAACACTGTATAGCTGCAGTTATATGTCCAAAATATTCCCATTCACTGTAGTATGCTGCATCCAGTGATTTTGCCCTTCAACTGCAGTACTACAATTTCAGAATTCATGTCACCAAATTATTACTATTTTACTACGTTGTAACTGCAGTATATTTTTTACATATTAGTTATTCAGCAGATGCTCTTATCCAGAGCAACTTACAGGAACAACTAGGGTTAAGTGCCTTGCTCAAGGGCACAATGATACATTTTTGCCTAGTCAGCTCTGGGATTCAAACCAGCAATCTTTCACTTAGTGTCCCAACGCTCTTAATCGCTAGGCTACCTGCCACCTAGGTCTACCGAATACAGATTCCTCTACTTCTGGTGAATATGTTGGAGTTTTGAAAACATGGATAAGTAACTGATGAAATAGTATACAATAAAACATATACATGGGAATCAATTTAAACACACTTTCTTGGTGAATCTTCAATGAGACACTCATTTCCCCCCTGTGACTGTCACTACAACAGGCCAGTTGTGCTTTAAACCTAAACAAGCAACAATAAAATATGAAACCGTAAACATAAATGCATTGCATCTTTTATTGTGCTTTTTTAAGATATGGGAGCCAGGGGCATCCTGGCATGAACACTCAGTATTCCTCTCCCTCCTCCTGTCCATCACCCTCGACAGTGTCAACCCCCACTTCTTCATAATCCTTCTCCAGGGCTGCCATGTCCTCTCTGGCCTCAGAGAACTCTCCCTCCTCCATACCCTCACCCACATACCAGTGCACAAAGGCACGTTTGGCATACATCAGATCAAACTTGTGGTCAAGCCGAGCCCAGGCCTCCGCAATAGCTGTAGTGTTGCTCAGCATGCAAACAGCCCTCTGGACTTTGGCCAGGTCTCCACCAGGGACTACAGTGGGGGGCTGGTAGTTGATGCCAACCTTGAAACCAGTTGGACACCAGTCAACAAACTGAATGGAACGTTTGGTCTTGATGGTGGCAATGGCAGCATTGACATCTTTGGGCACCACATCACCACGGTACAGAAGGCAGCAAGCCATGTACTTGCCGTGGCGAGGGTCACATTTCACCATCTGATTAGCCGGCTCAAAGCAGGCATTGGTGATTTCTGCCACAGATAGCTGCTCATGGTAAGCCTTCTCTGCAGAGATAACTGGGGCATAGGTGGCCAGAGGGAAATGGATACGGGGATAGGGCACCAAGTTGGTCTGGAACTCTGTCAGATCAACATTGAGGGCACCATCAAATCGAAGGGAAGCAGTGATGGAGGAAACGATCTGGCTAATGAGCCTGTTGAGGTTGGTGTAGGTAGGACGCTCAATGTCGAGGTTCCTACGGCAGATGTCATAGATAGCCTCATTATCCACCATGAAGGCACAGTCAGAGTGCTCTAGGGTGGTGTGGGTGGTCAGGATGGAGTTGTAAGGTTCCACTACAGCTGTGGACACTTGCGGAGCTGGGTAGATGGAGAACTCCAGCTTGGACTTCTTGCCGTAGTCAACAGACAGGCGCTCCATGAGCAGGGAGGTGAAACCAGAGCCGGTGCCACCTCCAAAGCTGTGGAAAACCAGGAAGCCCTGAAGGCCTGTGCACTGGTCAGCCTAAGGAGATAGAGGAACACGTCAATAAAAGGAGAACACAAAATACCCACATTCTGATCAGTTTGTTGATAAAATATTTAATTGATTAATTATGTGGTACCCACCAATTTGCGGACCCTGTCCAGCACCAGATCAATGATCTCTTTGCCAATAGTGTAGTGCCCACGGGCATAGTTGTTGGCAGCATCCTCTTTGCCAGTGATGAGCTGTTCAGGATGGAATAACTCGCAGTATTAGACTTAAAACGAATCACCCAGCGATCATACACTGTTTACCAGGGGGCAGGGCTACCGACGTTAAGGCTAATCTAAAGATGGTGCTGGCTAAAGCTAAAACTGGCGAGTGTAGAGAGTATAGAGATATTGTTATCCACGTCGGCACCAACGATGTTAGGATGAAACAGTCAGAGGTCACCAAGTGCAACATAGCTTCAGCGTGTAAATCAGCTAGAAAGATGTGTCGGCATCGAGTAATTGTCTCTGGCCCCCTCCCAGTTAGGGGAAGTGACGAGCTCTACAGCAGAGTCTCAGCACTTAATCGCTGGTTGAAAACTGTTTTCTGCCCCTCCCAAAAGATAACATTTGTGGATAATTGGCCCTCTTTCTGGGACTCACCCACAAACAGGATCAAGCCTGACCTGCTGAGGAGTGACGGACTCCATCCTAGCTGGAGGGGTGCTCTCCTCTTATCTACCAACATAGATAGGGCTCTAACTCCTTTAGCCCCACAGTGAAATAGGGTGCAGGCCAGGCAGCAGGCTGTTAGCCAACCTGCCAGCTTAGTGGAGTCTGCCAATAGTATAGTCAGTGTAGTCAGCTCAGCCATACCCATTGAGACTGTGTCTGTGCCTCGACCTAGGTTGGGCAAAACTAAACATGGTGGTGTCCACCCTAGCAATCTTATTAGGATAAAGACCTCCTCCATTCCTGCCATTATTGAAAGAGATCGTGATACCTCACATCTCAAAATAGGGTTACTTAATGTTAGATCCCTCACTTCAAAGGCAGTCATAGTCAATGAACTAATCACTGATCATAATCTTGATGTGATTGGCCTGACTGAAACATGGCTTAAGCCTGATGAATTTGCTGTGTTAAATGAGGCCTCACCTCCTGGTTACACTAGTGACCATATTCCCCGTGCATCCCGCAAAGGCGGAGGTGTTGCTAACATTTACGATAGCAAATTTCAATTTACAAAAAAAAAAATGACGTTTTCATCTTTCGAGCTTCTAGTCATGAAATCTATGCAGCCTACTCAATCACTTTTTATAGCTACTGTTTACAGGCCTCCTGGGCCATATACAGCGTTCCTCTCTGAGTTTCCTGAATTCCTATCAGACCTTGTAGTCATAGCAGATCATATTCTAATTTTTGGTGATTTTAATATTCACATGGAGAAGTCCACAGACCCACTCCAAAAGTCCTTCGGAGCCATTATCGACTCAGTGGGTTTTGTCCAACATGTCTCTGGACCTACTCACTGCCACAGTCATACTCTGGACCTAGTTTTGTCCCATGGAATAAATGTTGTAGATCTTAATGTTTTTCCACAAAATCCTGGACTATCGGACCACCATTTTATTACGTTTGCAATCGCAACAAATAATCTGCTCAGACCCCAACCAAGGAGCATCAAAAGTCGTGCTATAAATTCTCAGACAACACAAAAATTCATTGATGCCCTTCCAGACCCCTTCTGCCTACCCAAGGACGTCAGAGGACAAAAATCAGTTAACCACTTAACTGAGGAACTAAATTTAACCTTGCACAATACCCTAGATGCAGTTGCACCCCTAAAAACGAAAAACATTTGTCATAAGAAACTAGCTCCCTGGTATACAGAAAATACCCGAGCTTTGAAGCAAGCTTCCAGGAAATTGGAACGGAAATGGCGCCACACCAAACTGGAAGTCTTCCGACTAGCTTGGAAAGACAGTACCGTGCAGTACCGAAGAGCCCTCACTGCTGCTCGATCATCCTACTTTTCCAAATTAATCGAGGAAAATAAGAACAATCCAAAATTTCTTTTTGATACTGTTGCAAAGCTAACTAAAAAGCAGCATTCCCCAAGAGAGGATGGTTTTCACTTCAGCAGTGATAAATTCATGAACTTCTTTGAGGAAAAGATCATGACCATTAGAAAGCAAATTACGGACTCCTCTTTGAATCTGCGTATTCCTCCAGGGCTTAGCTGTCCTGGATCTGCACAGCTCTGCGAGGGCCTGGGATCGGGAGAGACACTTAAGTGTTTTAGTACTATATCTCTTGACACAATGATGAAAATAATCATGGCCTCTAAACCTTCAAGCTGCATACTGGATCCTATTCCTACTAAACTGCTGAAGGAGCTGCTTCCTGTGCTTGGCCCTCCTATGTTGAACATAATAAACAGCTCTCTATCCACCGGATGTGTACCAAACTCACTAAAAGTGGCAGTGATAAAGCCTCTCTTGAAAAAGCCAAACCTTGACCCGGAAAATATAAAAAACTATCGGCCAATATCGAATCTTCCATTCCTCTCAAAAATTTTAGAAAAAGCTGTTGCGCAGCAACTCACTGCCTTTCTGAAGACAAACAATGTATACGAAATGCTTCAGTCTGGTTTTAGACCCCATCATAGCACTGAGACTGCACTTGTGAAGGTGGTAAATGACCTTTTAATGGCGTCAGACCGAGGCTCTGCATCTGTCCTCGTGCTACTAGACCTTAGTGCTGCCTTTGACACCATCGATCACCACATTCTTTTGGAGAGACTGGAAACCCAAATTGGTCTACACGGACAAGTTCTGGCCTGGTTTAGATCCTACCTGTCGGAAAGATATCAGTTTGTCTCTGTGAATGGTCTGTCCTCCGACAAATCAACTGTACATTTCGGTGTTCCTCAAGGTTCCGTTTTAGGACCACTATTGTTTTCACTATATATTTTACCTCTTGGGGATGTTATTCGAAAACATAATGTTAACTTTCACTGCTATGCGGATGACACACAGCTGTACATTTCAATGAAGCATGGTGAAGCCCCAAAATTGCCCTCGCTAGAAGCCTGTGTTTCAGACATAAGGAAGTGGATGGCTGAAAACTTTTTACTTTTAAACTCGGACAAAACAGAGATGCTTGTTCTAGGTCCCAAGAAACAAAGAGATCTTCTGTTAAATCTGACAATTCATCTTGATGGTTGTAAAGTCGTCTCAAATAAAACTGTGAAGGACCTAGGCGTTACTCTTGACCCTGATCTCTCTTTTGACGAACATATCAAGACTGTTTCAAGGACAGCTTTTTTCCATCTACGTAACATTGCAAAAATCAGAAATTTTCTGTCCAAAAATGATGCAGAAAAATTAATCCATGCATTTGTTACTTCTAGATTAGACTACTGCAATGCTCTATTTTCCGGCTACCCGGATAAAGCACTAAATAAACTTCAGTTAGTGCTAAATACGGCTGCTAGAATCCTGACTAGAACCAAGAAATTTGATCATATTACTCCAGTGCTAGCTTCCCTACACTGGCTTCCTGTTAAGGCAAGGGCTGATTTCAAGGTTTTACTGTTAACCTATAAAGCGTTACATGGGCTTGCTCCTACCTATCTTTCCGAGTTGGTCCTGCCGTACATACCAATACGTACGCTACGGTCACAAGACGCAGGCCTCCTAATTGTCCCTAGAATTTCTAAGCAAACAGCGGGAGGCAGGGCTTTCTCCTATAGATCTCCATTTTTATGGAACAGTCTGCCTACCCATGTGAGAGACGCAGACTCGGTCTCAACCTTTAAGTCTTTACTGAAGACTTATCTCTTCAGTAGGTCATATGATTGAGTGTAGTCTGGCCCAGGAGTGTGAAGGTGAACGGAAAGGCTGGAGCAACGAACAGCCCTTGCTGTCTCTGCCAGGCCGGTTCCCCTCTCCACTGGGGTTCTCTGCCTCTAACCCTGTTGCAGGGGCTGAGTCACTGGCCTGCTGGTGCTCTTTCATGCCGTCCCTGGGAGGGGTACGTCAATTGAGTGGGTTGAGTTACTGACGTGATCTTCCTGTCTGGGTTGGCGACCCCCCCCCCCTTGGTTTGTGCTGTGGTGGAGACCTCTGTGGGCTATACTCGGCCTTGTCTCAGGATTGTAAGTTGGTGGTTGGGGATATCCCTCTAGTGGTGCGGGGGCTGTGCTTTGGCGGAGTGGGTGGGGTTATATCCTTCCTGTTTGGCCCTGTCCGGGGGTTTCTTCGGATGGGGCCACAGTGTCTCCGGACCGCTCCTGTCTCAGCCTCCAGTATTTATGCTGCAGTAGTTTATGTGTCGGGGGGCTGGGGTTAGTTGGTTATACCTGGAGTACTTCTCCTGTCTTATCCAGTGTCCTGTGTGAATTTAAGTATGCTCTCTCTAATTCTCTCGTTCTCTCTTTCTCTCTGAGAACCTGAGCCCTAGGACCATACGTCAGGACTACCGGGCATGATGACACCCTGCTGCCCCCAGTCCGCCTGGCCTTGCTGCTATTCCAGTTTCAACTGTTCTGCCTGCGGCTACGAAACCCCTACCTGTCCCAGACCTGCTGTTTTCAACTCTAAATGATCGGCTATGAAAAGCCAACTGAGAGACCTGAGCCCTAGGACCATACGTCGGGACTACCGGCCGTGGTGACTCCTTGCTATCCCCAGTCCGCCTGGCCTTGCTGCTATTCCAGTTTAAACTGTTCTGCCTGCGGTTATGGAACCCCTACCTGTCCCAGACCTGCTGTTTTAAACTCTAATGATCGGCTATGAAAAGCCAACTGAGATTTATTCCTGATTATTATTTGACCATGCTTGTCACTTATGAACATTTTTGAACATCTTGGCATGGTTCTGTTATAATCTCCACCCGGCACAGCCAGAAGAGGACTGGCCACCCCTCATAGCCTGGTTCCTCTCTAGGTTTCTTCCTAGGTTTTGCCTTTCTAGGGAGTTTTTCCTAGCCACCGTGCTTCTACACCTGCATTACTAGCTGTTTGGGGTTTTAGGCTGGGTTTCTGTACAGCACTTCGAGATATTAGCTGATGTAAGAAGGGCTATATAAAATAAAATTGATTGATTGAATAACTGGCGATAGGTCCCAGTGCGCACCTCATCTGAGGAGAGAAAATCAGTAGCTCATGAGAAGCAGAACACTCAGAGAAAGGAGTGTTCTAAAATAGTTATTCTACAGGGGCAAGGGTTCTACATGGAACTTTTTTCATCTGAGAACATTCTCTATGGAAGACAGGGTTCTAAAAGGGTTATTTCTTGTTGGAAAAGGCTTTGGAACCAGCGTTCTTCTACAGGGACAATCCAATGAACCCTTTATTGTTCTAGGTATAACTTTTTTGCCTGAGAGGGAAAGCTTACCAATGACTGTGGGTTCCAGGTCCACAAACACAGCCCTGGGGACATGCTTTCCAGCCCCAGTCTCACTGAAGAAGGTGTTGAAGGAGTCGTCAGCTCTTCCGATGGCTTTGTCTGATGGCATCTGTCCGTCCGGCTGGATCCCATGCTCCAGACAGTAGAGCTCCCAGCAGGCATTGCCAATCTGGACACCAGCCTGACCCACGTGGATAGAGATGCACTCGCGCTAGGGTGAAGGGGGAGCCATTTTTTGTCTGATAATTTCAGATGTACACCCCCTTGTGATAGGAGGACCACAATGGCTCAAAACAGTCTATACTCTATACCAGGGGTGTACTGTATAATCTACTGTAAAATAAAGTGTGTGAATAGAATAACAAAGATGATACCTGCAGCCAAGTGTTACATTGTTCTGATGTGGACATTTCTTTATTGCTGTTCTATCTATTCTATTCTATTATTCTATTATGGAATAATAACATATTTTTGTTCTGCTGATGTGTTCTAGTGTTGTGTTCTACTGTTGTGTTCTAGTGTTGTGTTCTACTGATGTGTTCTATACTGTTGTGTTCTACTGATGTGTTCTAGTGTTTTGTTCTACTGATGTGTTCTAGTGTTGTGTTCTACTGATGTGTTCTACTGTTGTGTTCTAGTGTTGTGTTCTACTGATGTGTTCTATACTGTTGTGTTCTACTGATGTGCTCGACTGTTGTGTTCTGCTGATATTTTCTAGTGTTGTGTTCTACTGATGTGTTCTAATGTTGTGTTCTAGTGTTGTGTTCTACTGATGTGCTCAACTGTTGTGTTCTACTGATGTTTTCTAGTGTTGTGTTCTACTGATGTGTTCTAGTGTTGTGTTCTACTGATGTTTTCTAGTGTTGTGTTCTACTGATGTGTTCTAGTGTTGTGTTCTACTGATGTGTCCTAGTGTTGTGTTCTACTGATGTGTTCTAGTGTTGTGTTCTACTGATGTGTTCTAGTGTTGTGTTCTACTGATGTGTTCTAGTGTTGTGTTCTAGTGGTGTGTTATAGTGTTGTGTTCTACTGATGTGTTTTAGCAGTGGAGGCTGCTGGGGGGAAGACGGCTCATAAAAATGTCTGGAACGGCTAGAATGGAATGTTGTTGGTACTGTTCCACTAATTCCGCTCCAGCCATTATCAAGTGCCCATCCTCCCCAATTAAGGTGCCACCAACCCCCTGTGTGTTCTAGTGTTGTATTCCTCTGACAGTGCAGCATATGGAGAGGATTATCTAGGTCAGACAGTTTTAGGGCTGCTGTCTCTTTAAAATGTTATGAAACTTGTCAGACCACTTCCACATTTCTGCTGAAATTAATTTACAGTGTTTGATTATATTCTGATTTGTAGGCTACAATAATACGTATTTTTCCAATATCAATAATTACAGCAGGCTGATAGGAGAAACCAAACAGTTATCTGCAATTATTTATGTATTTATCCAAAATCTCACAGCAAGTGAGGAAATGATTTATTCTAAATAACGGTGGAAAATATTTGCAAATAGTCTAAAAAGTTGTATTTCTTTTTTTGTCTGCGATATGGCAGCTCAGTGAACAGACTGTCCACGTTTACCAGAGTTAAGCATGTCTAATCTGATTTACTGTCTGCACTGACACTGACCAAAGGATTTTGGAGAAGTACCGCGCAGCCTCCATTCAATTGCCGGTCCCCACAATTATTTTTATTTTGGATCAACCCCATAATATTTCCCGGCTTTCAACTCCGAACATTTTTTGAAACACAATATTTGAGAAATGAAATATCTAGTCAGTTGATGAGCTATAACTTGTTCCTATTGACAGGTGGGATCTATGGCCTACCGGGTGCAGGACTTCCACACACACAAAATTCACAAAAATATCTGAATAAAATTGTTGAAGTTTTACGTTCGATAATACACCACAAAAAATAAATAGAATATTGCTCACCATGATATGTCTTTGTGCAGGGGATTAGGAGAAGTAATAAAAACAAGGAAGAGCTCGATTCAGAAGCTTGCAGCTTGAGGTGTGCGATGTCTGAAGATTATTTTATGACGCAACCGAGTCAACTACAGTATTATGTCTGGGCTGGGGAAAAGCTCCCATAGACTTGAGCATTGATTTCTTGCTAGAGGCATTTTTTTATTTGAATAGGTTATTTTTTCCAAAAACGTTATAGGCTATTTTGAAGCTGTACACCTGAATGTGTTTGAAGGCAGACACGTCCGGTGGACAGGACAGGAGGATTACATTATGTGATTCATTCATTGTAAGAAAATCCAAATGTACAGTCAGGGTAGTAGGGTAAGTCATCTTCTCACTCACCCAGGGTAGCTTTCGAATTGATTACCCTTCTAGGAAATTATAATTACGTTTCTAAATAATTATGTAACAAAATGTTAACACAATATTGTTTTACAGTGTAAATAAAGTGTTATTACAGCGTTATACATACATGTAGGTATAAGAACAAATTCATGTAAAGTGTTACCAAAGCCTGATTAACATCTCTCTGCTTTATCTACTGTAGCTGAAATGCAATTAGTAAGAATATAAAAAAGAGAAACAACATAATGCAAATTTGTCCTCAATAACTTTATTCTCTCAATTAGTTGATACACTTGCATTTCGCTAGAAATGCTTTTGGAATCATATCCAGAACAACTTCTGCTTCCTGAAAAAGTAGCACCTAGTACTCTTCTCCCTCCTCCTCTCCCTCACCCTCAATGGAGTCAACCCCCACCTCTTCATAATCCTTCTCCAGGGCTGCCATGTCCTCGCTGGCCTCAGCAAACTCTCCCTCCTCCATACCCTCACCCACATACCAGTGCACAAAGGCACGTTTGGTGTACATCAGGTCAAACTTATGGTCAAGCCGAGCCCAGGCCTCTGCCACAGCAGTGGTGTTGCTCAGCATGCACACAGCCCTCTGGACTTTGGCCAGGTCTCCACCAGGGACTACAGTGGGGCGCTGGTAGTTGATGCCAACCTTGAAACCAGTTGGACACCAGTCAACAAACTGAATGGAACGTTTGGTCTTGATGGTGGCAATGGCAGCATTGACATCTTTGGGCACCACATCACCACGGAACAGAAGGCAGCAAGCCATGTACTTGCCGTGGCGAGGGTCACATTTCACCATCTGATTGGCCGGCTCAAAGCAGGCATTGGTGATTTCAGAGACAGAGAGCTGCTCATGGTAAGCCTTCTCGGCAGAGATAACTGGGGCATAGGTGGCCAGAGGGAAATGGATACGGGGATAGGGCACCAAGTTGGTCTGGAACTGTCAGATCAACATTGAGGGCACCATCAAATCGAAGTGAAGCAGTGATGGAGGAAACGATCTGGCTAATGAGCCTGTTGAGGTTGGTGTAGGTAGGACGCTCAATGTCGAGGTTCCTACGGCAGATGTCATAGATAGCCTCATTATCCACCATGAAGGCACAGTCAGAGTGCTCTAGGGTGGTGTGGGTGGTCAGGATGGAGTTGTAAGGTTCCACTACAGCTGTGGACACTTGGGGAGCTGGGTAGATGGAAAACTCCAGCTTGAAACCAGAGCCGGTGCCACCTCCAAAGCTGTGGAAAACCAGGAAGCCCTGAAGGCCTGTGCACTGGTCAGCCTGAGGAGAGAGGAACACATAAAACAAGGACAACACAAGATTCATAATCCATAATATTATTATATTATATATTTAGTTAATACAAATAAAATGCTGTAATTCACTTGTTCATTAAACCCACCAGTTTGCGGATCCTCTCTAGCACCAGGTCAATGGACCTCTTTGCCAATAGTATAGTGCCCACGGGCATAGTTGTTGGCAGCATCCTCTTTGCCTCTGATGAGCTGTTCAGGATGGAATAACTGGCGATAGGTCAGAGTTCGCACCTCATCTGAGGAGAGAGCATGAGCAGCAGATCAATAAGGGATTTCTACAACCCCGCTTTGACTCAATTCATATTAAATGAGAAACATCTTACCGATGACTGTGGGCTCCAGGTCCACAAACACAGCCCTGGGAACATGATTTCCAGACCCAGTCTCACTGAAGAAGGTATTGAAGGAGTCGTCTCCTCCTCTGATGGTCTTGTCACTGGGCATCTGTCCATCCGGCTGGATCCCATGCTCCAGGCAGTAGAGCTCCCAGCAGGCATTGCCCATCTGGACTCCAGCCTGACCCACATGAACTGAGATACACTCACGCTGGGGAGAAAACATAGGCCTATTTAGTAAAAATCAATACTAAAATAATAGTCTGGACAACTATTCTATACATTCAGAACATCTTCTAAATATTGAAAAGAATCACCCAGAGGTTTAATGTTTTCAAAGGAAGTTGTAAGAGAGTTATGTTTTCTTGTAGGTTTGATTTGAAAGAAAGGCAACGCCTTAGGAATTGCTCTGTGCTAGCCATTCATGTATCAGTGTATACTTGATATGGTAGTTACATTGTTACAGCCTTCACAGTATCAGAATCTCTCAAATAATGTTGTATGTATCTAGCTCTATAATAATATGCTACATTATCCTGAATAATGTTTCTCTCTAGCCTATTTAATTATATTGTTGGCACCTCCCAGTGGTTGGCACGTTCTATGGAATTCCGTTCACATCACAACCTTCCTAAGCCCCTTTTTTGTCTGGGACATTGCGCCATTGCGCCATTATTCGACCCTGTACTCGAATCTGGTATTTCATGTTATATCAGGTGCAGACATAAATTGAGCAGAACAGAAGTCTGCCTTGGATATCTATTTAAGACTAATGCTATAATTAAAATAGCCTACAAAATCAAATTAAACACTTAAAAAATAGCTGTTTAGGCATAAAAGGTTCTAAATCAGGTTCTTATTAAATAGTTGATATAAATGTCACATTGTTCAGATATACAATTTCAAATGATTCAGTAAACAAATGTAAATAAAATAAAAACTATCTTACCATTTTTTTTTTGTCCGCTCCTCGAAAGGGCGTCTTACAATAGGACCGCAAGGGAGTCGATGTAAGATTCTATGCAAATGACTACTTACAGCTCAATATATATACAAGTGTTGGCCTAACGACTGCGTCTCCTTTATCGCTATTGGGCAAGTCATGGTAAATCTGCCCAGTAAAGAAAACTCTGCATTTTTCCATTGGATAAACTAGAGCATCGTAAAAAAAAAAAAGCACCTATCCCTTACCGTACCCAGCTGTTATAAATGCCTATGCGCACATTGTGCGTCAAATTCAGTATTTTAATATTTCCAGCCTCAAACAGATTAATTGCAACAACTGACCACATACACCAGTAGCCTTTATTGCATATCCCTGTTTCAGTAATGGAATTTTCATTTTCATATACAGTAGATTATTTTATTATCTCATTAAGCCTACAGGCATATCCACACAAAACATATATATATTTATGCTCACTGCTGACTGAATTTGAGTTTCATGTTAACACTGATTTGAACTCTGTAGCCTAATCTAATGTAGCATATATCCTGCATAGAGAATGCCTTGAAAACGTTTCCATCGTAGCCTACTCCATTCATATTGATCTGCAGAAAAAGTCGCATATATCCTGCATAGAGAATGCCTTGAAAACGTTTCCATCGTAGCCTACTCCATTTATTTGATCTGCAGAAAAAAGCATGACAAATACAATGTTACACTCCATCTGTCACGTAACCTAATTATCTTCTCACCACCTCCAAGCTGCTTCAAAGAAACACATCTAATGAATATGCCTAGCATTTTACTGAAGAATGTGTTTGGTTTCTATAATTGTGTTTTGCATTTCGTGAATTGATGTGAATATTGATGTATATATTTATGTGTTGATGTGTATACAGGGCTCATCTGTGAAAGAGGCCTTGGTCTCAGCATGACTCCCTGTCCAAATAAAGATTAAATAAATAAATAGAGCACACCATATAAACCCTGTGGCAAATATGTAATGTAGAATACTTGTATTTGTATTCGTATTTATTATGGATCCCCATACTCTTCCTGACGTCCAGCAAAATTAAGGCAGTTATACATCTTTTAAAACATTACAATACATTCGCAACAGATATCACAACATATTAAGTGTATTCTTGTGATACAATCAACCTTGCAGAATGCAGGCATCCCGGTCCTATCCACTGAGAGAGATCCACTGACATCTTCATGGATTGTTAGTGAAATGTAGGCCTATGTAGTACACAAGTGTCATTGTGATGATTTATATTCATTTCAAGCTATGAAGTTATTTGTTTTAATGTTTAGTGTCTGTTGCAGCATGACCACATCCAGCTGTAAAAATTATTATTCAATAGGGGTAGAATCTTCAAATGGGGTAGATTTCAATAGCTGACATTATTGATAAAATGTTACAGACTGCACCAACTTAACGTGAGTTCTTGCTTGTCATAGAACTACTGTCTGTGATAGAGGTCAAATGACTCAATTCTAGATCTAGGACAGGGAGCAACAGACACTCAACCCCCATTCCTCCCTGGCTCCATCCGTTGCTAGGTAATGAATAAGTTGCGTGGATACAGGCCTAGTATCCACATAAAGCCTCTTTATCTCTTAGTCACATGACCAAGATTGAACAACAGCAGTCATTGGGAGGAGGACGCAGCTGTCTCAGTGGGGCTTGTGACTGAGGCTTCCCTCCCAGACAGTCCCTGCTCCATTTCTTGTTTTCATTTTCTCTCATCCTGTGTTCAATGAAACAGGGACAATCCGGTTTTCTCTACATAGTATGTGCTGGAAAAGAACAAAATGTAGTGAAAAACAAGCATGCTAGCAGATACCCATAGACTTCCAGTCATTGCGCTAACGCTAGTTAGCATTGGCTTGCGAAACTACCTCTTACTTCCTTCATACTGGGCACAGAGACATACAACATTTATCCACAAGATCCTCTGACTCTGGATAAGTAGATAAAGGGCTTCATTGTCAAAATCCAGAAGTATCCCTTTAAGATTTATGCCCTGCAGTGGAATGACAACAATCAGTAAGCAAATAAACATTTTCACAGCCAACAATATGCTTCTTTTTCAAAAGTGGCTTGTATCATTCTGTCTTTTCTGGTGAGAATTCAATAGAGAAGCTTCAACTTGTTCACAGAGATCATCAGTAGGCCCAGAGGCGTCATGCCCATAAGGGACACAGGGGCACGTGCCCCCTCAGATTTGTCCTGTTTAATAATATATATTTTTTTTTTTTTGCTGTTGTTGTTTCTCTGTAATCCTACTAGCCACCAGGCAATTTTATGAAGAAAAGTAATCTAGATTCTAGACTCTTCAGCTCTTAGCAATTTTTCGGCCAATCTCCAACCTTCCATTCTTAAGCAAAATTCTGGCAAAATTGTTTTTTAAACAGCTAAATTGTTTTTTTAAGTGCCAACTGTATTTTAGAAAACTCCAATCTGGTTTTCGGGCCCAACACAGCACAGAGACAGCCTTAGTTAAAGTGGTAAATGATCTTAGAGCCAACACAGATGCCAAACAGCACTCTGTCCTTGTACTCTTAGATTTAAGTGCTGCATTCTACACTGTTGACCATGATGTCCTTCTGGACAGGCTGGAGAGGTGGGTTGGCCTCTCCAGTCCAGTTCTAAATTGGTTTAGGACCTATTTAACAGGTCGAGAGTGTTTTGTCACCCTTGGTGAACATAGCTCAGAGAAAATAAATATCACATGTGGTGTTCCACAAGGTTCGATTTTGGCTCCGGTACTGTTCAGTTTATATACAGTTGAAGTCGGAAGTTTACATACACTTAGGTTGGACTCATTAAAACTTGTTTTCCAACCACTCCACACATTTCTTGTTAACAAACTATAGTTTTGGCAAGTCGGTTAGGACATCTACTTT
The DNA here is from genome assembly GCF_964263955.1 of Coregonus lavaretus. Taxonomy (NCBI): domain Eukaryota; kingdom Metazoa; phylum Chordata; class Actinopteri; order Salmoniformes; family Salmonidae; genus Coregonus; species Coregonus lavaretus. The sequence goes on from NC_140007.1 coordinate 36,921,369, forward strand.
GTGCATGACACAAGTAATTCTTCCAACAATTGTTTACTGACAGATTATTTCACTTATAATTCACTGTATCACAATTCCAGTGGGTCAGAAGTTTATAAACACTAAGTTGACTCTGCCTTTAAACAGCTTGGAAAATTCCAGAAAATGATGTCATGGCTTTAGAAGCTTCTGATAGGCTAATTGACATCAGTCGAGTCAATTGGAGGTGTACCTGTGGATGTATTTCAAGCCTACCTTCAAACTCAGTGCCTCTTTGCTTGACATCATGGGAAAATCAAAAGAAATCAGCCAAGACCTCAGAAAAATTTTTGTAGACCTCCACAAGTCTGGTTCATCCTTGAGCGCAATTTCCAAACGCCTGAAGGTACCACGTTCATCTGTACAAACAATAGTACGCAAGTATAAACACCATGGGACCACGCAGCCATCACACCGCTCAGGAGGGAGACACGTTCTGTCTCCTAGAGATGAACGTACTTTGGTGTGAAAAGTGCAAATCAATACCAGAACAACAGCAAAGGATGCTGGAGGAAACAGTTACAAAAGTATCAATATCCACAGTAAAACTAGTCCTATATATCGACATAACCTGAAAGGCCGCTCAGCAAGGAAGAAGCCACTGCTCCAAAACCGCCATAAAAAAGCCAGACTACAGTTTGCAACTGCACATGGGGACAAAGATCATACTTTTTGGAGAAATGTCATCTGGTCTGATGAAACAAAAATAGAACTGTTTGACCATAATGACAATCGTTATGTTTGGAGGAAAAAGGGGGTTGCTTACAAGCCGAAGAACACCATCCCAACCGTGAAGCACAGGGGTGGCAGCATCATGCTGTGGGGGTGCTTTGCTGCAGGAGGGACTGGTGCACTTCACAAAATAGATGGCATCATGAGGAAGGAAAATTATGTGGATATTTTGAAGCAACATCTCAAGACATCAGTCAGGAAGTTAAAGCTTGGTCGCAAATGGGTCTTCCAAATGGACAATGACCCCAAGCATACTTCCAAAGTTGTGGCAAAAATACTTAAGGACAACAAAGTCAAGGTATTGGAGTGGCCATCACAAAGCCCTGACCTTAATCCTATAGAAAATGTGTGGGCAGAACTGAAAAAGCGTGTGCGAGCAAGGAGGCCTACAAACCTGACTCAGTTACACCAGCTCTGTCAGGAGGAATGGGCCAAAATTCACCCAACTTATTGTGGGAAGCTTTAGGAAGGCTACCCGAAACGTTTGACCCAAGTTAAACAATTTAAAGGCAATGCTACCAGATACTAATTGAGTGTATGTAAACTTCTGACCAACTGGGAATGTGATGAAAGAAATAAAAGCTGAAATAAATAATTATCTCTACAATTATTCTGACATTTCACATTCTTAAAATAAAGTGGTGATCCTAACTGACCTAAGACAGGGAATTTTTACTAGGATTAAATGTCAGGAATTGTGAAAAACTGAGTTTAAATGTATTTGGCTAAGGTGTATGTTAACTTCCGACTTCAACTGTATGTTACCCCTTGGCAACATTATCAGAAGCACAGCATTGATTTTCACTGCTGCGCAGACGATACACAACTTTATATTTCTTTGTCACCAGAGGATTTTAGTTCTACGGATAAATTATTAGACTTTTTTAGTGATTTAAATACTTGGATGGCTCACAACTTCCTCCAGATAAATCAACACAAGACCGAGGTACTTATTGTTGGAGCCAAAGCACAGAGAGAGAATCTGGCCGGCACGTTTTAATTCACAGGCAATAAAGATAAACACCAGGTATTAAACCTAGGTGTTATTTTAGATTCTGAACTCAATTTCGAATCACACATTAGTAATTTGACCAAAATAACTTTTTGCCACCTGAGGAACACTGTGAACATTTTTTAAAGAGATCTTAAAACACACCTTTTAAGCTTAGGGTGCTTTTTAGTCATTCAGTTTGCGTCCCTGAGTAGGCCTATAACTGCTTTGTGACTGCATTGAAGGCTTTGTATTCCATTAAAGGCCCAGTGCAGTCCAAAACATGATCTTCCTGTGTTTTATATACTGTATATTTCCACACTATAAGGTTGGAATAATACTGTGAAATCGTGAAAATTATGATAATGCTCTTTTAGTGTAGAAAAGACCACCTGAAATTTCAGCCTGTTTTGGTGGGATAGAGTTTTGGCCTGCCTGGTGATGTCACCAGGCGGTAAATTCATTAATAGACCAATAAGAAAGAGAGTTACAAACCTCTCTGCCAATAACAGCTCGTTTTCAGGTTTCCCTGCTCAGACCACTCCCAGACAGTCCTAGCAAAATTCTTGCTTGATAAATTGCTCTATCTAAGAAGCCATTTTTGTTAATTTTTGACCATTTTAATTGAAAACAATCCCTTACTGTGATTGTTTTCAATTAAAATGGTCAAAAATTAACAAAAAGACTTAAGTGTTACCCAGAAATGATTTGATATTGAGATACTAAAAACGTCTGCATTGGACCTTTAAAGGAAAAGTGTGCTCATTCTTGGAGGACCACTCCCATCTCAAACACTTCCACCATCTTCTCGCCTGCAGCTGTTTAATGTCAGGCTCCTCCTTGTCCCTCAGCTGTTGGGGAATGAGGACCTCCTGGAACAGTCGGCATGGGGCCATACATCTTGTTCAGCCCCTTCTACAGTAGGCCTAAATCACACTCACACTTACTGTATTACCCCACAATTGACATCTTTGTTCCTTGGTAACCCACCCAGTGAGCAAAACGGATTGAAAAGACGTCATTTCAACCAGTTTTGCTCACTGGGTGGGCTATATTTAGAATATTTCAAAATAAAGCTCTAAAGACCTATACAACTAGTATAGTTTGTGTCACAGATGCTTTTGAGTGGATTTTGCAGAGAGACTGTATCGAGGCGACAATTCACTTTGTAGTACATGACTTTGTAGCACAAGCTGATGTAAGCTTTAATTTAAATAGCTGCCAGACAAATTCCAGTATTCAGGATAGTCTGACAAAATGCAGGCTTTTCAAGCATCGGATGTTGTGTAATCCTTCATCGGAACATGAGTATGGTGATGTACGCTCTGGCTTTATCAGGAAGCTTAGATTACCAAAATGCACTTGCAGAGACCTGAGCCCTAAAAGTCAATACATGTTTGGTCATCATGGGTATTCAATTGGATAGATGGGTTGAAAGAAAAACGGCTTACTTCCTTAATATGCTTACACTAAGGCCAGCACAGTGCATTCAGCAGCAAGACACTGTGATCATGTGATCAGCCCAGATGGATGACATCATCATTGCAGAGAATCTAAGACAAAGAGGAAGGAGAGATAGGAGGAGGATAGTGAGAAGGATTAGCTCCTACTTCTGCCATTCTACATGATTTATCTGGTACTGTTCCACAAAATGACTTTGGACATAAATCTACATATAACCATACTTGAAGATGTGGGTATGTGTTTTAGGTATGGTGATATTGGCAGGGTTTTTTGAGCATTCTGACATGGCTTCCACGGTCACTCCCATTGATTTGTCATCAATTATAATGATAAAGCTGTCCCTACATCTAAATATTGGATTGCTCACTTTCAGTGTTATCCATGATAAGATGCATTTTTAATTGGGGTGAACTATCCCTTTAAACGAGGTGACAGAGGACATCCTTTAAGGTAAATCCACTACCATCCCATGCATTCCCTGAATTGGAGAAAATATGTTTTCTCCTTACATAACATTTCTTACTTTTTTCAATCGCAATGCAGAATGAAAAAAATATCAACTGAACAAATAAGCTTCGTTTTAAAAACGTACATTCAGCCTCATATAGGCGTATTACACAGTGTGCACTGGCTGTGCATAAATCTGGGAGCGCCGCCCCTCTCCATCAGCAGTTGTTGCGTCGACTCTGACGGGCAGAGCATACAGTACACCCATTCATTCAGACACAAATAGAGATCTCTCTGCGTAGACTATTTCTTTGTATTTTCCCATATTGTTCGATCCTCCTCAGAAAATATGGTAAGTCATGTAGTTTTTCAGCAATAATAAGCCTGAAATAATTACGTGTTTGATGTTTTCTGTTGAGAATTTCTCAAATGATGAGACAATCACTACACGACCGTATGGTGGCTGTTATGGGTCGATTTTTAATGTATAGGTCAATGAATTCGAGATAGGGGCGAATTTGGAACATCTTGGTGTTGTTAACCCATTTTCAAATGAGGAATTTGCTTAGACTGAATTAACGCGTTTGGAATAGGTATTGCATGCTATTTCGGTTTATTACAAGGCTATTACATAAATTGGTAGGCTAATTGTATGGGAATGGAATGAAAGAACAAAGCACTATATTTAGAATGCATACTTTTTGGTAGCTATTGAACACAGATGAATTGTACAATATTCATCACAGACAGCAGCATTTATTTATTCAGGTAATGGATATAAAATTGGAATAAAATGGGATCATATTCTTAAGGTCATCCATTGTGTTGCTAGATGGGGGAAGGCAGACTAGGTGGGGACAGAAGGGGAATATATGTATCTCTACAGTTGTACACCTTAACATATGTCAATATTAATATGTCTAGTTTAACCCTGAAAATAAACCTATTCCACTCCAGCTGCCTTTTAATTCCTTAGTGATGTAATATGACCTCCTTGTCAGCTAAGTAATGGTCATAGGTGTAAATGGCTGATTCCTGCACATCAGTTGATTTGTCTATATTGTGACTGTTCTTCAGTCTACATGTAACCTACCCGTTCTTCCACTAGGTGGTGTTTTTGACAATTGTACATTTTTGTCAAATTAAATGTAATTCTGTTACATTCAATATTTTTCCATTTATTTTACAGCGTGAGTGCATCTCCGTCCACGTAGGTCAGGCTGGAGTCCAGATTGGCAATGCCTGCTGGGAGCTCTACTGCCTGGAGCATGGGATCCAGCCAGATGGACAGATGCCCAGTGACAAGACCATCGGAGGAGGAGACGACTCCTTCAATACCTTTTTCAGTGAGACTGGGGCTGGAAAGCATGTCCCCAGGGCTGTGTTTGTGGACCTGGAGCCAACAGTCATTGGTAAGATTTCTGTTTCTCATTTAATTGAAATAAAAGTATGTCAAAGAGGATTTCCTCTGCTTTCTTGCTATTGAGCTCCTTAACGAGCTGTTAATTTTCTCTCCTCAGATGAGGTGCGCACTGGGACCTATCGCCAGTTATTCCATCCTGAACAGCTCATCACTGGCAAAGAAGATGCTGCCAACAACTACGCTCGTGGACACTATACTATTGGCAAAGAGATCATTGACCTGGTGCTGGACAGGATCCGCAAACTGGTGGGTATTTCAGAATGAATAAATTCAATATTTTATCAACTATCTGATCATAATGTGGACATCTTCTTCTGTCCATTTATTGACATGTTCCTCTTTCTCCTTAGGCTGACCAGTGCACAGGCCTTCAGGGCTTCCTGGTTTTCCATAGCTTTGGAGGTGGCACCGGCTCTGGTTTCACTTCCCTGCTGATGGAGCGCCTGTCGGTTGACTACGGCAAGAAGTCCAAGCTGGAGTTCTCCATCTACCCAGCTCCCCAGGTGTCCACAGCTGTGGTGGAGCCCTACAACTCCATCCTGACCACCCACACCACCCTAGAGCACTCTGACTGTGCCTTCATGGTGGATAATGAGGCTATCTATGACATCTGCCGTAGGAACCTCGACATTGAGCGTCCTACCTACACCAACCTCAACAGGCTCATTAGCCAGATCGTTTCCTCCATCACTGCTTCCCTTCGATTTGATGGTGCCCTCAATGTTGATCTGACAGAGTTCCAGACCAACTTGGTGCCCTATCCCCGTATCCATTTCCCTCTGGCCACCTATGCCCCAGTTATCTCTGCAGAGAAGGCTTACCATGAGCAGCTCTCTGTCTCTGAAATCACCAATGCCTGCTTTGAGCCGGCCAATCAGATGGTGAAATGTGACCCTCGCCACGGCAAGTACATGGCTTGCTGCCTTCTGTTCCGTGGTGATGTGGTGCCCAAAGATGTCAATGCTGCCATTGCCACCATCAAGACCAAACGTTCCATTCAGTTTGTTGACTGGTGTCCAACTGGTTTCAAGGTTGGCATCAACTACCAGCCCCCCACTGTAGTCCCTGGTGGAGACCTGGCCAAAGTCCAGAGGGCTGTGTGCATGCTGAGCAACACCACTGCTGTGGCAGAGGCCTGGGCTCGGCTTGACCACAAGTTTGACCTGATGTACGCCAAACGTGCCTTTGTGCACTGGTATGTGGGTGAGGGTATGGAGGAGGGAGAGTTCTCTGAGGCCAGAGAGGACATGGCAGCCCTGGAGAAAGATTATGAAGAGGTAGGGGTTGACTCCATTGAGGGTGAGGGAGAGGAAGAGGGAGAAGAGTATTGAGATGCCCCTGCAGGCAAGCCATTGTTAAACACTGTTACTGTTGCATGATCTTATTATGATACCTAATAAAACATTGAATTAAATTAGCTATTTGTGCTCTTGGACTTTATTCACCACCTTATCTTGACAAAAAGAAAGACACTAGTACAATTTTGGGAGGATTTTAATGGGGAAAAGACATACAAATGTCAAATGTTTCCAATATTATTCACTGATAAAACTTCCAGTATAAAAATATGAGGATGCACATATGCGCTTAGAAAAAAAATTGTTTGAGGGAAATAAGCCAAATTATACACATTCATGAACTTTCAGTTAAAAAATAAATGTATAAAAAACTATAAAAGAAAAAGCAAAACATTTTGGATGACTATATGCGAAAATAAGATGTTTCTATGCTGTTGTGTATTGTGTATTTGGTTTTTGTCCATTCACACCAGCCTGTCATCGAGCAGTGGGCTGTTCTCTACAAGGCCCCGTTGTCGACTCAGAAGGTTCCAGAACAGTAGAGGCCCATAGCTCCAACCAGGACTGCTCTCAGCGCTCTGGGAGGCGGAGCCAACCTCAGACTCCTCCTTCAGAGGAAGGTAGGCTTTGAACCGTCTGTGGAACAAAAGGAGAACAATTATTTACATTAGTTTTTTCCAAGGCTCACTTATAAATATGTAAATCTCAATGTGACTCCTCTGGTCAAATAAAGGATAAAACTGTTATCAATGGTACAATATGCTGCATACAGTTGCCATGTACACAGGCACCATAAGGGTCATGTCTCAAGCAAGCTGAAAAGGTTATTGTGGTGATATGGAACTCTTCAGAGAGCTGTGACTAGAGTAGACCAATGTTGATTTGTGACTCACTTGTAAGTGTAGGCCACGGTTCCTGAGACCAGAGCAACGATCAGGACCCCCATTGCTATGGCTACAGTGCCCGCTGAGGACAGACTGGAACCTGCCACCAAAGAACCCAGACAATAATTTATGTAAAACAACTTCATATAACATCATATTACAATATATTAATTATATTCTAAACAATAACAATAGGTGTTGGACTGATTGTCCCAGGGACCCAGGTTCGAGACGTGGCGGGGCAGATGTGCAGAGCAGACATCTTACAGTACATACCCACAGTCACGCTAACTTTGGCGCTGGTGATTGCCAGACTGACATCGTTGGTCATGGACACGTTGATACAGAAGATGCCGGAGTCATTGAAAAAGTGACGCAGTACCAGCTGGCACTCAGAAGAGGGCGCCACTGTGTTACACATGGTGTGGAAGGGCATAAAACAGTCCGCGTTGGACACCACCATACATACCTCTGTGGGAAGGCTGGGTGGAGAACAGACACAGGGTCAGAAACACTCAGTGAAACACTAAGGGCCAGACTAATCCTGGACTAAAATGCAATAATAATTTTTAATCCAGGACTAGGATTAATCTGAGGCACAAACAGCTGGTTGCACCTTAAATCGGGGAGGAAGGGAACATAGTAATTACATTTGACATTTTACTCATTTAGCAGACGCTCTTATCCAGAGCGACTTACAGTTAGTGAGTGCATACATTTATTTATTTTTCATACTGGCCCCCCGTGGAAATCTAACCCACAACCCTGGCGTTGCAAGCGCGATGCTCTACCAACTGAGCTACACGGGACCACAAGGTTTCCATGTGGTTGATACCATTCCATTTACTCCATTCCAGACGTTATTATGAGCCGTCCTCCCCTCAGCAGCCTCCTGTGATATGGGCAATGAAACTGATCCTAGTGCCTAAATGGTGGAATATAGGCCTACATACCTAGTGGATTTGTCTGTGGATCATGATTCTGCTAAGGGAAATAATAAATGGTGTGATTGTCTGAGAAGTCTCCCTTTAATTGGGTCTGGAGAAGGAATACTCACCTCCCTTGGCAGGTGACAGTTAGATCCACCACGTTTCGTTCAACCTCAGATTCATCTGTCTTGATCACAGCATTGTCCACTTGCACTATCTTCAAACTCTCAATGCCCTCTGAAGAAAAACACAAAAAGACGGGCCGTAAAATAATCCTCAATTTAAATCAAATACAGTATTAGGATGGAGATTTACATGTTATTTAGACAGTGGACTTACCAACAATGTCAATGCCAGTGCAGAAGGACCCATAGCGATAGATCACACAGTCATCATCCTTGCGTTTGTCACCGGCTTCACGCTTAACAACTATCACCACGGGAGCTTGGCCTGTAGCGGTCTGTCCTGTATCAGGAGAAACAACAATGGATTCCAGTTACTAAATTGAAAATCCAACAATCTAAAGCACATTAGATGTACAGTTAATTCGCTTAATTAATCAATTAAAATGAATATGTTACATGTTTAGAACATACAGTACCTGCTGGCTCTACTTCCTCAGAGGAAGCTGTTGCCATGGCAGCAGGGACAGTTGGAGTGTCAGGGTTAACTGGAGAAGGTATCTTTGTGTCCTGAGCGGTGGAGGCTCCCTCATCAGTCATGTCCTCTGTGTCAGTCTCAGCGGGAGCTGATGGGCCTACATTTATTGTAGCTTCCTGTGTGGCCACCATCACTGGAGCAGCTGACGCATCAGCAGCAGGAGCTCTCACTGGAGGGAGAAACAAGACAATTCAATTTTCTATTTTCTTTGTCAATTCTGGCATAGCCTACATATTGGGTGAATCTCAAAAGTATTTTCCATGATTCCCCACATCCTCTCTTCTTGAGGACACTAAGGATGCAAGGAATCCAAGTTAAGACTTTAGAAATTGCCTTGTGGACTAAAGCGCTTCAAGATGGGAATGACCTGTTGTGCCGGCCGGGTCTGCGGGCCCGATGGTGACAGCATTACCAGTGGGGTCGACACCAGCTGGTGTGGCACATGCTTTATCAGGGATAAAGGCCTGTACGACCACCTTGGGCTTGAAGCCACCAGCCACTATATAGGTGTGGGTGACAGTCAGCTCTCTGGAGATGAGAGCCCCGCTGCTGTCACCAAAGTCCCAGTTGTAGGTGATGTCGGCGTCACTCATGTACTCGCTGGGGTCGTGGAGGCTGATGGTGAAGGCTATGGCTCTGTTCTGGACGAAGCTCAGGTCTGCCTCGTTGATGTCATTCACTTGGGTCATCGAGACTGCGAAGGGGATTTGATCTAAAGATATAGAGATAGAGAAAAACACTCAGACACTTATCTTCTTTTTCAAGACAGCTACTCATTCATTCATCCATTCATTCATTAGTTCGTCCATTCATTCATCCATTTATGACACTAACCAGTGATGGAGAACTGTGTTGAGGCGTATCCCAGAGGGATGAACTTCTCATGGCTACGGTAGTGGTAGATGACAATGTCCACGATGTAGGAACCCAGAGGGACATCGTCTGTCCCAATGGTGAGGGAGGAGGATGGGCCATCAGACACCTGCCAGTACTGACCTGTAAAGCAAAGCAAAGAAATTGGCTTATTACATGCTTATTACAGTGTTATTACATGCTTATAACATGTTATTACAGGTTTATAACAATATCATTAGCAGACAAAGTAAAACATTAATAATGTAGGCCCTAATAAGTGAGTGCTTGCAGCTGCACTTTACCCCATGTCTTCCATACAAACACATATGCAGGGGGCTTGTCACCGCCCTTCTTGAAGGGTGTTCCGTCGGGAAAGACACCATTCCACTCCATGTTTTGTGCAGGATACACTGGCTCAGACTGATGGTAATTTGTTCCTGGAGGAAAACAGAGCGAGTGTTGGTTTCTGCTTCGTCTTTAGACCGAGGAGTATGTACAGTGAGGAAAAAAAGTATTTAGTCAGCCACCAATTGTGCAAGTTCTCCCACTTAAAAAGATGAGAGAGGCCTGTCATTTTCATCATAGGTACACGTCAACTATGACAGACAAAATGAGAAAGAAAAATCCAGAAAATCACATTGTAGGATTTTTTATGAATTTATTTGCAAATTATGGTGGAAAATAAGTATTTGGTCACCTACAAACAAGCAAGATTTCTGGCTCTCACAGACCTGTAACTTCTTCTTTAAGAGGCTCCTCTGTCCTCCACTCATTACCTGTATTAATGGCACCTGTTTGAACTTGCTATCAGTATAAAAGACACCTGTCCACAACCTCAAACAGTCACACTCCAAACTCCACTATGGCCAAGACCAAAGAGCTGTCAAAGGACACCAGAAACAAAATTGTAGACCTGCACCAGGCTGGGAAGACTGAATCTGCAATAGGTAAGCAGCTTGGTTTGAAGAAATCAACTGTGGGAGCAATTATTAGGAAATGGAAGACATACAAGACCACTGATAATCTCCCTTGATCTGGGGCTCCACGCAAGATCTCACCCCGTGGGGTCAAAATGATCACAAGAACGGTGAGCAGAAATCCCAGAACCACACGGGGGGACCTAGTGAATGACCTGCAGAGAGCTGGGACCAAAGTAACAAAGCCTACCATCAGTAACACACTACGCCACCAGGGACTCAAATCCTGCAGTGCCAGACGTGTCCCCCTGCTTAAGCCAGTACATGTCCAGGCCCGTCTGAAGTTTGCTAGAGTGCATTTGGATGATCCAGAAGAGGAATGGGAGAATGTCATATGGTCAGATGAAACCAAAATATAACTTTTTGGTAAAAACTCAACTCGTCGTGTTTGGAGGACAAAGAATGCTGAGTTGCATCCAAAGAACACCATACCTACTGTGAAGCATGGGGGTGGAAACATCATGCTTTGGGGCTGTTTTTCTGCAAAGGGACCAGGACGATTGATCCGTGTAAAGGAAAGAATGAATGGAGCCATGTATCGTGAGATTTTGAGTGAAAACCTCCTTCCATCAGCAAGGGCATTGAAGATGAAACGTGGCTGGGTCTTTCAGCATGACAATGATCCCAAACACACCGCCCGGGCAACGAAGGAGTGGCTTCGTAAGAAGCATTTCAAGGTCCTGGAGTGGCCTAGCCAGTCTCCAGATCTCAACCCCATAGAAAATCTTTGGAGGGAGTTGAAAGTCCGTGTTGCCCAGCGACAGCCCCAAAACATCACTGCTCTAGAGGAGATCTGCATGGAGGAATGGGCCAAAATACCAGCAACAGTGTGTGAAAACCTTGTGAAGACTTACAGAAAATGTTTGACCTCTGTCATTGCCAACAAAGGGTATATAACAAAGTATTGAGAAACTTTTGTTATTGACCAAATACTTATTTTCCACTATAATTTGCAAATAAATTCCTTAAAAATCCTACAATGTGATTTTCTGGATTTTTTCCCCTCATTTCGTCTGTCATAGTTGACGTGTACCTATGATGAAAATTACAGGCCTCTCTCATCTTTTTAAGTGGGAGAACTTGCACAATTGGTGGCTGACTAAATACTTTTTTCCCCCACTGTATTATGAATTACACTATATATACAAAAGTATAAGGACACCCCTTCAAATTAGTGGATTCGCCCTTCAAATTAGTGGATTCTGCTATTTCAGCCACACCCGTTGCTGGCAGGTGTATAAAATCGAGCACACATCCATACAATCTCCATAGACAAATATTGGCATTAGAATGGCCTGTGCTGAAGAGCTCAGTGACTTTCAACGTGGCACCATCATAGGATGCCACCTTTCCAACAAGTCAAATTTCTGCCATGCTAGAGCTGCCCTGGTCAACTGTAAGTGCTGTTATTATGAAGTGGAAACGTCTAGGAGCAACAACGGCTCAGCCGCGAAGTGGTAGGCCACGCAAGCTCACAGAACAGGACCGCTGAGTGCTGAAACGCATAGCGCGTAAAAATCGTCTGTCTTCGGTTGCAACACTCACTACCGAGTTCCAAACTGCCTCTGGAAGCAACGTCAGCACAATAACTGTTCGTCTGGAGCTTCATGAAATGGGTTTCCATGGCCGAGCAGCCGCACACAAGCCTAAGATCACCATGTGCATTGCCAAGCGTCAGCTGGAGTGGTGTAAAGCACGTTCTCTCGAGTGATGAATCATACTTCACCATCTGGCAGTCCGACGGACGAATCTGGGTTTGAAAATCTTTGGAGGGAGTTGAAAGTCTGTGTTGCCCAGCGACAGCCCCAAAACATCATTGCTCTAGAGGAGATCTGCATGGAGGAATGGGCCAAAATACCAGCAACAGGTGTGAAAACCTTGTGAAGACTTACAGAAAATGTTTGACCTGTGTCATTGCCAACAAAGGGTATATAACAAAGTATTGAGAAACTTTTGTTATTGACCAAATACTTATTTTCCATAATTTGCAAATAAATTCATAAAAAATCCTACAATGTGATTTTCTGGATTTTTCTTTCTCATTTTGTCTGTCATAGTTGACGTGTACCTATGATGAAAATGACAGGCCACTCTCATATTTTTAAGTGGGAGAACTTGCACAATTGGTGGCTGACTAAATACTTTTTCCCCCCACTGTATACACTGCTCAAAAATATAAAGGGAACACTTAAACAACACAATGTAACTCCAAGTCAATCACACTTCTGTGAAATCAAACTGTCCACTTAGGAAGCAACACTGATTGACAATAAATTTCACATGCTGTTGTGCAAATGGAATAGACAACAGGTGGAAATTATAGGCAATTAGCAAGACATCCCCAATAAAGGACTGGTTTTGCAGGTGGTGACCACAGACCACTTCTCAGTTCCTATGCTTCCTGGCTGATGTTTTGGTCACTTTTGAATGCTGGCGGTGCTTTCACTCTAGTGGTAGCATGAGACGGAATCTACAACCCACACAAGTGGCTCAGGTAGTGCAGCTCATCCAGGATGGCACATCAATGCGAGCTGTGGCAAGAAGGTTTGCTGTGTCTGTCAGCGTAGTGTCCAGAGCATGGAGGCGCTACCAGGAGACAGGCCAGTACATCAGGAGACGTGGAGGAGGCCGTAGGAGGGCAACAACCAAGCAGCAGGACTGCTACCTCCGCCTTTGTGCAAGGAGGAGCAGGAGGAGCACTGCCAGAGCCCTGCAAAATGACCTCCAGCAGGCCACAAATGTGCATGTGTCTGCTCAAACGGTCAGAAACAGACTCCATGAGGGTGGTATGAGGGCCCGACGTCCACAGGTGGGGGTCATGCTTACAGCCCAACACCGTGCAGGACGTTTGGCATTTGCCAGAGAACACCAAGATTGGCAAATTCGCCACTGGCGCCCTGTGCTCTTCACAGATGAAAGCAGGTTCACACTGAGCACATGTGACAGACGTGACAGAGTCTGGAGACGCCGTGGAGAACGTTCTGCTGCCTGCAACATCCTCCAGCATGACCGGTTTGGCGGTGGGTCAGTCATGGTGTGGGGTGGCATTTCTTTGGGGGGCCGCACAGCCCTCCATGTGCTCGCCAGAGGTAGCCTGACTGCCATTAGGTACCGAGATGAGATCCTCAGACCCCTTGTGAGACCATATGCTGGTGCGGTTGGCCCTGGGTTCTTCCTAATGCAAGACAATGCTAGACCTCATGTGGCTGGAGTGTGTCAGCAGTTCCTGCAAGAGGAAGGCATTGATGCTATGGACTGGCCCGCCCGTTCCCCAGACCTGAATCCAATTGAGCACCTGGGACATCATGTCTCGCTCTATCCACCAACGCCACGTTGCACCACAGACTGTCCAGGAGTTGGCAGATGCTTTAGTCCAGGTCTGGGAGGAGATCCCTCAGGAGACCATCCGCCACCTCATCAGGAGCATGCCCAGGCGTTGTAGGGAGGTCATACAGGCCCGTGGAGGCCACACACACTACTGAGCCTCATTTTGACTTGTTTTAAGGACATTACATCAAAGTTGGATCAGCCTGTAGTGTGGTTTTCCACTTTCATTTTGAGGGTGACTCCAAATCCAGACCTCCATGGGTTGATAAATTTGATTTCCATTGATAATTTTGTGTGTGATTTTGTTGTCAGCACATTCAACTATGTAAAAAAAAAAGTATTTAATAAGATTATTTCATTCATTCAGATCTAGGATGTGTTATTTTAGTGTTCCCTTTATTTTTTTGAGCAGTGTATATATATATATATATATATATATATATATATATATATATTTATTACACACACACACATATATATATATATATATATATATATATATACATACACACACACATATCCTTTCTCCTGAACTTCCTCTACTCTCAACCTCTCCGATCATTTTCATGATGTCCATCTGGTTTGCTTCTATATGCCATATCTTTCTAACTGTGCTCTTTCACAAAAGCTCCAAACCTACAACCTATATACTTATTATGGACACAGTATGCTTACATTATTAGTTATCTTGTTATTATTTGTTGTTATTAGTCCCATCCTTCAATTCCATTCAACACCTCCCATCTATCTTTTAACACCATCCATATAGGATTTCTATTTGCCATATATATTTCAACTGTACTGTGATGTCTTACAAAATTTCTGAACCTTTCTATTCTCATTGTTTCTACAGATTGTGAATTGAAAATACAAATTTTTGCTAAAAGTATTATTATGTTATTGATCGATTGACTATGACTTTTCAGATCACCCAGTAATGCTATCTGCAAGGTTAGCTCCAGGTAAATATTGCAATCCTTTAGCCATTCCTGGACCTGTGTCCAAAAACAAGCTACAAATGGACAGTACTAAAACAAATGATCTAATGATTCTGTCTCTTCGCAGCAAAATCTGCAGAGCTGGGAAGATAGTATCCCCCATATAAATAACATTCTATTGGTAGCAAGAATTTTATATAATAATTTAAATAGAAAGATTCTACGTTTTGAATCCGGTGTCGTTTTGCGTATCAGTTCATAAACACTATGCCATGGGATCGGTACGTCAAAAATCTCTTCCCAACTATTTTGCAATCTATATGGGACGGCTGTCAATCCTTTGGTCCTTAAATGAAACTGATATACTTTTTTATTTATCACAGTTTCCTTAACCAATTATGTTCTTTAATGCAAGGCCGACAGACAAGTTCCTTACTTTCTCCCCCTTCCACTTTCCTCTTCCATTTTTGCGGTAAGGCTGCAATTATTTGGTTGTAATTTTGGGTAGAGCAGACATTTCCATATGTTTTTGTTAGCTGCATGTGCGACATAACTCCACCAGTCCTACCGATGATATAATTTACGAAGATTATACCTTTTTTAGTCAATTAGTGTTGTCATGTGTTGCTGCCATGCTGTGTTGTTGTCTTAGGTCTCTCTTTATGTAGTGTTGTGGTGTCTCTAGTCGTGATGTGTGTTTTGTCCTATATTTGTATTTTTAATCCCAGCCACCATCCCCGCAGGAGTCCTTTTGCCTTTTGGTAGGCTGTCATTGTAAATAAGAATTTGTTCTTAACTGACTTGCCTAGTTAAATAAAGGTTAAATAAAACATTTACAAAATATTTATAAAAATGCCCCCGTGGTCCATACAGAAATGGTTTGTCGAGATCAGTGTGGAAGAACTTGACTGGCCTGCACAAAGCCCTGACCTCAACCACATCGAACACCTTTGGGATGAATTGGAATGCCGACTGCGAGCCAGGCCTAATCGGCCAACATCAGTGCCCAACCTCACTAATGCTCTTGTGGCTGAATGGAAGCAATTCCCCGCAGCAATGTTCGAACATCTAGTGGAAAGCCTTCCCAGAAGAGTGGAGGCTGTTATAGTAGCAAAGGGGGGAACAACTCCATATTAATGGCCATGATTTTGTAATGAGATCTTCCACGAGCAGGTGTCCACATACGTTTGGTCAGGTAGTGTATGTAGAAAAAGAGTACGTAGTATTTAACCTCAAAATGCACTGTAGTCTCCAAAGGGAAAGAACAATACAAATACTGTAGTCTCTCCCGTGACATACTTAATTAACAATAGCTGGCCAGAAACCAGCATTCGTGCAAAATTTAGTTCAGGGAGCCAAGATTTCTGTATAAGTGACAAAAGACCCTCATATGGCCAAAACTCTGATTTTGTTCCCAAGACACTTCCTCCCAATTAGCTTGGGAATGAGGTTACCAAAACCCTGATCTTGTTCACCAGACATGGGATGAGGTTACCAAAACCCAGTCAGTTCTCGAGGAGGACTTACCATTGACAGTGCAGTTCTCAGCCCACACCACCTCTCCATCCGGCATGATCTTCTGGTTGTGTGGGAACTGCAGCTCGATGGTAAAGGTTACCTTGGCTCCAGTCAGGGTTGGTGCGTCATTACCCACAATGAATTTCACCTTGCCACCTGTTGGGAAGAATGTACACTTTGAAGTGAATATCATTAGTATAATATTTCACAGAGATATTTGACTTACTTTACGTCAAGTGAGCAGAGGTCATCCACAAATGTCCACACATTTCACAGTATTATTCCAACCTCATAGTGTGGAAATATATATAAAACACAGGAAAAATCAAATGTTGGACTGCATTGGGCCTTTACACCCTTTTACTATATGAGGAGCAGAGGTCATCCACAAATGGCCACAAATTTCACAGAGATATTCCTGATAAATAAGATGAAAATGTTATGTAACCATCAGAGTATACACATTGTGTTGAGACAGAGGATAATTGTGCATACCTTTCCAAGAGTATTTGTACTGAGGATCTTCATCTTTCCAGACCGGATACATTTTCGTATTCCATGATGGATATCGTGTGAAGCGACTTTTGGGCTCTGGAATATAATCATAGAAATGACATAAGTAAGCAGAGCATGCATCCATTAGAGTTGAAAAGGAAGGAGCTGGCCACACTTTAGGTTGCAACCTTAAAGGAGGGTGCTCAGCTCTAACCTAGGGGACTGCTTATCTCAAAAACTATACAATCTCCCTCAATCCTACTCATGTGAATGGCAGCTGAATTTGTACCATACATTTACTACAGATTAGGTCTAAGGGTGGGAGGGGATTGTCTTTGACATAAGGACCATGGAGGTCAAACAATTAATATTCCATTGCACTGATAAGCACTGATTCTTTTCATATATGCAGTAGTAGTATGTTTTATTTTTAATCCTGAGTTGGGATTGAACCCCGGTCATCCATACACGGCACCCTAGTCAAAATCACAATACTTATATCCCGTAAGGCGCTTATCAAGAGTATGATTGTTACAATAGGCTACTGTATTGTGCAATGATCCCACCAACGGTACAATTTACTGTTAAATTAAGAACTAACAGCCGCTGACTGATACTCTCTACATTGTTTGGAATTCATGCAAACTGCTTATTGGTGACAAATGAGACTCTTGTGCTTTTTAATAATTCATTTAAAT
Source organism: Coregonus lavaretus (assembly GCF_964263955.1). NCBI lineage: Eukaryota > Metazoa > Chordata > Actinopteri > Salmoniformes > Salmonidae > Coregonus > Coregonus lavaretus. The sequence goes on from NC_140007.1 coordinate 36,939,023, forward strand.
CTCATGCCATCTCATGCTACTTGCACGATGTTGAAGATAGTGTGCATTACTGCATTTAATCTTACTACAGGCCCTATGACTGCAATGATGCTTCCCCATAAAATTAAGAGTGTCAATTCATGTTTGATTCAAATTTGTGCTGTGTTTGCAAAGCATTTCGTTATCAAAACAGATAATCTCCATTGAAAGGGTTTTAGTCCAGGACTATGCTTAATCTGTGTCTGGGAATCTGACCCTTGGTCATGCAAAGGGCACATAGTGCTGCACTGTGGTGCCTCTGTCATAAGAGCATCTAAGACAAAACCAAATGCAGTGTTCCTCAATACACATCATTACTGAAAGGTTTGAATAAAACAAGTGTTGCCTGAAATGCCAGATGGGCTGGTCCATTTTTTGCCCAGTGGGCCTGTCTAACTTGATTTATTTTTTTGTGCAATATGATCATTATCTGGCTAATAATGGGGGCCTCAAGGGGGAAAAAAATGGTCCAGTGTGGGGGCCTCAAGGGGAAAAAATGGGCAGGTGTGTTAGAAATGCCAGGGCAAATTTTTTGTCCCGTCCGCCCCTGCTAAAATTATTATCATATTGGGAAATCCTGGTGCACCACAGCCTGAAGTGAAGAATAACTCCCTTTTGTAACATCAAAAGACAATTTTTGAAAATTTTGAAAATATATTATCTAGATATTCCTGCATTATCTGGTATACATTATGATATCCAGAGTGGCTGTACTTACTTGCTGTAGCAGATGAAAAAAGTGTCAGCACCAACACTGCAAGAGCTGCCCCTGTCCTCATGTCCTAAGTGTGCACACTTCCTTTCCACCTTAAATATGGAATATCCCTTTTCTTCTCCTCCACTGCAGGTCAGAACAAACTCACAAAAGCATTGTTATTCCTGGCTTTATAAATGCTCTAATCTGACCTCACAGCAGTAGTACTAAACCCCTCCTAAACCCACTGAAACCGTGATCCCACCTCCCCAAAGGCCCTTGTGACCTATGGGGTTTTCCTAGAACAGTAAATGAGGGCTCACTTATGTAAGGCACACAATGAAATGGAGATTCAAATGTATTTTACATGCACATTTTGGGTTGATCTTTGTAGACCATTTCAGAAGATACCTGAGTGTAAGAAAGAAGTTTAACTTGTCTGGTGACACAGAGAGTGATATTATCTGGGGAGTGATGTCCACCAATCGAGTTAAAAAATAAGACATGAATAAAAAAAGACCACACCTGTTGTGATTATTTCCCATTAGGCTGTGCAAAGACTTGGGAATTATTTCTGTCTTCTTTATCTTAGTTTGTTTCCATACTGTAGCCTCAAACTCACTATTACCTACACATCCTCATGAGTGAACTTAGACTCATACAGTATTTGTTACTCTGATTACGGATGGGTGCAACAACTTGTGAAATCAGCAGTCTACCTTCCCAAGGCTGTGGGGCTTTGCTAGTCTCAGGTTAGGGCGCCAAAGGGTGGCATAAGGGTCATGCTATGCTGCCTTGTGAATGAATTGTGACGGGTCGCCACTGGGGGTAATACTGTCATTCAGGGCAGGTGGGGCAGAGCCTGTTTTGCATGTTATTTGGGCATTAATACGTGTCACATAACAGTTTGCAAACAATATAAAAAAACATTGAGTTAATAAAGTCGCGTACAAAAATTGTCTCTTTTTTGATTTCTTGATTAAGACAGCTCCAAAATGCAGGTGTTTCAGCCTAGCTCAGTGCTTTCTGTGGTGGAGGGGCAGCGAGTGGAAAATACAGAACGTAGGGGTTTGTAATCTTCTCTAGTTGTGCCGTGATTGGCTCAGTGTTCTGTCACTCATGGGGACACTACGTCATCGCAAAATCTACAGGGAGAGCTAGAAAGTTCAAACCCCCTTGGGTGCTGCCATAGATTTACATTAGAAGTGCTCATCCAAGAAGGCTCAAGGTCATTGGCCACAGAAAAAATTACGTCAAATCACGTTATATATATTTTTTTCAAAATGATTTTTACCCCTTTATTCTCCCCAATTTTGTGATATCCAATTGGTAGTTATGATCTTGTCTCATCGCTGCAACTCCCCAACAGACTCGGGAGAGGCGAAGGTCGAGAGCCATGCGTCCTCCGAAACACCGCTTGCTTAACCCAGAAACCAGCCGCAACAATGTGTCGGAGGAAACACCGTCCAACTGACGACCGAAGTTAGCTTGCAGCCGCCCGGCCTGCCAAAAGGTGTCAATAGAGCACGATGAGACAAGGAAATCCCCCCGGCCAAACCCTCCCCTAAACACGCTGTGACACAGCCTGGGATTGAACCCGAGACTGTAGTGGCGCCTTAGCACTGCGAAGCAGTGCCTTAGACCTCTGCGCCAAAATCACGTTATATCTACCTTAGCTTTAATTGGACTGATCATGTCAACATCATACTTTCAAAATCTTAGCTAGCAAGCTAGACAAGCAGTCATCATCATGAATCACGTCGACAATCTACTGGCAAATCCTTTTCAATCCTTGTCATATGAAGATAAATTATAGATAAAACGTATCAGTGCTCATCGGCCATTGGACATAAACATTACACAGCAAGTTGGAAATCACAAATTCAACATGAGTGGTTTGGAAGGAATCAGTGGACATCTGCAAGCGTTGCAAAGCAATCACTATTTACTTCCCCTGCTATTCGTGGAGAGGGTGTGTGGTCCAAGTCCGGGTTTAAGGGTCTCTTTTCCAAGCTTAAAAGGATAAACATACAGCATGACTTCTGCCGCGTTCAAGACAACTGAGAACTCGGAAAAGAACGAGCTCCGACTAGGAAAATACGTTTCGAACGGTCATCCAACTCGGAATTCCAAGTCAGGAACTCGGGCCTACGGTTCTGACTTGGTGTACAGGGAGAATACTGTACGAACGGCCCATGTTATGAATTCTGTTGCTGTACATTTTAAAAGTGCTGAACAAATAGTTATATTGACTACGTCCGTCTTAGCTCGCTCATTAATGTCTTAATCAAAATTACGGATTGCCTCTTATCCGCTCATCGTTCCCTTATGCCATAGTTTGTACATCTCAATTGTCAGTAGAAACCACATTTGTTTAAGCAAGTCAGCCATATCAGCTATGTTTTTTTAAAAGGCAGTAATTGAGGCTGAATGAATTGTTTCGCTGCCAGACAAGGCTCTGCTGATAGCCAGGTGTAGCAGTGGTAAGGATTCACTCCATGGTGCTGAAAAGAAAGCTCTGCTGTTGGGACAGCTTTATGCAGGCCCTAACAGTTTGTGGGCACCGTTTGTCACCGTTATAGTGCAATTAATGTATTGTTTAGTGTTGTGTAGTGGCTTTGCATGCATGCATTAAAAACAATTGGGGGGAGTTTGCCCCACAAAGATTTACATGCTAAAATCGCAACTGATTACCCCATATCTACTATGGTATGTACAGTAGATGTACTTCTTATAGGGTACTGTAAGAAGTCTAGTGAAACTGCTGTAGTGTTGAGAATTAGGGCTGCACGATATATCGTTTCAGCATCGACATTGCGATGTATGCATCCGCAATAGTCACATCGCAGAACGTGTGATTTAGTAAGGTAAACATATATCAGTCTACAATATATATTTTTTTTACATGTTAAACTAGCATTATATCTGTCTGATATAACGTAATTTACACCGATTTATGGGTTATTGGATACACAGTTTATTATTATTATTATTATTATTATTATTTTAAACACGGAGTTGGTTGCTGCACGTGGTTGCCATGCAGGCTCTGCTTGCCGTGACGAAATGATGAGCGAGGAACAGACAAAAAAGACAGAAATTGAGAATTTGGTGGCAAAAAGAAATGCATCGTCAATTATATGGAAATATTTCGGCTACAGATAGGATGATGTTGACCAAAAACAGGTACTTTGTCGAGAGTGCCTTGCAATTGTTGCCACAACACGAGGCAACACGACCTATTTGTTCGATCATTTAAGGCGGCACCACAAATCTCTGTATGACGAGTGCAAAGCATCTCAATGCCCTCCAAAGCAAAAATCTATTTCGGATGCCTTTGCCAGTATTACACCATACGAGAAAGGTTCCAAACGGCAGAGAGAAATCACATTTACATTACATTTACATTTTAGTCATTAAGCAGACGCTCTTATCCAGAGCGACTTACAGTTAGTGAGTGCATAATTTTATTTATTTATTTTTCATACTGGGAATCGAACCCACAACCCTGGCGTTGCAAACGCCATGCTCTACCAACTGAGCTACATCCCTGCCAGCCATTCCCTCCCCTACCCTGGACGACGCCGGGCCAATTGTGCGCCGCCCCATGGGTCTCCCGGTCGCGGCCGGCTACGACAGAGCCTGGATTCGAACCAGGATCTCTAGTGGCACAGCTAGCACTGCGATGCAGTGCCTTAGACCACTGCGCCACTCGAGAGACAGTCAGCTAGAATCACAGATTCAATAACATTTCACGTCGCCAAAGACATGGTACCAATTAACACGGTTACCAAAGAGGGTTTTAAAAACATGATCCGGTCGCTTGACAAGCAGTATGTAATGCCATCACGCAACTATTTTTCTCAAGTTGCCATCCCAGAGTTGTACGAGAAATGCAAGGCACAAGTTGAAACAGAGATGTCACAATTGGAATATTATACAGCAACAACGGACTTGTGGTCCAGCCGGACAACAGAGCCCTACATAAGTCTGACCATACACTTTATTAATGAGGACTTCCACCTGAAAAGTCGCTGTTTGCAAACTGCATTTTCCCCAGAGGATCATACAAGTGAAAACATCACAACATGGGTGAGAGAAGCTTTAGCTGATTGGGGCCTAGAGGAGTCGTCTAGTCTGTATAACACCAGACAATGCTGCGAACATGGTGGAGGCTGCCGCCCTGAACAAGTGGACCAGATCGCAGTGCTTTGGCCACAGACTGCATCTTGCAGTTGGTAAGTTATGCCCAATTGCGCATTCTATTTTACTACTCTGCTATTGCTATACTATTACTGTTACATATTATTACCTAGCAACCTGTTCTGAAATATAACAATTTTCATATATATTTTTATTGTAGAGGATGGGGCTGGGGAAGAATGAAGGACACAGACTGTCAGGTTGATAGCCAAAGCTCTGAATGACAGGGCTGATATCCTATAGCATTAATGTTTCATATCTATATATCTCTGCTATATTTGTTATGTTTAAATGTTGCATTTGTTTACAATAACAAACAATGGAATTAAATGCCCCTATATTTTGGGTTATCATTAAGTAAAATAGTTAGTGCTAAACTCATGAGATATAAGTTATATGAGAATGAATGTGTTTTATTATAGGTCTTTAAACATAAAGAAAGCATGCTGAAACTCTAAATTGTATCTGTAAATAACTAATTGTGTAATCATTTGCAAAACAGTTTTATGAGCAATTTATTTTTATAAATAATTTATTAAAGTAAATGTATTAAATGTGTATAATAATAAGTACTTTATTTTGTCTTTGTTTTTTCCCTTAGAAAATGCAGTGAAAAGGGATGGACGCATTGACCGTGCTGCAGGTGTCTGCAAGAAGCTGGTGAGTCACTTCTCTCACAGCTGGAAGGCCAGAAGTGCTCTTGAAAGAGCCCAGAAGGAACTCAATCTACCTTCACATTCCCTCATATCAGAATGCCAAACAAGATGGGGTTCCAGGCAGAAGATGATCAGCAGGATACTAGAGCAGCAGAAGGCTATAACTCAGGTCCTGTCTGAGGACAGGAAGACACGGCATCTAATTCTATCCTGGCAAGATATGGATGTCCTGGAATCTGTCAGTAAGTCACTGGGCCCACTGCTGGACTTCACAGATGCACTCTCAGGAGAAGACTATGTTAGTGTCTCATATGTGAAGCCAGTTCTTCACCTGTTCAACACTTCAATGCTGCTAATACAAGAGGGAGACACAGACTTGACCAAGACCTTGAAAACTGAGATGTTACACTACATCAACGAGAAATATATAGATGAAGCTACTCAGCAGCTGCTAGATGCGGCTTCTTGTTTGGACCCCCGGTTCAAGATGGACTTCATCAGTGAAGACAACAAGCCCCAAGTCAAGGCCAGAGTGGCATCAGAAATGATGGAATGCCAGGAGGAGACGTCAAGCAGCAGCACTGAAGTGGAGCCTGAAGTTGCTGATACGTCCCATGCAAAGAAAGCCAAGAAGTCCTTGGGAAGTTTCTTTAAACAGAGCGGAGCTGCAGCAAAGGGTGATTCCTCTCTGACCCACAAGGATGCTGTGGAAGCAGAATTAAACAACTTCCTGCTAACACCTTCCTTAGACAAAGAGGAAGATCCACTTGCATGGTGGAAAACACATAGAGTAAGCTTTCCACATCTCGCCAAGCTTGCCCGCAAGTATCTATCCATTCCCGCTACAAGTTCCCCCTCAGAGAGGCTTTTCAGTGGCAACATTGTCACTTGCCAACGGTCATGTCTCAAGCCTGTAATGGTGAATAGACTGGTATTCTTGGCCAAAAACCTTCAAGTTTGAGTGAGCAATGTATACATGCTTAAAGTCAAGTTATTATATTTGAATAGAATTTAGATTTACTATATTATTCTACAGTTGTGAGAAATACATTTATTTATTTTACTAGGTACTCTGTTTAGAAAGAAACCAGATTTTATACAGTTGAAAAGTTTAATTTAAAATCGGCATTTGTCTAGCCATGATGATCAACACTGTTTTCCTTTGGCACTGTTGCTAAGAAAAGTTTATTTTAAAAACAAGTTTGTGAAATACAAATGGTTCTGTGTTGATATTTGTTATTCATGTTAAGTTCATTGGTATTTATTAGTTAGGTTTTGCTTTTATTATTACAAATGATTTGTTTTATAAACACTGTATTTTGTTTTTGTAAACCACTCAGGATTGGTGTATAGCTGCTCTTTTTACATTTAAGTCATTTAGCAGACGCTCTTATCCAGAGCGACTTACAGGAGCAATTAGGGTTAAGTGCCTTGCTCAAGGGCACATCGACAGATTTTTCACCTAGTCAGCTCTGGGATAAGAACCAGCGACCTTTCGATTACTGCCACAACGCTCTTAACCACTAAGCTACCTGCCGCACCTCTATTTTTCTAATGGTTTAAATTCAAATATATATGTTTCTATTTTCAAAAAGGAGGTTTGTAATTTAATTTGTAATGTATTAAAATGTTGACTTTTTGATTTGATTTTGTCATTCACATGAATTCCCTATTGTGATAATGAAACTTCCTCCGTAGAGAATGATCTGTTTTAACCTGGTTGGAGTACGGAGATACAGCCTCCTGTAATCTCCTGGATCCCTTATATACACCACACCTCTTCATTCACAAAGGAGCCCCTTTATTTTAGGGTAAGCAACATGCATTATTAATATCATAACATGTTAGATCATTGACTTTAGCCTGAGTTGATAGAAGAGTATTACATGAATACAATAGAACCATGGTGAATTAAACAGTGTATTAATTAATATAATGAATTAAACTACCCAAAATAAGTCAAAAGGTAAAAAGTCATTTTCAGTTTCATTTTTTCATTTTTATTTTCCATGAAGATGCAGTTCCCTACAAAATCACCCCAATCATTCTAGAATAATTAATTATTCTCAAATAGAGCTTTTCAAGTCATCTGGTGAAGACATCCTGTATTTTTTCATATCGCAATATATATTGCAGAAAAACAAAATATCACAATGTCAGTTATTTCCAATATTGTGCAACCCTATTGAGAATGTTAATAGCTTTTATTAAAATTGGGTAATTACCAAAGATGTATACAGTGAGGGAAAAAAGTATTTGATCCCCTGCTGATTTTGTACGTTTGCCCACTCACAAAGACATAATCAGTCTATAATTTTAATGGTAGGTTTATCTGAACAGTGCGAGACAGAATAAAAATTTAAAAAATCCAGAAAAACGCATGTCAAAAATTTTATAAATTGATTTGTTTTTTTAATGAGGGAAATAAGTATTTGACCCCTCTGCAAAACATGACTTAGTAATTGTTGGCAAAACCCTTGTTGGCAATCACAGAGGTCAGCCGTTTCTTGTAGTTGGCCACCAGGTTTGCACACATCTCAGGAGGGATTTTGTTCCACTCCTCTTTGCAGATCTTCTCCAAGTCATTAAGGTTTCGAGGCTGACGTTTGGCAACTCGAACCTTCAGCTCCCTCCACAGATTTTCTATGGGATTAAGGTCTGGAGACTGGCTAGGCCACTCCAGGACCTTAATGTGCTTCTTCTTGAGCCACTCCTTTGTTGCCTTGGCCGTGTGTTTTTGGTCATTGTCATGCTGGAATACCATCCACGACCCATTTTCAATGCCCTGGCTGAGGGAAGGAGGTTCTCACCCAAGATTTGACGGTACATGGCCCCGTCCATCGTCCCTTTGATGCGGTGAAGTTGTCCTGTCCCCTTAGCAGAAAAACACCCCTACAGCATAATGTTTCCACCTCCATGTTTGACGGTGGGGATGGTGTTCTTGGGGTCATAGGCAGCATTCCTCCTCCTCCAAACTCGGCGAGTTGAGTTGATGCCAAAGAGCTCGATTTTGGTCTCATCTGACCACAACACTTTCACCCAGTTCTCCTCTGAATCATTCAGATGTTCATTGGCAAACTTCAGACGGCCCTGTATATGTGTTTTCTTGAGCAGGGGGACCTTGCGGGCGCTGCAGGATTTCAGTCCTTCACGGCATAGTGTGTTACCAATTGTTTTCTTGGTGACTATGGTCCCAGCTGCCTTAAGATCATTGACAAGATCCTCCCGTGTAGTTCTGGGCTGATTCCTCACCGATCTCATGGTCATTGCAACTCCACGAGGTGAGATCTTGCATGGAGCCCCAGGCCGAGGGAGATTGACAGTTATTTTGTGTTTCTTCCATTTGCGAAATATCGCACCAACTGTTGTCACCTTCTCACCAAGCTGCTTGGCGATGGTCTTGTAGCCCATTCCAGCCTTGTGTAGGTCTACAATCTTGTCCCTGACTCCCTTGGAGAGCTCTTTGGTCTTGGCCATGGTGGAGAGTTTGGAATCTGATTGATTGATTGCTTCTCTGGACAGGTGTCTTTTATACAGGTAACAAACTGAGATTAGGAGCACTCCCTTTAAGAGTGTGCTCCTAATCTCAGCTCGTTACCTGTATTAAAGACACCTGGGAGCCAGAAATCTTTCTGATTGAGAGGGGGTCAAATACTTATTTCCCTCATTAAAATGCAAATCAATTTATAACATTTTTGACATGTGTTTTTCTGAATTTTTTTGTTGTTATTCTGTCTTTCACTGTTCAAATAAACCTACCATTAAAATTATAGACTGATCATGTCTTTGTCAGTGGGCAAACGTACAAAATCAGCAGGGGATCAAATACTTTTCCCTCACTGTATAAACCCTGGATTGCTGATGCTATGTATTGGCTATTGAGAGGCTTTGAAGCCACCGGTCGGCCATATTGGTACTCCCCAGTAGAAGCAATCCTCCATAGGAATGAATGGAGATAAGGACAAAATTACATGTATTTAAGTATTCTGTAGTGGGGACAGTAACCTTCGTAATCTCTAAAAATTATACTTGAGGTAAAAAGAAAATGTGTATGTTTAGCTCACATAATATAATTTAAAAGTATGCATTAAGGTGTCTGTAATAGAATAAACATGTCAGAAACTAATGTAGACATTAATAAATGCATTTCTATAGCTTTCAAAATATGTTTTACAATGGTGAGGGAGTGCCAAGATGGAGGCACAGTGGCTTCAACACAGCACCCCTTATTAGTCATCTAGTGTAGCCTATATGTAAATCATTGGTGATTACAGTGTCACATGTGAAAACTCGTGCTAATAAGTGAATAGCCATCTTAAAATACCACCTAACCCATTGCATTTAGGCCAATCGGGACTCAATCTGTCCCAAAGTAGTCCTAATGATTTGGGGATTTACCCTCAAATACTTGCAGCTCTATTCTAATGAGGCTATTCAGTATTTAAAATATTCTGACAATCTGAGCAATAATGATCAAATCTTGCCAGAATAAACAGTGAATAAAATACCAAAACACTCTTGATGTATAAATTCAACTACCTGAGGTATAATACCTGGAATACAGAGGAAGTTGTACTGATTAGTGAAGCGTTTCTGTGTCAACAGAACAATAGGTTCTGTTAAGAGAGACTGCTTACAGGCAGGAAAAATGGCAGGAATGTAAAGTTAATAAGGATTACTGGGGCGCTTGTGACTCCTAAATTCATCCAGCTTTGTCCTCCCCTCCCTTTAGAACCATAAGTCACAGTGTTAAACTTTTTTTGTATTAATATTTTATGGTCAAATTGTGAGACTGTTGGGCCTCCCGAGTGGCGCAGCGGTCTAAGGCACTGCATCGCTGTGCTAGAGGCATCACTACAGATCTGGGTTCGATCCCGGGCTGTGTCGCAGCCGGCCGCGATCGGGAGACACATGAGGCGGCTCACAATTGGGCCAGCGTTGTCCGGGTTAGGGGAGGGTTTGGCCGGCTGGGATGTCCTTGTCCCATCGCGCTCTAGCGACTCCTTGTGGCGGCCGGGTGCATGCACGCTGACTTCGGTCGCCAGCTGTACAGTGTTTCCTCCGACACATTGGTGCGGCTGGCTTCCGGGTTAAGCGGGCAGTGTGTCAAGAAGCAGTGTGGCTTGGCGGGGTCGTGTTTCGGATGACGCATGGCTCTCGACCTTCGCCTCTCCCGAGTCCGTACGGGAGTTGCAGCGATGGGACAAGACTGTAACTACCAATTGGGGAGAATAAGGGGTAAAAAACTAAGTACAATAAAATAAAATAGCCTGTTTAAACAATGTCACCATTCAGAGCAAAGCTATATAATTACTCTCTCCTAACTTTCAATGTATTATTCCTAACTTAACCCTCACATCTAAGAAAAACTACATAGTGTAAATGCTTATGTCTTTTTTAGAAAATAAATGCATTCTTTAATAGCTCAATGCGATTCAAAATAATGTAAGCAAATGCTTCTATCATGTATGTCCAAGTAAACATGTGAATCTCTCTTCAGTTATCACTCTTGCTGTGAGGAGAGGTGTTGGAGGCAGTTGGTGAATCGGCGCGGGGTGTCCTCCGAATCTGAGCCAAAGTGCTGGGCATCTCATTGTCAGACGACAGCGCAGCCAAATGTCCGGCTAATTCGCTCCGCTTTGCCTCAACAACATCCTCACGAACAGACAGCATTATCTCTGCGACGAGTCTTTCGGACGAGTCTATCTTAAAGATGGACTCCTTGTCTGAGCTGTCGACCACTCTTAATAAAAAATAAAAAATGCATTTAATTTGTACAGCGCTTTTCATAACAGAGTTCTCAAAACTCTACTTAAAATACCAAAATAAAAACATTTAGAATCAAGGCAGTTAAAATATCAACAGTGGGGCTAGGTGCTAAAAAGCTTTTCAGATTAGGACTATGAGAAAGACAGTCTTACCTTGGCCTCTGGGACTCTGGAGTTGAGGAGTCTCCCTCGGATGACGATGGACTGGTCGATCGCATTGTCTCAGGGGGGAAATGAAAAGGATCCCTGTAAACTGTGTAAATGTGCATCTTGTTGGGGGGCTGCTGTGGAACCTTCTTAAGGCAAAGCACTGGGCGCCATGGCAGCCTCACCTTCGGCTTTCCCTCTGGAGGAGTAGGGACGAGGCTAGAGACATTGAAGACTGATTTGGAAGAGGTCAGGAGGATTGGTACTGGGGATTTGGACACACCGTCTTCTTCGTCTGTGGAGGAAATCCTTTCGGCCTCTTCGTAAATTGGGATATCAGACACACTGGAGGTATACTCCAATGCGCTCCAACAGTTGCTCATGGCATAAAGTGAGGATGATGCAGAGACATCCTTTCGCGACTGAGTCAGTTTCAATTCTGTGCCATATGAAACTTCCTCTAAGGTTGAAGTAGGCACACCAATTACGGAGAGAGAATCAAGGCTTCTACTGTGGTGAGTAGCATTGTCAGTGTCTTCAGGATTCTTCAAAGCATCAAGGTAGGACATTGACAGGCATCTTTTGACAGGCATGGAATTGACTGGGGATGCTGGTTTTGAAGTAATTACCTTCTGAAGATCAAGGTCTTGCTGTGAGGATCTTGCACCAGCGCTCCATCTGAGGAAACCATCCTCATCCAGTAGGTCCTCACAGATAGTGTCCATGAGGCCTGAGGCAATATATTCCATCTTCGGGGATGACATCCAGATCCCTGGATATCCCTCAAAAGCTTCAGTTGAGTAAGATTGTACATCTAGGTCAGGCTGGAGTCCAGCCACATCAGGAAAAAACGATTTGTTGCTTGCCATGAGAGAGGTTCCCATAGCACCCAAAATGTTGCTGACAGCATTGATGGCAGTCTGGCTTGCCTTGGGGGAAATCGCCCTGTTGGGAGAATCTTGTCTAATGATATCGATTATTTTAGTCTTGACATGCTCCAGAACATTGATGATTAGGTCTTTGGCAGTAGACTGTAGTTTGGGGGTAGGTGAAATGGCATTTACATTGGCATTCATGGGCTCACTGGCTTTCTTGGTCGGCTGACAGGCCTGGTCTTTACTGAGTTTTCTGGATACACTCTTCAACATATCCTCAATAATTTCTCTCTCTGAGCAATCCTTGCTTTCGAGGTTCACCGATCCAAATTGAGGCAAAGAGAAAGAACGTCTTACCTCATTCCTCACAGATTGGGCCAGGATTTCTTTGAAAGGCTCTGTGCTAATTTGGTCCAGAACTCCATCCACAAGGGTGACATAGAGGTTAGGGAAAGTGGTGCTTCTGGTGGCCTGGTGAGCTTTCCTTCTAGGGGATGAGTCAAATACATAACTTACTCTAATGACTCTTTTCTCATCAGTATTCTTCTCACCTGGAGATATGAGCGTTGGGTCTTGGATCAAAATTGGCTTTACCTCATGGTCTTCAATCTTTACTGCAGGGACCTGTGATTTTGTGTGGCATTCATCAGATCCAGACAGGCTGCTCTGAATTGGTCCAGGAACAACAACATTTGATGGACCTTCTTCAGGATCATCATGTAGTAGGCCTAGTGGCTGGCCGTCTAAAATCATTTCACTGCACATATCAATGACATCTTCCACTAAATCATCAGCAATCAACTCAACTTTTGCAGAGGCCATTGATTTCGCTGGGTGCTCGCCTGATGCCTCAGAGAGCATTCCTTCCATACCTGCTCTGGAAGTAGTATGAGACCGTGGAACACTGGCCATCACAGTTGTCTCCATGTCACCCAGAAGACTGCTCACAGCATTGATGGCTGTTCTGCTTGCCTTTGGAGATAGAATCAGAATACTTTATCGCCATGTAACAAATGCAGTGGTGTAAAGTACTTAAGTAGTACTTTAAAGTATTTTTACCTAAGTAGTTTTTTTGAGTATCTGTACTTTACTAACTTTTACTTCACTACATTTCTAATGAAAATAATGTACTTTTTACTCCATACATTGTCCCTGACACCCAAAAGTACTCGTTACATTTTGAATGCTTAGCAGGACAGGAAAATTGTCCAATTCACGCACTTATCAAGAGAACATTCCTTGTCATCCCTACTGCCTATGATCTGGCGGACTCACTAAACACACGATTCATTTGTAAATTATGTCTGAGTGTTGGAGTGTTCTCCTGGCTATCCGTAAATTAAAATAACAAAAAAATTGTGCCATCTGGTTTGCTTAATATAAGGAATTTGAAATGATTTCTACTTTTACTTTTGATACTTAGGTATATTTAAAACCAAATACTTTTAGACTTTTACTTACTTAAGTAGTATTTTACTGGATGACTTTCACATTTACTTGAGTCATTTTCTATTAAAAAATGTATCTTTACTTTTACTCAAGAATGACAATTGGGTACTTTTTCCACCACTGAACTAATGACACTAGGAATTTATCTTGGTGTTGAACATAGAAGCATCCACATCAACAATCACATCAACAATCCAAATACACTGCTCAAAAAAATAAAGGGAACACTAAAATAACATCCTAGATCTGAATGAATGCAATAATCTTATTAAATACTTTTTTCTTTACATAGTTGAATGTGCTGACAACAAAATCACACAAAAATTATCAATGGAAATCAAATTTATCAACCCATGGAGGTCTGGATTTGGAGTCACCCTCAAAATGAAAGTGGAAAACCACACTACAGGCTGATCCAACTTTGATGTAATGTCCTTAAAACAAGTCAAAATGAGGCTCAGTAGTGTGTGTGGCCTCCACGTGCCTGTATGACCTCCCTACAACGCCTGGGCATGCTCCTGATGAGGTGGCGGATGGTCTCCTGAGGGATCTCCTCCCAGACCTGGACTAAAGCATCCGCCAACTCCTGGACAGTCTGTGGTGCAACGTGGCGTTGGTGGATGGAGCGAGACATGATGTCCCAGATGTGCTCAATTGGATTCAGGTCTGGGGAACGGGCGGGCCAGTCCATAGCATCAATGCCTTCCTCTTGCAGGAACTGCTGACACACTCCAGCCACATGAGGTATAGCATTGTCATAGCTATGTCTCCTGAGTGGCGCAGTGGTCTAAGGCACTGCATCGCAGTGTTAACTGTGCCACTAGAGATCCTGGTTCGAATCCAGGCTCTGTCGCAGCCGGCCGCGACCGGGAGACTCATGGGCGGCGCACAATTGTCCCAGCGTCGTCCAGGGTAGGGGAGGGAATGGCCGGCAGGGATGTAGCTCAGTTGATAGAGCATGGCGTTTGCAACGCCAGGGTTGTGGGTTTGATTCCCACGGGGGGCCAGTATAAAAAAAAAAGATGTATTCACTAACTGTAAGTCGCTCTGGATAAGAGCGTCTGCTAAATGACTAAAATGTAAAATGTAAATGTCTTGCATTAGGAGGAACCCAGGGCCAACCGCACCAGCATATGGTCTCACAAGGGGTCTGAGGATCTCATCTCGGTACCTAATGGCAGTCAGGCTACCTCTGGCGAGCACATGGAGGGCTGTGCAGCCCCCCAAAGAAATGCCACCCCACACCATGACTGACCCACTGCCAAACCGGTCATGCTGGAGAATGTTGCAGGCAGCAGAACGTTCTCCACGGCGTCTCCAGACTCTGTCACGTCTGTCACATGTGCTCAATGTGAACCTGCTTTCATCTGTGAAGGGCGCCAGTGGCGAATTTGCCAATCTTGGTGTTCTCTGGCAAATGCCAAACGTCCTGCACGGTGTTGGGCTGTAAGCACAACCCCCACCTGTGGACGTCGGGCCCTCATACCACCCTCATGGAGTCTGTTTCTGACCGTTTGAGCAGACACATGCACATTTGTGGCCTGCTGGAGGTCATTTTGCAGGGCTCTGGCAGTGCTCCTCCTTGCACAAAGGCGGAGGTAGCAGTCCTGCTGCTTGGTTGTTGCCCTCCTACGGCCTCCTCCACGTCTCCTGATGTACTGGCCTGTCTCCTGGTAGCGCCTCCATGCTCTGGACACTACGCTGACAGACACAGCAAACCTTCTTGCCACAGCTCGCATTGATGTGCCATCCTGGATGAGCTGCACTACCTGAGCCACTTGTGTGGGTTGTAGACTCCGTCTCATGCTACCACTAGAGTGAAAGCACCGCCAGCATTCAAAAGTGACCAAAACATCAGCCAGGAAGCATAGGAACTGAGAAGTGGTCTGTGGTCACCACCTGCAAAACCAGTCCTTTATTGGGGGTGTCTTTCTAATTGCCTATAATTTCCACCTGTTGTCTATTCCATTTGCACAACAGCATGTGAAATGTATTGTCAATCAGTGTTGCTTCCTAAGTGGACAGTTTGATTTCACAGAAGAGTGATTGACTTGGAGTTACATTGTGTTGTTTAAGTGTTCCCTGTATTTTTTTGAGCAGTGTACATCAACAATCAATCAGATCACCATCAACACAGATAAATACATCAACATCAATACAAATACACACTGAGTATAGAAAATATTAAGACAGACTGACCAGGTGAATCCAGGTGAAAGCTATGATCCCTTATTGATGTCACCTGTTAAATCCACTTTAATCAGTGTAGATGAAGGGGAGGAGACATGTTAAATAACTATTTTTAAGCCTTGAGACAATTGAGACATGGATTGTATGTGTGTGCCATTTAGAAGGTGAATGGGCAAGACAAAACATTTAATTGCCTTTGAA
Organism: Coregonus lavaretus; assembly: GCF_964263955.1. Taxonomy (NCBI): domain Eukaryota; kingdom Metazoa; phylum Chordata; class Actinopteri; order Salmoniformes; family Salmonidae; genus Coregonus; species Coregonus lavaretus. The sequence goes on from NC_140007.1 coordinate 36,955,224, forward strand.
TGGGGTATGGTACTAGGTGCCAGGCACACCGGTTTGTGTCAAGAACTGCAACGCTGCTGGGTTTTTCACGCTCAACAGTTTCCCATGTGTATCAAGAATAGTCCACCACCCAATGGACATCCAGCCAACTTGACAACCGTGGGAAGCATTGGAGGTGTTCCTAATGTTTATTATACTCAGTGTACATGACTTCCCTTGTAGGAAAAGTGTCATAGCATCACACAGCACATACAAAATGTTGCATACATTTCACAGTACATACAACATATTAATATATTGGCTTACTTTTGGGGATAGACATCTCTTGGGAGAACCCTTCCTGATCTTGACGACAAACTTTGTCTTGACCTCCTGGATAACTTTCTGTATCAGTTGTGCTGCAGCAGATTCTAGTCTGGAGAACTCTTCTTCATCTGTAGCGTTTTCAGCCACGGTGCTAGAGCTTTGTCCTCCGCACTTTCGGGATACTTCCTTCAGCATATCCTCTAGTATTTTCCTCTCAAAGTAATTATCAATTTCAAGGTTTAACAATCCAAATTCAGGCATAGAAAGGGTGCGTCTCACCTCATTCTTCACTGATTGGGCCAGTCTGTCTCTGAAGGGTTCTTTGCTGAAGTGGTCCATAACTGCATCCACAACAAGTCCATACAGGTTAGGAAGAGAACCGCCTCTGGTGGCTGCATTTTCTTTCTTCACCTTGTGTATGAGAATAGGCCTTGAAACAACTTCTTCAGTATTGACTGAGGGGACAGAAAGGGCGTTGTCTGTATCACTGGTGTTACCATTCTCTATTCTTTCTTCTTTGCATTCCACAGTGGTTGTGGTATACGTCTCCTGGGACGAGGTTGATGCAACTGCAGAGGCCTCTGGTATGCTTGTCTTACTGTTGTTTTCTGCAACCTCTGAAGTGTCAGACGAAAACACCATTCCATAACTGGGAGAGTTGGAGAAAGATGAGATCACTGGCTCCGTGGGAAGTATTTCCAGAGTCAGGGAAGGAGCTTTTTCTACAAAAGAGATTTGTATGTTACTTCTGATAGCCCTTGAGGTACTTGGTTGTTCATCTCTTTCACCCTGAAGCTCAGGAAAAGCCAGCTCGAATAGGAGGCTGTCATATGCAGTGCTAATAAGGTCACAGGCGACACCTTCTAGTTTTGAACAGGAATCTGGGCGGTTCTCGGGGTCTGCCTTTTTTAATGCAGTCATTGCAGGTGGCTGGCTGTCTGAAAGCCCTGAGGTGCCTTCTTCAGCATCACTGTCTAGTGCAAGCTCTTCAATGTTTTCCTCATTTAATAAGTCTCTAATGTCTTCCAAAACATTGCTTACCACATCAATGGCTGTTTGGCTGGCCTTTGCAGAGACAACTCTGAATTGGGTAGGGGAGTCTTTTCGGATCATTACGATAACCTGCTCCTGGACTTCCTCCAGAACGTCAGTGATCAACATTGTCACATATGTGTTTATGTCTTCTCCGTTGGGCATCTGCTCCTCTGGTTCTGGATCATCTGCTTTAGCGTTGGGTTTGATTGGGTTTCCCCCACGGAGTCTGCAGGCAGGTTCATTGCTAGGATTGGCCGCTCGAGAGACGCACTTCAACACGTCGTAAGCGATTCTGGCACTCCGAGCCCTTTGTGCCGCTGGCGTAGACCCTGGAATCGTCAGTTTGACCTCATCCCTGATCGACTCCGCCAGCTGCTTCCTGACAAGCTTGGAGCCCAAGTGGTCGAGGATCACAGATTTCAGCTGAGCTCTGTCTGGGATGCTTTGTCCCTCGATAGCTTTGAAGATCCTCAAAACAGGTTCTTGGAAACCCTTCAGCGGTGCCAGACCATCCAGGCATGGTCTCCTCTGGAGTGGTGCAAGGCTTGGTCTCCTCTGTAGCATGGCTGGCTTTTCCTTAGATTTCCCTGTTACTAACACACACAAAATATTAAATTGGATTTAATATAGCATTCACTGTCTATGAACAAACAATACTCCGAAAGATCTTTCGTAATGAAATGATGGTTCTTTAGTAAGGAAATGTACTTACCTGACAAATAAACTGTTTTCTTTACAGTTTTGGAGTGAGCAGGTGGGAGAGCAGGCTGAGCAGAAGCTATAATTCAGAAAAAAATACAAAATGATATACAGCACAACACATTCAACTGCTCCTTGTATGCTGCATTTGGCATAGTCATTTAAACATTGCTTAACTGTGTGATGAATTCAAATGAAATCTTACCTGTTTTTTCAAATATTTCTTCCAGCAGCTTATTTGGTTTGATAGTGGCCTCTCTCAACTTCTCAAAATCCTGGAGGTTTTTCAATTCCTCTTCCATTTTCCTCAACTGAATAGCCTGTTTTTGTTCAATTATGCTAATTTTCTGTGAAGAACATAATATAGAATCCCAAAATAGCAAAAATAGCAACTTAGCACCCACAAATGTTGAGGTAAAATTATTTCTTAATTTTCTGAATTATTCAAACTTGAAAATAATTGTTGGTAGTTTTGTGAAGTATGATGAAAGTGTGACATTTGTACCTTTCTGATGCGCTTTTCTTTGGCCTCTTTCAGATACTTGGCCTTGTTGATGTCGTGCCTAACATCCTTTTCAATGAGTTTCAGCCTGGATCGCTCCTTAAAAACCCAATCCTCTTTACATTTACATGCAGTTTGCAGGGCATATTTCTGTCCCCTGTCCCTATCAATACATTAAACAGATGAGTCATGACATTGCCAACACAGAGTGAGCCTATATAACTCTACGTTATTACCTCATGCACTTCTTGCCTACCTGGAACCAATGGTTGACTGCAGATGCTTCAGGTTCTGAGCTCCTTCTTTCAGTAAGTACTCTCTAATAGCTTCCAGGGTAACATCCTTAGGGATATGGCCTTCCTCTTGCAACTGAACCATTCTCAGCATCTGTTTCTTCTTAAATAGGATAAATAACATTTTTGTACATTTTAAACACTTATCTACTTGATTAAATACATGTTACATTAACATTGCTTTTAGAGTGATGAGTGATCATTTCACATTTCCTCGTGAAAATAATGTGTGATCTCAACGTTTGACCTTCACAGAAATTCACATTTAAAAACACAGTCATACTGCCCACATACCATATTTTTGCTGTAGGTTTTGTGATGGTCAGTCTTGACCGTATCTAGGTAATGTTTGTATGTGTTATACTCCTTTAATGAGCATACAACCTTGAGAAGAGAGAGAGAATCAAAATGTATCCTGCTATAATACTATTTCCTGGAGTTAACTATCAGTAAAGTTTACAGTCTTCAACTACACTGTTCAGAAACAACATTATTAACTTAAAACTTACATTGTCTTCTTTAGTGATGAAGTTTCGCTTCTTAAGCTTGTCATGCATTTCCTTCTGATGGTAGTATTCATTGAGGTTTGGGTCATGCAAACTGTTGTATGTCGGCCTCATAATGTGACAGTTTGGGTCACTGAGGTTGAAATCAGATGTAGGCTGATACAACTGAAGGAATCAGGATAACAATGGTTCAAAAATAAACATTCCACTGCACCATTCTACTGGACCCTTCTTCCATTCTACTGGACCCTTCTTCCATTCTACTGGACCCTTCTTCCATTCTACTGCACCATTAGACTGGACCCTTCTTCATTTCTACTGTACCATTCTACTGGACCCTTCTTCCATTCTACTGCACCATTCTACTGGACCCTTCTTCCATTCTACTGGACCCTTCTTCCATTCTACTGCACCATTAGACTGGACCCTTCTTCATTTCTACTGTACCATTCTACTGGACCCTTCTTCCATTCTATTGGACCCTTCTTTCATTCTACTGGACCCTTCTTCCATGCTACTGCACCATTCTACTGGACCCATCTTCCATTCTACTGCACCATTCTACTGGACCCTTCTTCCGTTCTACTGGACCCTTCTTCCATTCTACTGCACCATTCTACTGGACCTTTCTTCCATTCTACTGTACCATTCTACTGGACCCTTCTTCCATTCTACTGCACCATTCTACTGGACCCTTCTTCCATTCTACTGCACCATTAGACTGGACCCTTCTTCATTTCTACTGTACCATTCTACTGGACCCTTCTTCCATTCTACTGCACCATTCTACTGGACCCTTCTTCCATTCTACTGGACCCTTCTTCCATTCTACTGCACCATTAGACTGGACCCTTCTTCATTTCTACTGTACCATTCTACTGGACCCTTCTTCCATTCTATTGGACCCTTCTTTCATTCTACTGGACCCTTCTTCCATGCTACTGCACCATTCTACTGGACCCATCTTCCATTCTACTGCACCATTCTACTGGACCCTTCTTCCGTTCTACTGGACCCTTCTTCCATTCTACTGCACCATTCTACTGGACCTTTCTTCCATTCTACTGTACCATTCTACTGGACCCTTCTTCCATTCTACTGCACCATTCTACTGGACCCTTCTTCCATTCTACTGCACTGTTCTACTGGACCCTTCTTCCATTCTACTGTACCATTGTACTGGACCCTTCTTCCATTCTACTGTACCATTGTACTGGACCCTTCTTCCATTCTACTGTACCATTGTACTGGACCCTTCTTCCATTCTACTGCACCATTCTACTGGACCCTTCTTCCATTCTACTGTACCATTCTACTGGACCCTTCTTCCATTCTACTGCACCATTCTACTGGACCCTTCTTCCATTCTACTGGACCCTTCTTCCATTCCACTGTACCATTGTACTGGACCCTTCTTCCATTCTACTGCACCATTCTACTGGACCCTTCTTCCATTCTACTGCACCATTCTACTGGACACTTCTTTCATTCTGCTGCAACATTCTACTGGACCCTTCTTCCATTCTACTGCACCACTCTCCTGGACCCTTCTTCCATTCTACTGGACCCTTCTTCCATTCTACTGTACCATTCTACTGGACCCTTCTTCCATTCTACTGGACCCTTCTTCCATTCTACTGCACCATTCTACTGGACCCTTCTTCCATTCTACTGTACCATTCTACTGGACCCTTCTTCCATTCTACTGGACCCTTCTTCCATGCTACTGCACCCTTCTTCCATTCTACTGGACCCTTCTTCCATTCTACTGGACCCTTCTTCCATTCTACTGGACCCTTCTTCCATTCTACTGCACCATTCTACTGGACCCTTCTTCCATTCTACTGTACCATTGTACTGGACCCTTCTTCCATTCTACTGTACCAGTGTACTGCACCCTTCTTCTATTCTACTGCACCATTGTACTGGACCCTTCTTCCATTCTACTGCACCATTATACTGGACCCTTCTTCCATTCTACTGCACCAATCTACTGGACCCTTCTTCCATTCTACTGGACCCTTCTTCCATCCTACTGCACCATTCTACTGGACCCTTCTTCCAATCTACTGTACCATTCTACTGGACCCTTCTTCCATTCTACCGTACCATTCTAATGGACCCTTCTTCCATTCTACTGTACCATTCTACTGGACCCTTCTTCCATTCTACTGGACCCTTCTTCCATGCTACTGCACCCTTCTTCCATTCTACTGGACCCTTCTTCCATTCTACTGGACCCTTCTTCCATTCTACTGGACCCTTCTTCCATTCTACTGCACCATTCTACTGGACCCTTCTTCCATTCTACTGTACCATTAGACTGGACCCTTCTTCATTTCTACTGTACCATTCTACTGGACCCTTCTTCCATTCTATTGGACCCTTCTTTCATTCTACTGGACCCTTCTTCCATGCTACTGCACCATTCTACTGGACCCATCTTCCATTCTACTGCACCATTCTACTGGACCCTTCTTCCGTTCTACTGGACCCTTCTTCCATTCTACTGCACCATTCTACTGGACCTTTCTTCCATTCTACTGTACCATTCTACTGGACCCTTCTTCCATTCTACTGCACCATTCTACTGGACCCTTCTTCCATTCTACTGCACTGTTCTACTGGACCCTTCTTCCATTCTACTGTACCATTGTACTGGACCCTTCTTCCATTCTACTGTACCATTGTACTGGACCCTTCTTCCATTCTACTGTACCATTGTACTGGACCCTTCTTCCATTCTACTGCACCATTCTACTGGACCCTTCTTCCATTCTACTGTACCATTCTACTGGACCCTTCTTCCATTCTACTGCACCATTCTACTGGACCCTTCTTCCATTCTACTGGACCCTTCTTCCATTCCACTGTACCATTGTACTGGACCCTTCTTCCATTCTACTGCACCATTCTACTGGACCCTTCTTCCATTCTACTGCACCATTCTACTGGACACTTCTTTCATTCTGCTGCAACATTCTACTGGACCCTTCTTCCATTCTACTGCACCACTCTCCTGGACCCTTCTTCCATTCTACTGGACCCTTCTTCCATTCTACTGTACCATTCTACTGGACCCTTCTTCCATTCTACTGGACCCTTCTTCCATTCTACTGCACCATTCTACTGGACCCTTCTTCCATTCTACTGTACCATTCTACTGGACCCTTCTTCCATTCTACTGGACCCTTCTTCCATGCTACTGCACCCTTCTTCCATTCTACTGGACCCTTCTTCCATTCTACTGGACCCTTCTTCCATTCTACTGGACCCTTCTTCCATTCTACTGCACCATTCTACTGGACCCTTCTTCCATTCTACTGTACCATTGTACTGGACCCTTCTTCCATTCTACTGTACCAGTGTACTGCACCCTTCTTCTATTCTACTGCACCATTGTACTGGACCCTTCTTCCATTCTACTGCACCATTATACTGGACCCTTCTTCCATTCTACTGCACCAATCTACTGGACCCTTCTTCCATTCTACTGGACCCTTCTTCCATCCTACTGCACCATTCTACTGGACCCTTCTTCCAATCTACTGTACCATTCTACTGGACCCTTCTTCCATTCTACCGTACCATTCTAATGGACCCTTCTTCCATTCTACTGTACCATTCTACTGGACCCTTCTTCCATTCTACTGGACCCTTCTTCCATGCTACTGCACCCTTCTTCCATTCTACTGGACCCTTCTTCCATTCTACTGGACCCTTCTTCCATTCTACTGGACCCTTCTTCCATTCTACTGCACCATTCTACTGGACCCTTCTTCCATTCTACTGTACCATTGTACTGGACCCTTCTTCCATTCTACTGTACCATTGTACTGCACCCTTCTTCTATTCTACTGCACCATTGTACTGGACCCTTCTTCCATTCTACTGCACCAATCTACTGGACCCTTCTTCCATTCTACTGGACCCTTCTTCCATCCTACTGCACCATTCTACTGGACCCTTCTTCCAATCTACTGTACCATTCTACTGGACCCTTCTTCCATCCTACTGCACCATTCTACTGGACCCTTCTTCCAATCTACTGTACCATTCTACTGGACCCTTCTTCCATTCTACCGTACCATTCTAATGGACCCTTCTTCCATTCTACTGTACCATTCTACTGGACCCTTCTTCCATTCTACTGTACCATTCTACTGGACCCTTCTTCCATTCTACTGCACCATTCTACTGGACCCTTCTTCCATTCTACTGCACCATTCTACTGGACCCTTCTTCCATTCTACTGCACCATTCTACTGGACCCTTCTTCCATTCTACTGGACCCTTCTTCCATACTACTGGACCCTTCTTCCATTCTACTGGACCCTTCTTCCATTCTACTGCACCATTAGACTGGACCCTTCTTCATTTCTACTGTACCATTCTACTGGACCCTTCTTCCATTCTATTGGACCCTTCTTCCATTCTACTGGACCCTTCTTCCATGCTACTGCACCATTCTACTGGACCCATCTTCCATTCTACTGCACCATTCTACTGGACCCTTCTTCCGTTCTACTGGACCCTTCTTCCATTCTACTGCACCATTCTACTGGACCTTTCTTCCATTCTACTGTACCATTCTACTGGACCCTTCTTCCATTCTACTGCACCATTCTACTGGACCCTTCTTCCATTCTACTGCACTGTTCTACTGGACCCTTCTTCCATTCTACTGTACCATTGTACTGGACCCTTCTTCCATTCTACTGTACCATTGTACTGGACCCTTCTTCCATTCTACTGTACCATTGTACTGGACCCTTCTTCCATTCTACTGCACCATTCTACTGGACCCTTCTTCCATTCTACTGTACCATTCAACTGGACCCTTCTTCCATTCTACTGCACCATTCTACTGGACCCTTCTTCCATTCTACTGGACCCTTCTTCCATTCCACTGTACCATTGTACTGGACCCTTCTTCCATTCTACTGCACCATTCTACTGGACCCTTCTTCCATTCTACTGGACCCTTCTTCCATTCTACTGCACCATTCTACTGGACACTTCTTTCATTCTGCTGCACCATTCTACTGGACCCTTCTTCCATTCTACTGCACCACTCTCCTGGACCCTTCTTCCATTCTACTGGACCCTTCTTCCATTCTACTGGACCCTTCTTCCATTCTACTGGACCCTTCTTCCATTCTACTGCACCCTTCTTCCATTCTACTGGACCCTTCTTCCATTCTACTGGACCCTTCTTCCATTCTACTGGACCCTTCTTCCATTCTACTGCACCATTCTACTGGATCCTTCTTCCATTCTACTGTACCATTGTACTGGACCCTTCTTCCATTCTACTGTACCATTGTACTGCACCCTTCTTCCATTCTACTGCACCATTGTACTGGACCCTTCTTCCATTCTACTGCACCATTATACTGAACCCTTCTTCCATTCTACTGCACCAATCTACTGGACCCTTCTTCCATTCTACTGGACCCTTCTTCCATCCTACTGCACCATTCTACTGGACCCTTCTTCCAATCTACTGTACCATTCTACTGGACCCTTCTTCCATTCTACCGTACCATTCTAATGGACCCTTCTTCCATTCTACTGTACCATTCTACTGGACCCTTCTTCCATTCTACTGGACCCTTCTTCCATTCTACTGTACCATTCTACTGGACCCTTCTTCCATTCTACTGCACCATTCTACTGGACCCTTCTTCCATTCTACTGCACCATTCTACTGGACCCTTCTTCCATTCTACTGCACCATTCTACTGGACCCTTCTTCCATTCTACTGGACCCTTCTTCCATACTACTGGACCCTTCTTCCATTCTACTCGACCCTTCTTCCATTCTACTGCACCATTCTACTGGACCCTTCTTCCATTCTACTGTACCATTGTACTGGACCCTTCTTCCATTCTACTGTAGAATTGTACTGGACCCTTCTTCCATACTACTGCACCATTGTACTGGACCCTTCTTCCATTCTACTGCACCATTATACTGGACCCTTCTTCCATTCTACTGCACCATTCTACTGGACCCTTCTTCCATTCTACTGCACCATTCTACTGGACCCTTCTTCCATCCTACTGCACCATTCTACTGGACCCTTCTTCCATCCTACTGCACCATTAGACTGGACCCTTCTTTAATTCTACTGCACCATTAGACTGGACCCTTCTTCCATTCTACTGCACCATTCTACTGGACCCTTCTTCCATTCTACTGGACCCTTCTTCCATCCTACTGCACCATTAGACTGGACCCTTCTTCCATTCTACTGCACCATTAGACTGGACCCTTCTTCCATTCTACTGTACCATTCTACTGGACCCTTCTTCCATTCTACTGCACCATTCTACTGGACCCGTCTTCCATTCTACTGGACCCTTCTTCCATTCTACTGCACCATTAGACTGGACCCTTCTTCCATTCTACTGCACCATTAGACTGGACCCTTCTTCCATTCTACTGTACCATTCTACTGGACCCTTCTTCCATTCTACTGCACCATTCTACTGGACCCGTCTTCCATTCTACTGGACCCTTCTTCCATTCTACTGGACCCTTCGTCCATTCTACTGCACCATTCTACTGGACCCTTCTTCCATTCTACTGCACCATTCTACTGGACCCTTCTTTCATTCTACTGCACCATTCTACTGGACCCTTCTTCCATTCGACTGTACCATTCTACTGGACCCTTCTTCCATTCTACTGCACCATTCTACTGGACCCTTCTTCCATTCTACTGTACCATTCTACTGGACCCTTCTTCCATTCTACTGTACCATTCTACTGGACCCTTCTTCCATTCTACTTCACCATTCTACTGGACCCTTCTTCCATGCTACTGCACCATTCTACTGGACCCTTCTTCCATGCTACTGCACCATTCTACTGGACCCTTCTTAATTTCTTCCATTCTACTGCACCATTCTACTGGACCCTTCTTCCATTCTACTGGACCCTTCTTCCATTCTACTGGACCCTTCTTCCATTCTACTGAACCATTCTACTGGACCCTTCTTCCATTCTACTGGACCCTTCTTTCATTCTACTGTATGCTTGTTCTTTTTTTAAATGCTATACTGTATCCTGTTAAATGTATGTTCTGCTTACCTTTTTACCCAGGCTGGCTCTAAAAAATGTAAAGGCAACCCCAGGTAGGACCGGAAGCTTTGTCATCGCAGGCAATTTGCTGCTCACTAACGGATTTGTCTCTATCATGATCTGAGGAGGCTTTCCTTTCGGTGGAAGAGGTTGCTTCTCTGGTTGCGAGGGTATCTGACTCGGGGGCTCTGAGGTCTTCTCCTGAAAACAGCAACATAGCAATAATGTATTTCTTACTAACTCACCTGTGATAGTCCACCTGACCATTATGACATGGCGCAAGCCTGATATGTCATTTTACATTTACATTTTAGTCATTTAGCAGACGCTCTTATCCAGAGCGACTTACATTATTCTATTTTTTTTTTTTTTCATACTGGCCCCCCGTGGGAATCGAACCCACAACCCTGGCGTTGCAAACGCCATGCTCCATCAACTGAGCTACCTCCCTGCCGGCCATTCCCTCCCCTACCCTGGACGACGCTGGGCCAATTGTGCGCCGCCCCATTGGTCTCCCGGTTGCGGCCGGCTACAGCAGAGCCTGGATTTGAACCAGGATCTCTAGTGGCACAGCTAGCACTGCGATGCGCCACTCGGCCTCTCTCATCTTTTTAAGTGGGAGAACTTGCACAATTGGTGGCTGACTAAATATGTCATCATAGGTTGACGCCCAATGAACTACTGTGGCCATAGCCTGAGTGCCAGTCTGTTTGTGCTTTTATGTCATTTCCCGGTCACTCACTGTCATGCCAAACATGATGTTTGGCTTAGCTATGAGAGCAATGAAGTTGACAAGAGCACAAACAGATCTGGGACCAGACTACTATTGCAATAGAGATCCTAATTATGTGACCTGTGTCTGACCAGTAGTGGTGTGTGGGTAGAATCACTGGGGAAGCCAAGACAGTAAAAAAGCCATATTACAACCTATGTTGTGATATTTGCTCTATAACCCATCAGTTCATAAGCCACTGGGATATACAATAAGGCCATGACAACAAAAAGACAACAGTTATACAGTGGCGGAATAAATTAAACTACATATACGTTTGTTTCATCACAAAACCAGAAAGCAACATCTGTCTGGTGAAGCCCACAAAGCAAATATTGTATATAACAAAACAGTTATATGACCTGCAGCATGGTCAAGCAAGTTCACGTTCACTAAACAAGTAGCTACTGATGTAGAACCACAGAGTTACCGCAAGTCTGCACAAAGACAACGGGAGCACTGCCTCTGCTATTCACGCACTATTTCAACTTAAACATTTAAACATCATCAAATCAACAAGGCTATATATGCTTAGTTTAATACACTGAAAATGTTTCCATTGGCACGTTGAAGTCAACAAGGTTGGGCTGGCCTTGGTGGGCTAGCTCAAATTGCGTTTCCACTGCCCCCAGAAATTTGAAATGATGTCATGTTGCTAGGTAGCCAATATGTGACTGCAGCTGGATTCGCAAATGTTGTTAGCTAGCTAGCAAGATGTTGAATAATTTCATTCACCCTCACCATGCTGTAACTAACGTTACCCCATACTCCTGTCAGTGCCAGCCAGACTCAGAGCCATGTATTTAGCTTGCTAATGTTAGGTAGCTAGCATTTGAGGGCTGACTGTTCTCATAAAAGTTTATTGTATAGTGCAAAAATGAATGAAGGATCCAGCTATGGTGGTAATTTGTGTCATGTCTGACTACTGCAGTTCTGCTTGTCCATGTACAAGCTAACAGCAACAAGCCCAGACTAGCTAGCAAACCGTTGTCAGCATCCAGCAGTGATCTGCTTGGTGGTTGTATAGTAACAGCGTCACCAGCCCTAATTCTAATCAAGCTGGCACCAGTTGTGAAACTGAGCTGCGCTGGCCCAGGTTTCCCTCGACCCAGCTCGAATTTGGCCCTAATTTTAAGTGCCAGTGTAAACGGGGCTTTAAAGATACCAAAAACAATTTAGTCTAATGTTGCTAAATATAATGTGGCTGTCCATAGTACTGATTTATATCTGTCTGTGTATGGAAAAAATGTTTTGTAGGACTCACCCTACTTGTAGACTAGTTGAACGCCAGTGCCGTCCTCCTCTCTTTCATGTTGGCAAAACGATATATGGCTCTGTACGCTTTTAGTTTTAGTTTTCATAGGCTACCTAGCAAAAATTATTGCTATCCTAACTTCCTCGCATGGGCAACAATGAACCAGCTAAGTTAGCTAGCTAGTTAATGTGAGTCTACTAGGCTACATATTGAACTTCAATCGTCTCAGGCCAGCGGCACAATATATTAATTTATGGTTAGATCAGAATCGCTGTTATAATTATTGGCCTGTAGAGAGAATTAAGTCAAAACCTCAAGTCCAAATCCCCATCTCCATCACCTCAAGTCCAAATCCCCATCCATGGCTTAGGAAAGGGCCGATTTAGCAAAGTAGCTACTGCAAGATATCAACACAAGAAGACTGGAAACCAACACCTTTTTCTGACAATGATGACGTTTTTCGTGATTTGATTGGTGTGAAGCCAAATCCAAATTGGCCTCCCTTGGGGGGGCGTTCTGCTGCGCCAGGACAACCCACAGTTGAGCTCAGCTCAACGCTGATTGGCAAATTTGTATTAATTAAATTTGTTTTATCAAGGGAGGCCAAATGCTTGCTGGCATCAATCAATCAAATGCTACGGCGGCAACATGTCATACTCTTTTGTTCCACACAGCATCAGATACATGGGCTACATGGATGATTTCTCTGGTGAGATTCAGCCACTTGCGAATTTACGGATAATTATGAAAACACAGAGAGACTAAAGATAAATTATTTTATATTTTTATTGGTCAAATATTTGGGGAAGCCTGGCTTCCCTTGGCATCTATGAATACACGCCACTGTGTCTGACTGAGTTGGAACTGGACTTCACCCCTCCCTTGACCTCCTCTCACAACACCCCATCAACTGTGCGATCAAGGACCAATGGCACCAATGAGACTGACTGTGTTTGAACCCAGATCATATGCACGCCACAAGACTGAGGGGGTTAGTTTATCTGGCCAGAGTTTGAACCGGGTGAAAAGTGATTGCATTCGTTTTGGAACCGCGCTGCCTCCCGGGGGTGAGCCAGGTGCCCCGCTCTGGCCGACAGCAAAGTCGGCTCAAAACAAAAGTGACGTAATTATTAAGCTCATGGAGTGATGAGTAGTGATTGCTTTGATAAAAACGCTTTATCTTCCTTCCCAATGAAAACTTGTTTGAAAATTCAAACATCTATTTTATGCGAAAGAGATGTATGTTTCTGGAAGATGCACCATGCTGCCTTGTTGACAACATGACCGAGCAGCGCAGATTACTGTTTGATTTGAGAAGGGCGCTCCATCCTCCCTGCTTTCAACCAATGATGTGACCGGCCATTGCCCGGTTCAACCCGGTCCAGCGTAATATAACTCCCTCTCTGTGTGTTGGCCAGATGGTTGTTGCTAGGTGGGACCCATAGGATGTCCCAAGGATAGCGCCTAGCAACAACTATGGCACTGACTGGGTTTGAACCGAGGTCAATCTGCAAATCAAATCAAATCAAATTTTATTGGTCACATGCGCCGAATACAACAGGTGCAGACATTACAGTGAAATGCTTACTTACAGCCCTTAACCAACAGTGCATTTATTTTAAACAAAAAAGTCAAAATAAAACAACAACAACAAAAAAAGTGTTGAGAAAAAAAAGAGCAGAAGTAAAATAAAGTGACAGTAGGGAGGCTATATATACAGGGGGGTACCGTTGCAGAGTCAATGTGCGGGTGCACCGGCTAGTTGAGGTAGTTGAGGTAATATGTACATGTGGGTAGAGTTAAAGTGACTATGCATAAATACTTAACAGAGTAGCAGCAGCGTAAAAAGGATGGGGTGGGGGGGCAGTGCAAATAGTCCGGGTAGCCATGATTAGCTGTTCAGGAGTCTTATGGCTTGGGGGTAGAAGCTGTTGAGAAGTCTTTTGGACCTAGACTTGGCACTCCGGTACCGCTTGCCGTGCGGTAGCAGAGAGAACAGTCTATGACTAGGGTGGCTGGAGTCTTTGACAATTTTGAGGGCCTTCCTCTGACACCGCCTGGTATAGAGGTCCTGAATGGCAGGGAGCTTTGCCCCAGTGATGTACTGGGCCGTACGCACTACCCTCTGTAGTGCCTTGCGGTCGGAGGCCAAGCAGTTGCCATACCAGGCGGTGATGCAACCAGTCAGGATGCTCTCGATGGTGCAGCTGTAGAATTTTTTTAAGGATCTGAGGACCCATGCCAAATCTTTTTAGTCTCCTGAGGGGGAATAGGCTTTGTCGTGCCCTCTTCACGACTGTCTTGGTGTGTTTGGACCATGATAGTTCGTTGGTGATGTGGACACCAAGGAACTTGAAGCTCTCAACCTGTTCCACTACAGCCCCGTCGATGAGAATGGGGGCGTGCTCAGTCCTCTTTTTTTTCCTGTAGTCCACAATCATCTCCTTTGTCTTGGTCACGTTGAGGGAGAGGTTGTTGTCCTGGCACCACACGGCCAGATCTCTGACCTCCTCCCTATAGGCTGTCTCATCGTTGTCGGTGATCAGGCCTACCACTGTTGTGTCGTCGGCAAACTTAATGATGGTGTTGGAGTCGTGCCTGGCCATGCAGTCATGGGTGAACAGAGAGTACAGGAGGGGACTGAGCACGCACCCCTGAGGGGCCCCCGTGTTGAGGATCAGTGTGGCAGATGTGTTGTTACCTACCCTTACCACCTGGGGGCGGCCCGTCAGGAAGTCCAGGATCCAGTTGCAGAGGGAGGTGTTTAGTCCCAGGATCCTTAGCTTAGTGATGAGCTTAGAGGGCACTATGGTGTTGAATGCTGAGCTGTAGTCAATGAATAGCATTCTCACGTAGGTGTTCCTCTTGTCCAGGTGGGAAAGGGCAGTGTGGAGTGCAATAGAGATTGCATCATCTGTGGATCTGTTGGGGCGGTATGCAAATTGGAGTGGGTCTAGGGTTTCTGGGATAATGTTGTTGATGTGAGCCATGACCAGCCTTTCAAAGCACTTCATGGCTACAGACGTCAGTGCTACGGGTCGGTAGTCATTTAGGCAGGTTATCTTAGAGTCCTTGGGCACAGGGACTATGGTGGTCTGCTTGAAACATGTTGGTATTACAGACTCAGTCAGGGACATGTTGAAAATGTCAGTGAAGACACTTGCCAGTTGGTCAGCACATGCTCAGAGTACACGTCCTGGTAATCCGTCTGGCCCTGCGGCCTTGTGAATGTTGACCTGCTTAAAAGTCTTACTCACATCGGCTACGGAGAGCGTGATCACATAGTCATCTGGAACAGCTGGTGCTCTCATGCATGCTTCAGTGTTGCTTGCCTCGAAGCGAGCATAGAAGTGGTTTAGCTCGTCTGGTAGGCTTGTGTCACTGGGCAGCTCGCGGCTGTGCTTCCCTTTGTAGTCTGTAATAGTTTTCAAGCCCTGCCACATCCGACGAGCGTCAGAGCCAGTGTAGTACGATTCAATCTTAGACCTGTATTGACTCTTTGCCTGTTTGATGGTTCGTCGGAGGTCATAGCGGGATTTCTTATAAGCGTCCGGGTTAGAGTCCCGTTCCTTGAAAGCGGCAGCTCTACCCTTTAGCTCAGTGCGGATGTTTCCTGTAATCCATGGCTTCTGGTTGGGGTATGTACGTACGGTCACTGTGGGGACGACATCATCGATGCACTTATTGATGAAGCCAGTGGCTGATGTGGTGTACTCCTCAATGCTGTCTGAAGAATCCCGGAACATGTTCCAGTCTGTGCTAGCAAAACAGTCCTGTAGCTTAGCATCTGCGTCATCTGACCACTTTTTTATTAACCGAGTCACTGGTGCTTCCTGCTTTAGTTTTTGCTTATAAGCAGGAATCAGGAGGATAGAGTTATGGTCAGATTTGCCAAATGGAGGGCGAGGGAGAGCTTTGTATGCGTCTCTGTGTGTGGAGTAAAGGTGGTCTAGAGTTTTTTTCCCTCTGGTTGCACATTTAACATGCTGGTAGAAATTAGGTAGAACGGATTTAAGTTTCCCTGCATTAAAGTCCCCGGCCACTAGGAGCGCTGCATCTGGATGAGCGTTTTCCTGTTGATTAATGGCCTTGTACAACTCATTCAGTGCAATCTTAATGCCAGCATTGGTTTGTGGTGGTAAATAGACAGCTATGAAAAATATAGATGAAAACTCTCTTGGTAAATAGTGTGGTCTACAGCTTATCATAAGATACTCTACCTCAGGCGAGCAAAACCTCGAGACTTCCTTAGTATTTGATTTTGTGCACCAGCTGTTGTTTACAAATATACACAGACCGCCACCCCTTGTCTTACCGGAGTCAGCCGTTCTGTCCTGCCGATGTAGCGTATAGCCTGCTAGCTGAATGTTATCATTGTCGTCGTTCAGCCACGACTCGGTGAAACATAATATATTACAGTTTTTAATGTCCCGTTGGTAGGATAACCGTAATCTTAAGTCATCCACTTTATTTTCAAAAGATTGAACGTTGGCTAATAGGATTGATGGAAGAGGCAGTTTACTCGCTCGCCGTCGGATCCTTACAAGGCACCCCGATCTCCGTCACCGATATCTCCGTCTCTTCCTCACGCGAATGACGGGGATTTGGGCCTTGTCGGGTGTCTGTATGATATCCTTCGCGGCCGCCTCGTTGAAGAAAAAATCTTCGTCCAATACGAGGTGAGTAATCGCTGTCCTGATATCCAGAAGCTCTTTTTGGTTATAAGAGACGATGGCAGAAACATTATGTACAAAATAAATTACAAATAACGCGGAAAAACACACATAATAGTACAATTGGTTAGAGGGCTGTAAAACGGCAGCCATCTTCTCCGGCGCTGTTCTGCTAACATGTCACAAGACTGTGTTAGCCCACTGAGCTTAAATCTAGGCATTAGCTCAGGCAGTTAACACAAATCTCAGGCAAGGTTACTCATCACACAAGAATAGTTAATGTTGTAGTCCTTTGTAGCTCAGTTCAGAGCATGGCACTTGTAAACTTTGATGGCAATTAGGCTTGATTCACATAGTCCTACTGTTTTTGTTCAGACTTCATAGTATTGGAGTACACAATAGCCTATTTTACCTTTTCAATTACAAAATACTTAGGCTACACAATTGTTTACAAGTTTAACAAAATGCAAAGGTGAAAGCAAACTGTTTACCTGACTGCTTTTAGAAATGTTGTTCTCCATAGCACAGCATGACAGGAAAGAGCAACATGCCTCCGAACATGATTATTTGTCAATACATCATGCATCATAATGTAGTTTGAATACTGTACCATCTGTGACGCAATGCATTGGCTTATCCAAAATTCCATTGATTCTATCGCATGTATTGGAGTCCAATTGTGTTGTTTTCCCCTTCTAAATCTGTTGGATTAGAAAAGTAAGGTTCAATGTATATAACGAACGACTTAGGCCTATCAATAAAGATATTTTACATGAAAAACTGGGCTATACTTTTCATTGATGTGTCAACGCAAATTACAAAAGTGTCACCGAATTTACACACAAAAACAAAAAACTATTTATGCAACCTATCCATTAGTACAGCAGCAGATGGCAATGTACCAACTCAAAGCGGTTGGGATTCTACTGAAGAAGTAGACAGGTCAATTTCTGATCGAAGAAACAGATTCCGCATCTAATCAACCAAGTAGTAATGGGCATTCCGAGTCTTTTCGGTGAGCCATATCATTTGGCTTCATTCACCTAAGGAGCCGTGAATTTTGCTCCCAAAGTGCTTTTCGTTAAGTAGTGCTTAGAAATGTACCTAAAAACATGATAAAATTGTCAATCGATCATGTAAAGCCTAAAAGGTTGCCTACCAGATCTTGACATTTGAGTTCAAATACATTTTTACCTGAAAAAATTATTAGATGGCCTGCAAAAACAAATTGAGAAAAAAAAATGATGCACTGAAATAATAAGCACGGACCAGAATGAGGCTCCTCGCTATATTGTTCCTGCATTGAGGAATTACCATCTTCAGTGAATGTTTTTATAATTTGTCAGCAGATAATCGATGCCTGGACTCTGGCGTTCAAAAAGTCATAACAGTAGGCTATGCAAATCAGGGAGCCAAATAAACGTCTCTTTCACAGCTGCGATTCGGTTCCCGACGTTCACCAAAAAGAGCCGTTCAAAATGAGTCGTTCGTTACCCACCACTACAACAAAGCAAGATGGCTGAAGTTGTGGAGCTCCATAAACTAAAGGTTGTTAATCCGTTTTTGCTAAATTTAAAACGTCTAATATCGGTGTTATATTTTGTGGAGATTATGTATTGTATGTTTCAGCTACCTTTACTTTGTAAATCAGGATCTAGCCCGCTGGGGATCCCCGGACACAAAGAGTCGTAGGTAGCTAGCTAGCAGATGCTAGCGGACGGGAAGGGAAACAGCCCACGCTTGCTGCACGGTGTAGCTAGCTAACAATGAAGTTTGAGATATCCACGCGTGTATTGGGTTGGCGTGGCTTTGTTATCTCAACGAGGGCCAAAGTTTGCTCTGCTACGGCTGTGAAGTTGGCAACGGATAACATCGGCGCATGCGCGACTACAAGTGACTGGATGAATTAACTATATTGTACAGGATGTGCTTGAGAATGTTAGGCCTAACTTGGCTGTTTGGCAGTAAGATTTTAATTGCAAAAATTGCCATTTAGTGGGAATTCATCTAAAATGTAATCTAACCAGTAATCTACACTCATGTCTGGCCTCCCACAGCTTGCTGAACTGAAGCAAGAGTGTGAAACCAGGGGTCTGGATGTGAAGGGCAACAAAGTGGAACTGATCACACGACTACAGGCTTATCTGGAGGAACATGGTGAGCATGCAATAATGGATGGACTAAATACAAATGGGGTCAGGTTCCCATACTCTGATAAAGCCTGGTGCAGTTTCCAATCAAATGAAATGTTATTGGTCTCATACACATATTTACATTTTAGTCATTTAGCAGACGCTTTTATCCAGAGCGACTTAACAGTTAGTGAGTGCATACATTTTTCATACTGATGGTGGGGTTGTGTTCCTTACTGAGCGCCAGTATGCCCTGCCCTGCATTTCCTGTTCCATCTGACAGAGAACTGCCCTGCTGTCTCCCAGGTATAGCAGATGTTATTGCGGATGTAGCGGAATGATTGTGTTCCTAGCTCCAACAGTGCAGTAATATCTAACAATAATACACACAATTCTAAAAGTAAAAGAGTGGAATTAAGAAATATAGAAATATTAGGACAAACAATGTTTGAGTCGAGGGTGTGTGTGATGGGATGTATAGAAATTATGGACAGTATATGGATAGAATATGTAGTATATCTGAAGAATACGTGGATAGAATAGTATATGTACAGCAATAGTTGAATAGCATGGCCTTGACTAGAATACAGTATATACATTTGAAATGGGTAAAAAGTATGAAAATGTATGCACTCACTAACTGCAAGTCGCTCTGGATAAGAGCGTCTGCTAAATGACTAAAATGTAAAACAGTATTTAACATTTATTAAAAAGTGACCTGTGTTCCATGTCTATGTACATAGGGCATCAGCCTCTAAGGTGCAGGGATGAGTAACCGGATGGTAGCCGGCTAGTGACCGTGACTAAGTTCAGGGCAGGATACTGGGTGGAGGCCGGCTAGTGATGGCTATTTAACAGTCTGATGGTCTTGAGATAGAAGCTGTTTTTCAGTCTCTCGGTCCCAGCTATGATGCACCTGTACGGACCTCTCCTTCTGGATGATAGCAGGGTGAACAGGCCGTGGCACGGGTGGCTGAGGTCCTTGATGATCTTCTTGGCCTTCCTGTGACACTGGGTGCTGTAGATATCCCGAAGGGCAGGCAGTGTGATGTGTTGGGGTGACTGCACCACCCCCTGGAGAGCCCTGCGGTTGCGGACGGTGCAGTTGCCGTACCAGGCGGTGATACAGCCCGACAAGATGCTCTCAATGGTGCATCCGTAAAAATGTGAGGGTCTTAGGGGCCAAGCTGAATTTCTTCAACCTCCTGAGAGACGCTGTTGCGCCTTCTTCACCACACCGTCTGTGTGGGTGGACCATTTCAGATTGTCAGTGATGTGTATGCTGAGTAACTTGAAGCTTTTCACCTACTCCACTGCGGCCCCATCGATGTGGATGGGGGCATGCTCCCTCTGCTCTCTCCTGAAGATGAGGGAGAGGTTATTTTCCAGGCACCACTCCGCCAGGGCCCTCACCTCCTTCCTGTAGGCTGTCTCGTCATTGTTAGTAATCACTGTTATCATCTGCAAACTTGATGATTGAGTTGGCCTATGGAGTGGAAAGTGTAACTTGCTGAATTCCAAATTGACTTATATTAGCCCCTACCCCTTGACACCCATTTATATTTAAAAGGTGTGAGCAATATGGCAAATTCCACCAAGCCTATGAAATGGTAAGGTGAATCATAAGTCTATGATTTTTTTCCTAAACAGAGGATGACATGGGCCTAAATGAAGATGACGTTCTGGGAGAAGAGCCAGAGGTAAGCCTGGTTTTAAACCATTATGGCAGCAATGGCAATTCATGTATGGATTAGATGGGTTCCACCATGTCCAGTATGATTTTGATCATACAGTATAAAGTCACTTTGTACATACTGCAATTGCTTTGGTGAAAATGTAAAATCATAGGTGCATTTCTTGATTATGCTTTATGCATTTGAACATGTAGGACCTCACGAAAGAGGATGCTGTCACTGAGGTTAATGACAAGAAACCCGTAACAGTGTCTGAGGAGTAAGTTTTTCCTTTTATGCAAACAAACATTGAAGAGTGACATTTTCTCTCCATTTTCCTGATGATCTGATGTCCCTATTGAAATATGTTAATCAAATGCGATTTTAATGTGTTTCAGGACGGCTGAAAAGAAAGTGGTAAAGATCACACCCCCGGCGTCTGTGGATGAGGTAATACAATGCTTGCTGCACTCTCGCCAGTCATGACAGGTCTTCAATGCAATGGTGGTGTGCTAACCTTATAATTAACATTTTTTATCCTGTATTCCCAGAGGGTACAGAAAAGAGCAGAACGCTTCAATGTCCCTGCGTCAGCTGATGGCAAGAAGGCCATACGTGCTGCCCGGTCAGTATCCCACAAGTATCCAACCATTCTTCAAAATTGTAGAAGACATATTCCCCACACTATTGATTGGGCATATCTATGAAACTATATTGACATTTATTAAATATATGTCTTGTGTTCAGGTTTGGTTTGCCCGCTGCTGCACCGCCAACTTCCACCCCAGGTCAGTGTCAATCTTCCAGTCATTTTCACAGGTCTTGTGTGGTTTTAATATTATTTTTTCCAAGAACCATAACCTGCAGTCAGTTTATAAACAAGGGTTGAACAACATCATTGTCACAAGTAATGTTTTCTCCTGTATTTGCTCTCTGGTTTTAATCAGTGTTTCTCTTTTCTTTCTATCATAGGTGTTACTGTGAATAAATCCACTGTGAGTAATCCAAATATCTGTGATAAGCAGTGACCTCCCCTCATTTAATTAATGTAACCATAAGTGACCCAGAATATTTAATGAAACGTCTATCTCCCTCTGTTGTGTGTAGCTGGTCAGCGTTGAACAGCTAAAAAAGCGAGCAGAGCGATTTGGCGGGAACGTTTCTTCAGTTTCCAAGAAGGTGAGCGCCTAGGGATAGGGCAGCTTCTATCCTCCCTGGACAGTTTATTAGGTACACCCATCTAGTACCGGCTCAGACCCCCCTTTGCCTCCAGAACAGCCTGAATTATTCAGGGAAATCTACAAGGTGTCAGAAACGTTCCACATGGATGTTGGTCCATGCTGACGCGATGGCATCACGCAGTTGCTGCAGATTGGACGGCGGTACTGCCGCTGCATGAACAGCCCGTTCCATCTCATCCCAAAGATGCTCTATTGGGTTGAGGTCTGGGGACTGCGCAGGCCACTCAAGTAAACTGAACTCGCTGTCATGTTCCAGGCAATGTTTTTCCACTCCTCAATTGTCCAGTGTTGGTGATCGCGTTGCCACTGGAGCCGCTTCTTGGTTTTAGCTGATAGGAGTGAAACCCGGTGTGGTCGTCTGCTGCAATAGCCCATCTGTGACAAGGATTGATGAGTTGTGCGTTCCGAAATGCCGTTCTGCACACCACTGTTGTACTGCGCTGTTATTTGCCTGTTTGTGGCCCGCCTGTTAGCTTGCACCATTCTTGCCATTCTCCTTCGACCTCATCAACAAGCTGTTTTCACCCACAGGACTGCTGCTGACCAGATGTTTTTTGTTTGTCGCACCATTCTTGGTAAACCCTAGACACTGTCATGCGTGAAAAGCCCAGGAGTGCGGCAGTTTTTGAGATACTGAATCCGGCGCGCTTGGCACTGTCAATTTATACCACACTCAAAGTCGCTTAGGTCACTCGTTTTGCCCAGTCTAACGTTCAATCGAACAGTAACTGAATGCCTCTGCCTGCTTTATATAACAAGCCACGGCCACGTGACTCACTGTCTGTAGGGGCGATCCATTTTCGTGAACGGGGTGGTGTACCTAATGACCTGTATGGTGTGTGTATTAGACTACAGGGCATCCTGAAATAAATGCTCAATTGAAACCTTGTGATTATACACTGCTCAAAAAATAAATAAAGGGAACACTAAAATAACACATCCTAGATATGAATGAAATAATCTTATTAAATACTTTTTTCTTTACATAGTTGAATGTGCTGACAACAAAATCACACAAAAATTATCAATGGAAATCAAATGTATCAACCCATGGAGGTCTGGATTTTGAGTCACCCTCAAAATTAAAGTGGAAAACCACACTACAGGCTGATCCAACTTTGATGTAATGTCCTTAAAACAAGTCAAAATGAGGCTCAGTAGTGTGTGTGGCCTCCACGTGCCTGTATGACCTCCCTACAACGCCTGGGCATGCTCCTGATGAGGTGGCGGATGGTCTCCTGAGGGATCTCCTCCCAGACCTGGACTAAAGCATCCGCCAACTCCTGGACAGTCTGTGGTGCAACGTGGCGTTGGTGGATGGAGCGAGACATGATGTCCCAGATGTGCTCAATTGGATTCAGGTCTGGGGAACGGGCGGGCCAGTCCATAGCATCAATGCCTTCCTCTTGCAGGAACTGCTGACACACTCCAGCCACATGAGGTCTAGCATTGTCTTGCATTAGGAGGAACCCAGGGCCAACCGCACCAGCATATGGTCTCACAAGGGGTCTGAGGATCTCATCTTGGTACCTAATGGCAGTCAGGCTACCTCTGGCGAGCACATGGAGGGCTGTGCGGCCCCCCAAAGAAATGCCACCCCACACCATGACTGACCCACCGCCAAACCGGTCATGCTGGAGGATGTTGCAGGCAGCAGAACGTTCTCCACGGCGTCTCCACTCTGTCACATGTGCTCAGTGTGAACCTGCTTTCATCTGTGAAGAGCACAGGGCGCCAGTGGCGAATTTGCCAATCTTGGTGTTCTCTGGCAAATGCCAAACGTCCTGCACGGTGTTGGGCTGTAAGCACAACCCCCACCTGTGGACGTCGAGCCCTCATACCACCCTCATGGAGTCTGTTTCTGACCGTTTGAGCAGACACATGCACATTTGTGGCCTGCTGGAGGTCATTTTGCAGGGCTCTGGCAGTGCTCCTCCTGCTCCTCCTTGCACAAAGGCGGAGGTAGCAGTCCTGCTGCTGGGTTGTTGCTCTCCTACGGCCTCCTCCACGTCTCCTGATGTACTGGCCTGTCTCCTGGTAGCGCCTCCATGCTCTGGACACTACGCTGACAGACACAGCAAACCTTCTTGCCACAGCTCGCATTGATGTGCCATCCTGGATGAGCTGCACTACCTGAGCCACTTGTGTGGGTTGTAGACTCCGTCTCATGCTACCACTAGAGTGAAAGCACCGCCAGCATTCAAAAGTGACCAAAACATCAGCCAGGAAGCATAGGAACTGAGAAGTGGTCTGTGGTCACCACCTGCAAAACCAGTCCTTTATTGGGGGTGTCTTTCTAATTGCCTATAATTTCCACCTGTTGTCTATACCATTTTCACAACAGCATGTGAAATGTATTGTCAATCAGTGTTGCTTCCTACGTGGACAGTTTGATTTCACAGAAGAGTGATTGACTTGGAGTTACATTGTGTTGTTTAAGTGTTCCCTTTATTTTTTTGAGCAGTGTACTTCAGCATTTCTGATTTAAGCCACCTCCATGTTACATATTTAAGACCATATGTGTGTTACAGGTTGAGGAAGATGAAAAGCTGAAGAAGCGGAAAGAAAGATTTGGGATCCTCGCTGCTGTCATACCTGATGTCGAGGTATGTTTTCAGATTCTATGTATCGAATCGATACAGGTATATTATACAATTTCTTTCATACTTAATACCGTAAAGATGTAAAAAAATATGTTTTCCGACAGGCAAAGAAACGGAGGCGTTCTGAACGATTTGGAAATGTGACCGTGTAAATTGTGGTATTTACAATGATGTTTTATGCTTTTTTATTTTGTTGCAAACAGAACTGAAAATGTACTGTGTATATATAGCTTGTTGTCAATTATCAGTTGCATTACTCTTTGTCATTAAAGTCATTTTCAATTATTTTCCAGAGTTGCTATGATTCTTTCCATGGGTTTGCTACTTGATTATCATCTAGTTGTACCAAGTGGAGTACACGGCCTGGTAGCAGGGCACCCTTCTCATTGGGTCCCCCAGATAGCGGCCTGGAACAGCATGTTGGACCATGTGCTTACATTGCCAGACCTGTAGGGTGGTTGGTCGGGGTGGGAGTATAACGCAAACGTCTAGCAACCCAAAGGTTGAGAGTTCGAATCTCATCACGGACAACATTAACATTTTAGCAACTTGAACTACTTACCAGGTTTGTGAGTGTTGGGTGATACTGCTGAGTAGTAATAAGAATATTAATGGATTTATTTTATATAGCAATTTATTACAATAAGAATCTCGGTTGCTTTTAAAATCAAAACAAACATTAGGGATTTCTTGGGCCATGTCTTCCACACCTTCAGATGCTGGGCGGTTCGGAAAGGCATTATCTTGAGCGGAGGGAGCATTGATACAGCCAGGCATGGAGGTAGAAACATCGGACACACAGCAGGCCCCGGAGCTCTTCATCGGGGACATGGTCGTCTGACGTTCACAGCTCCTCCTCCGTTGGTAGGCTGACTCGTCCAGTACTGAAGTGTAGCATCCTCCTGGGTGATTATTCCGCGACTGTAAAAGCACCAGACCACCACACCTGCAATAATCCAAAACAGTCCCCATTCGAGGCGAGACTGCATCCCCGGCCTCACACTGCAGTCCACGTCCAAACCGGGAATATGTTATAGATTCACTCACCCTTGTCTGCTGAGTGTAGGCCCTTTGCAGTTACTTTTCTGTCATGCCATGGACACCAGATGGGTTTAGTTTATTTGCCACAGATGTTTAGAAATAATGCTTTCTTCTTCTTCAGTGAGGTTTATCGGCGGTTGGCATCCAACATTATGGTGCATTACCGCCACCTACCGTACTGGAATGTGGGCCAGAGACGGGGAGAAACTAAATCCTACCTGCAAACCCCATTTCTCTTAAAAAATAAAATATTTGAGACTATATCTAATGACGTTCTGCTCAATATACTCAAACTAATTTCCTGTATCCCCTTCTCCCTCATACTAAATCCCATCCTCTCTCTTTCCCTCTGATACTGCCCACACTGTAGCAATACATGCTCCACAGTCTCTATTTCCTGACAATAATCACACTTTCCTGATGGATGCTTTCCTATAACGTTTAATGTCTTATTCAACTGGCTGTGTCCCACACTTAATCTTGTAAAAATAGCCTCCTCTCTTCTGTCCCTTCCTGCTGTCCTCCCCTCCTGACTTTCCTCTGTACTTGAAATAAATGCCTTCCCTTATTATTTCTATTCCACTGCTCCTGCCATCTCTTCACCATCACTGTATACATCAGTATTTTTGCCTCTGCCTTGCTCATTGACACTTCAACATCCTCGCTACTAAGTGCTTGTTTAGCCAGTTCATCTACTGCCTCGTTCCCCTCCACCCCCACGTGCTGGAACCCAAGTAAATCTTATCTGAATACCCATCTGCTTAATCCTGCCATGGGTTTGTAGAACCTCATAAAGCAAGTCGTGTCTGCTACGTGAGCTAAAGGACTGAAGACTCATTAACACTGCACATGAATCAAGAGTAAATAACTATTCTGTCTGGCTTAACTTCCTCCACCCACTGCAAGGCCAACAGTCTGGCCATCAGCTCCGCCGTATATACAGCCAGATGATCTGTCATACGTTTCCTGACTTCCACCCCACACTACAAATGCTGATCCAGTACGTCCTGTCCTTGGATCTTTTGAACCATCTGTTCAAGATTGTCTCCTAATCTGCAACGGCATATCCCCCATCTCCACCTGTAATGCAGCCACTGGGGATGTCTGAAACGCCCCACTACATATTCTGAGTCCTTGCCCCTGTATGACATCTAGCCTTTCCAGTGAGATCCAGGCTGCCGAACCATATTCTATACTTCCATAGTCTATTACAGATCGGATCAATGCAACATACATGGTCTTCAATGAGGAACGCCAAGCCCCCCACTCCTTCCAAGTCAGACAGCGCATCACATTTAGCACCTTCTTACACTTTCCCACCACTCTCTCAATGTGTTCTGCCCAGGTCAGTCTAGTGTCAAAGTATACCCCAAGGAACCTGAAGGCCCCCACCCTCTCCAAGTTTCTCCCATATAACCTCAAGCATACCTCATCTCCCACCTTCCTCCTGGTAAAGAATACTGCCACTCACATATTCCTGCCATCGCACTAGATACCAGAGTGAGGTCCAAGGCAGACTCTTTCCCTGTGGCTACATCAATCCTGGTCCCTCGGCCATCATTCAGGCACACCAGATCTTTCTTTTCTATCAAATTTTCCATCACTTGGCCATTTCCATCCATCCGTTCCCCCCCCCCCAAGCGTGTTGTGGACGTTAAAATCCCCACACCACATTACCTTACTTCTTTCCTGGCCCTCCACCCTCTCCAGCACTTCCATTTCCAACACCTGACACGGATTATAGTAATTCACTACCACTAGCACCCCTCCTCTCATCCACACTCTCCTGTTCAATACCTTTGCCTATCATCTTGTAGGGAATTCCTTGCTTTATGAAGGTGGCACCCCTCCCCCTATATCTCGGCCCCTACATATCACTGTATGATAAACTCCACATTCGGTTTGAGCCATGTTTCCTGCACACAAATCACATCAGGCTTAGCTATCATATCAACAATGAACTGCTTGAATTCCTGCCCATTAGCCAATAGGCTTCGAGCATTCCATTGTAGTACTACCACCATAACTAGGCTCCAGTAATACATGACTACACCATCGGCTGATTGAGGTCATCTCGAACCTCTTCCCATGTCAACCCTGTCATACTCAAATGTTTCCCAGCAGCTTTCACTATTAGTTTAATCCTCTCAGTTTTAGACTCTTCTTTATCAGTGCTATTGATAGCTCCTGCTATGAACGTCACTAGCTTTCTCTTTTCTATGTATACCATATCGCTGCACACCTGCCCCGTAATCCCCGGTCTAGATGCTCCTACCCATCTCTCCCTTGAACCTGTATCTCCCTGGACCTGGACCACCCTCACTGCCTCAGCATATGACACCCTTCTCTCCTGGACCACCCGCACTGCCTCAGCATATGACACCCTTCTCTCACTTGTTGCACCTCCACTGCCTTCTTCATTGCCTCACACCCACTATATGCCACACTATGAGCACCCCCACAGTTGCAGCACTTTGGTTGTACACCATCTCCACACTTCCCATACTCATGCTCTCCTCCATACCTGGCACACCTCTTTTTCTCTTTACAGACTGTTGCCACATGCCCAAACCTCTGGCATTTATAACATCTTAAAGGCTTCGGTACATAAGCCCTCACATAATAACTCATATCCTGTTGTTACCTTAATTGGCAGTACCCGGTCCTTAAAATGTAACAGAAGAGACGTGCTATCTACCCTACAGTGAGGGAAAAAAGTATTTGATCCCCTGCTGATTTTGTACGTTTGCCCACTGACAAAGAAATTATCAGTCTATAATTTTAATGGTAGGTTTATTTGAACAGTGAGAGACAGAATAACAACAAAAAAATCCAGAAAACTCATGTCAAAAATGTTATAAATTGATTTGCATTTTAATGAGTGAAATAAGTATTTGACCCCCTCTCAATCAGAAAGATTTCTGGCTCCCAGGTGTCTTTTATACAGGTAACGAGCTGAGATTAGGAGCACACTCTTAAAGGGAGTGCTCCTAATCTCAGCTTGTTACCTGTATAAAAAGACACCTGTCCACAGAAGCAATCAATCAATCAGATTCCAAACTCTCCAGCATGGCCAAGACCAAAGAGCTCTCCAATGATGTCAGGGACAAGATTGTAGACCTACACAAGGCTGGAATGGGCTACAAGACCATCGCCAAGCAGCTTGATGAGAAGGTGACAACAGTTGGTGCGACATTTCGCAAATGGAAGAAACACAAAATAACTGTCAGTCTCCCACGGCCTGGGGCTCCATGCAAGATCTCACCTCGTGGAGTTGCAATGATCATGAGAACGGTGAGGAATCAGCCCAGAACTACACAGGAGGATCTTGTCAATGATCTTAAGGCAGCTAGGACCATAGTCACCAAGAAAACAATTGGTAACACACTATGCCGTGAAGGACTGAAATCCTGCAGCGCCCGCAAGGTCCCCCTGCTCAAGAAAACACATACAGGGCCGTCTGAAGTTTGCCAATGAACATCTGAATGATTCAGAGGAGAACTGGGTGAAAGTGTTGTGGTCAGATGAGACCAAAATCGAGCTCTTTGGCATCAACTCAACTCACCGAGTTTGGAGGAGGAGGAATGCTGCCTATGACCCCAAGAACACCATCCCCACCGTTAAACATGGAGGTGGAAACATTATGCTTTTGGGGTGTTTTTCTGCTAAGGGGACAGGACAACTTCACCGCATCAAAGGGACGATGGACGGGGCTATGTACCATCAAATCTTGGGTGAGAACCTCCTTCCCTCAGCCAGGGCATTGAAAATGGGTCATGGATGGATATTCCAGCATGACAATGACCCAAAACACATGGCCAAGGCAACAAAGGAGTGGCTCAAGAAGAAGCACATTAAGGTCCTGGAGTGGGCTAGCCAGTCTCCAGACCTTAATCCCATAGAAAATCTGTGGAGGGAGCTGAAGGTTCGAGTTGCCAAACGTCAGCCTCGAAACCTTAATGACTTGGAGAAGATCTGCAAAGAGGAGTGGGACAAAATGAGATGTGTGCAAACCTGGTGGCCAACTACAAGAAACGTCTGACCTCTGATTGCCAACAAGGGTTTTGCCACCAAGTACTATGTCATGTTTTGCAGAGGGGTCAAATACTTATTTCCCTCATTAAAATGCAAATACATTTATAACATTTTTGACGTGTTTTTCTGGATTTTTTGTTTGTTATTCTGTCTCACTGTTCAAATAAACCTACCATTCAAATTATAGACTGATCATGTCTTTGTTAGTGGGCACACGTACAAAATCAGCAGGGGATCAAATACTTTTTTCCCCCTCACTATCTCCACCCCTTGTTACTTGCAATCTGTGTACATTCACTAGAACGCCTCCTCGCAAATGTTCCCTTACCTCTTTAGTGCTAACACTCACAGGCACTCCTGTTATCACCCCTTTACTCCACTGCTTCCCTGCTTGACTCCACCTTACACTTCCCTATTTGCTTCACTCCGATAGCTTTTTCCTCTGCGCCATGTCCTTACAGCACACCAACAATCTCCCATCTCTTAACACTTTAGCATTAACAACTTCCCCAATCAACTTTTTTATCACAGCCGTCAACCTTATCGGACTCATCGCCCAAACTCCCTCTTACTTTATGCTCCTCCTCACCTCCATGTTCCTCTCGTGTCTTATCTTGCCCTTCCTCTGCACTTTCTACCTCCGAACTTCCGCTAGCGTTGGAAGCTAGGTTGCTCTCCTCAAACTCCCTTTTCTACCTCCGTAGACCTCTAGCTCCCCTACTCCCTTTCTCTCCCTTTTTCTTACTCCCTCCTCTATTTGTACCACCATGTTCCATACTTGCTTCACTTTCCTCTCCTACCATATCTGACCCATTCACAGCACGGCGGTGCTGAAATGATGCTTTGGGGACACATGGCATATTTATGCCATCCACACCATTGACGTCAGTTCCTGTGACGTACCAAAAGTCTAAAATATTGTCCTTCTCAGTAATGGCGGCTTCGTTCCCTTCTCCTTCTGGAACAAACAACAAATGGTACTTCACCCGAGAACAGATCGAGAATAGCCCGTCTCGTCGTGCGGGGCTTGATCCAGACAAGGAATTGTCCTACAGACAACAAGCCGCGAACCTTCTACAGGATATGGGACAGCGACTCAATGTGTATCTTTTGTCGGGCCGGGGACGACTTGCGCCTGCTAACGGCTAGTTAGCTACAGAGATTGAAGCCGGTTTGGCGGCATAGCTAGTTGCTAGCTTATATCTGCTAGGTTATATGGATACTGTATATAGTTGGTGTTGTTGCTTATACTGTATTCATTTTAGCCTATTTATTAATCTGTGGTGTGTACAGACTGGCGTAGTTACTAGATATTTGCCACAAGCGGCCCAGACTTTCTGCTGAATGCTGTTACTCGCGCGGGCCAGGGCATTGCGTTCGATTAGCATAACTAGCTAGTTAGCCTAGCCAGTTAGCTAACGTTGTGTAGGCCTCTGCGGCCTAGGCCTACGCTTCCTGTGGAGAACAAAAGCCGAGCACGGGCCGTTTGTCTAAGTTATTTATTTATTATAAACGGGGTTCTGGTGTATCAAACACGTTCTTGACATTGGTTTTGTTGGCCACATTGTTAAGGTGATATGAATGATCTGTGGCGCTGTTGTGGGAGCTAAGCTGAATCTATTTATCTGCTCTACCGAGTGGCTAGCTAGCTAGTAGGCTAAAAACATCCTGGGGCAAGCATACGTTATCTGAAGTTATGTTAACTAGCTACATAATAGAAATGTTATTGGTGAGAGGTCCAATGTTGTTCTGTGATAAAATGTCCCTGTGTATTAAAGCTTGCAAGCTAGTTACCTTAACGTTAGTTTCTTATTTCTGATAACATGTCATTGGCTTTTTCGTGGCCATTTGCTACCCCCTTAACTACAACAAACTCTGACCCAGAATGCCAAACTGGTCTCAGAGCATTTTGTATTATTCTGTACTTAAATCCGAGCGGCATCATTTAGTATGATATGTTTCGTATGGTATGTATTCATTTGTGAATGTCCATCATCCATTTCGTATGATATGTACTGAACACAATTCTTAGAAAAACGTACAATATGTTACGAATTCTAGCTATGTGGCTAACGTTAGCTAGCTCACTAGTGTTAACTAGGGGTTAGGGTTGAGTTTAGGAGTTAGGTTAAAAGCAGTTGCTAAAGTTGTCCGTGATGAGAGTCGAACTCACAACCTTTGGGTTGCTAGACGCTTGCGTTATACGTCCACCCAACCAACCCCACCAAATGTAACATATACTAAATGGAGTGTGTCAGATTTACATACAGAATAATACGAAAACTCTGAGAGCAGGTTGGGAATGCTGTTCTAGCCAGCTAGTATGTTGTTCTAGCACTCGGGCTCCCGTGTGGCGCAGTGGTCTAAGGCACTGCATCTCAGTGCTTGAGACGTCACTACAGACCCCCTGGTTCGATTCCAGGCTGTATCACAACCGGCCGTGATTGGGAGTCCCATAGGGCGGCGCACAATTGGCCCAGCGTCGTCCGGGTTGGGCCGGTGTAGGCCGTCATTGTAAATAAGAATTGGTTCTTACATTTACATTACATTTTAGTCATTTAGCAGACGCTCTTATCCAGAGCGACTTACAGTTAGTGAGTGCATACATTTTCATACTGGCCCCCCGTGGGAAACGAACCCACAACCCTGGCGTTGCAAGCGCCATGCTCTACCAACTGGGGCCCGTGTAGCTCTTAACTGACCTGCCTAGTTAAATAAAGGTAAAATAAAAATAATGTTATCCTACTATGTACCACCGGTCAACACTAGGAGTAGTTACAGCAGATCACTTAGCTACATCCACAACTAGCTAGTTTTGTCGAAAATAAGTTGGTAGCTGCTCTTGCATAACATAAACTGTAATTTATCAAAAATATACTTTTTGTGAGTTAAGTCTCACTGAGATATTATGTTATAACCCTTAACCCTTATGCATCAGGTCCCAGCTAACAATTAATACTGCTATTGTGTATATGCACCGATTCTACATGATCCAGTCCTTCACCAGGTTCCACCGAAATGTAAGTACTTTTGCACACACTAACAGGCTCTTTTGCACAATTTGGTCTTGTTAAGTTTGAATTAAGTCTTGTGTGAAATGCATCCTGCATAGCACTAACAAGACACCAGTTTTGATCAAAATTTTCAATTTTTTTACTCCTAGGTCATAGCTCCAGCAACACTGTTCCTGGCTGCAAAGGTTGAGGAACAGCCCCGCAAGTTGGAGCATGTTATCAAGGTGACCCATGCATGCCTCAACCCTCAGGACCCTTCACAAGACGTCCGCAGTGATGTAAGTCTCGATGGTCTGACCACTTCAAACTCACTATGGCTCTTGCAGTGTGATCCTCTGACCACAAACTGATTTGGGTGTGGTTGTGTTGGAGTATGTTGTCTCAGTGGTCGGAAACACATTTCAATATTTTAACAGTAGGTCCAGTGTTCTCTACCTTTTGGTATTTTTAAAGACCCAAAGTATGTGCTTTTGTGTCAGTATGCATGATGGTAGTGGCATCATAACTGTTTGACATTGATTTCTCCGCTTGCAGGCTGTTGGTGTTATATGAAACAAGTTTTTTATTTTTATATGATTGGATGTTGCTTTATTTGATACAAGGTCTGGCAAGAAATGGAGCAATAACTCTTAATGCAACGTGACTTTCAAGTTCTTGAAAACATTTGAAGTGGTATTGTGATATGTTTTGTGAAGAACACATAGCCTCAATGCATTCTCTTTCACAAAGTGGATGTTGATATTCTCCACACACTCACCATCTTCCTTTCAGACTGGGAGATCTGTAAACAGCTCTGTCCATACCAGGGGTTGGAGGCAAAATTATTTTCCAATTGTTTTGTTCTGAACAGAACCACTTTTTTTGATTGTTTCAGCAAAATAAAGTTCTGAATAGGTTCGAACCCCCAAAAAAGGGCTGGTATGTCGTTCCATTCTGTTCCTTTTTTAACCTGTGAAATCAAGTTTTTTACATTTATCTCATTCAATTACTTCACTAATCAGTGCAGATAGAGCAGGCAATCTAGTTGTTTACATGCATGATGGACAGACAAGTGTAGCCTATGACGCAAGATGTGACTGAACTTTTGCGGGTGGGGACAGCAAGAGGGGGTGGAGGAGGCTTGAACCTCTGGACGTCTTGTTATGAGTTATCTGAATTAGGTCCACTAAATAATACCTAGGAGGAGCGGCTTCTATGGAGGAACCTTGAATGTCCTTTGAGCTAGCTAGCTAACAAGTTGTGTGTGCAGAGCGGCACCAGAATTAAAAACATGTTTATTTTTGTAGTTAAATCCATCGTGGTAACTAGGCCTATAGTATCCTTAACTAGCATTGAAAAAATGTATCCATTCTTCTCTAGCTAATAAAAAATATTTCTCCCTATCTTCTGAATCAAGCTTCTAACGTTAGTACCATAGCCTATGCTTCAAAGGGGGGAGGGGCAGGTAGCCTGCACAGGCAAAGATTTTTAGGTTGCGAACAGACACTGGAATACGTTTCTGAGTGACAGTGAGGGCTTTGCGTAGGCGCTTTGTTGGGGGACTCGTAAAACAAATCCGGAACGTAAAATAGTGTTATTAACCAGTTCCAATGCTTTTAAAATAACGGTTCTGTTCCGGAACAGTATGGATAATTTTCATTCCAGGTTCCATTTCTGTTCCTTGAAAAAGTCGTTGTTTTCGGTTCTATTCCCTTAACCGGATCCAACCCCTGGTCCATAGTCACTGCTTTGATCTGTAGAAAATGTAAAGCTAACCTGCGCTTTGGGGTTTTCCTTTTTCTCAATCTTACCTTTACCATCATGCTCCTTTTTTAAGTGCTTAAATTATTATAACAAAGTAAGAAATTGGGTGTTCTGAGGCGGTTGTACCTCCTTGAAGGTAAGACTGCGTAAAGGGAAAGCAAGAGGTGTGAGTGAGACATGAGGGGTGAGAGAATGCCTCCTAGTGAGTAATGCCTGTCTCCTGCCTGTCCTCTCAACCTCAGGCTTACCTGCAACAAGCCCAAGACCTGGTCATTCTTGAGAGCATTATACTCCAGACCCTGGGTAAGTTGGGATGGACAAATGAATGGGGTCTTTGATTTCACCCCAAACTAGAGAGATGTGCTGCTTGCCTACTGATAATATTAAACATCTTTGTTCTTGCCTACAGCAGAGTCTTGAGTAGCAGTCCATTCCATTGGAAGGTCACACATCTAGTCCTTCATGCTCACTTTATCACTACTGTCTTGCATTTTCGGTTCCCCGCTGTTTTCGTCATTAACTTTACAGTGCAGCACTTTCTTTTCACATTTTCCTCGTGACTTTAAGCCATTCTTTTGAGTCACGTAATTGTTGTGATGGAAGATATGTTGGTTGTAATCACATTAGAGATTGTGAATTTAGTACAGTATTGATAGAATTGGGATTGCACAGTAAAATGCCCATTCACCACCTATAACCCCTGTCTCAATGACTGGCTTAAATGTTAATGCCAAACCTTTAAGTCTCAACTCACTCATTCACATTTGTCTTATACAGGGCCTGTCATCTGAAGATCTAAAGCAGTGCATTCATTCACTATTTACTGTAGTTTCATAAGACGTTGGTTTTCAGGGAATTATTTATTTTAATGCTCAGTGAGAGTACTGAATATTCAGTAACTATTGAGCTGAACCTATTTTGACGTAACACCCTCAGGTTCCCATAAATCAGGATAGAAGATTCTAGATTGTTCTTAGACATTCTGTTGCTCATGAAACCTTTTGTCTCCCTTCTACCCCCTTCATTACAGCCTTTGAAATCACCATTGACCACCCACATACTCATGTTGTCAAGTGCACCCAGCTCGTCAGAGGTAAGCCTCAACAAACCCCCTGTGTAGGCGACTGGTGAAGTTTGAGAACCCTAGTACTTATACAAATGGCATAAATGGTTCTCACCTATTTAGATGTATTCATTAGTATTTTTATCGCGTGTATTTATTGCCATTATTTTGAACGCAGCAGGTTTTAATTGTATTTTCTTGTTTCTCGTGTTGTTGTCCCAGCGAGTAAGGATTTGGCCCAGACATCATACTTCATGGCTACCAACAGGTATGCTGTTCACTCCACTCTGTGCTACTTTGAGCTTTACATTTTTCAATTGAATACAACTTTATTCTATACAAATGCAATGCAACGTTGTCTAAACTGAAAAAGATGATCTTATGACCTGTATTTGAATGAAATCACCACCCATTGATGAGATGCACAGTCCTCCTTTTCATGGTATTCTGGAACTGAATCTGTTTCTTCTCCCCACCCCCCTTGGATGGTTAATCTGGGACCCAACCTGCTGTGTAGCCTACACCTGACCACATTCTGCCTGCAGTACAGCCCGCCCATAGTGGCCTGCGTCTGCATCCACCTGGCCTGCAAGTGGTCCAACTGGGAGATCCCTGTCTCCACAGACGGCAAGCACTGGTGGGAGTATGTGGACAATACTGTCACCCTTGAGCTGCTGGACGGTATGTTTGATTGAATAAAAATGTTCATGTCTGTGCAGATGTTGGTTATATTGTAAGGAAGTGAATTGCAGAGCCCCTTGTAATACTTTTACTTTGTTACCCACAGAGCTCACTCACGACTTCCTGCAGATCTTGGAGAAGACACCAAGCCGATTAAAACGAATTCGCAACTGGAAAGTAAGTTGTAGTTTGTAACATACTTGCACTGATTTTAAATTCTCATAGGTCCATTTCATTCAGGGTATTTCCTTATTTCGTTCCCTAACTCAGTAATGTCTCTCATCCCAGGCGGCAGGTCAGACAGTGAAGGGAGGGAAGTCTAAGGTGCCAGAGGACGGGGACCAGACAGATGGCATGATGAGCATGATCTCCATGTCATCGTCTGAGACCACGCTGGCCAGCCTCTCCAACCCTTCCTCTTCATCTTCCTCCTCCATGGCTCCCATACTACTGGAGCTCAAGTCGACCCTGGGCAGTGGCTCCGACCAGCCCAACCACGTCGAGCTGCACGCCCCAGCCAAGGTGTCACTGAGTGAGTACCGGGCCAAGCACGCTGACGTCCTGGCTGCTCAGAAAAGGAAGCTGGAGAACATGGAGGCCAGCGTGAAGAGGGAGTATGCCTCGGCAGCCCAAGCTCTGATAGGCCAACAGCAGAGGAAGGAGAAGTACCACCGTGACCAGCAGCAGTCCAGCGCCCACCATTCCAGCTCAGCCTCCTCTGACCTCAGCAGCCCCTCGCCCATCATCCTCAAAATCCCCCTTGAAAAGGAGAGGGGCGAGCGCAGCTCCCTGAAGATGCGCCTCCCTCTGGGGACTGGGGGGCACAGTGGAGGAGGGAACAGAGGAGCAGGAGGAGAACAGGACATCAAAGTGAGAATCCGGGTGCCTGAGAAAGTACGCAGTGGAGGCTCGGGAGAGGAGGGGGGCAAGAGTAGAGAGGGCAAGCATCGAGAACGCTCCAACCATCACCACCATCACCACCACCACCATCATTCATCGTCGTCTTTGAGCGGTGCTTCCGTCTCTTCGTCCTCGTCACATAAACACTCAGCCAGTGCTGCTGGAGCTGTAGGAGGAAGCAGCAGCAAAAAGGCCCCCAGTGACTCGTCTAGAATGAGCTCCTCTTCCTCCGCGTCTCGAAAGAGGACACACTCCACAGAGTCCCAGGGATCCCACCCCTCCAAAGTCTCTAAGTCCTCCAGGAACTCAGCCCACCAGCTGCCTGCTCTGTTAGCCGCCTCTGGTGCACACTCCCTAGGGGTGCAAACCACTGACATCCTCCCCTCCCTGGGTCTCCCCTCCCTCCACCAGGGAAACTACTCTCACTCCAAGGGGGACAAGGCTGACACTAACGGACACAATGCAGGCGGGGGCAGCCAGTCGAATGAGTACCAGGACACGTTTGAGATGCTGAACTCTTTACTGAGTGCTCAGGGGGTCCAGCCTGCCCAGCCTCCCATGTTTGACTACCGGTCTCAGTACGGGGAGTACAGATACAGCGCAGGGTCGAGGGGGGGCTCTCGACCTCCACCCCTGCCTGCTGAACCTCCACCTCCGCTACCCCCTCTACCTAAATGATCCCTGATGAAGGGGTGAATTACTGACAGTGTATCTGTAGAAGCCTCCACATCATCCATAAGACATTTGCTCTGTGACTTTGGTTCCCTTTGTGTTTGAATGAATCATGTTTTGTGGTTTTCAACTTGACAGCAAAGAAATGTACTTCTAATACATACTTTCCAGTGGTGCATGTATAACAGTTTCTCCCTTGTTACATCATCATATCCAATCTATCTGTGGGGCAATAACAGGAGGTGTGAAAGAAAAGCTTGCAAAAAAATGAAACAAACAAAATGAATTTATTTATGAAAAATGTAAATACTATTTTTGATGTTATTCAATTTTGTATTGTGATATGAACTCGAATCCAATTTCATGGAATGACTGGACCTTATATTTTAAACATGGCTGTTTTTAAGTCATTTTGAATGCACGGTAGAAGAAACAAACTTGTCTGATTCACTTCTTAAAATGTGTAAGTCTTGCTAACAATTAGTATTTTTCAGAATGTTTTTAATATACTATTTATTATTAGTATTGAATGCGTTTAGAACATTTCCTCAATTTCTTTCCTTTTTTTTGCCAACTGCCTCCCTGGCCCTTTCTGCTGTGTCCTGTTGAATTGAAGGATAGTTGAGTGCTCCTTACACAGGTCTATTTGAGAATGCATGTATTCAAAGCCATCGTTTTAAATGTTTTTGGTCACTGAATCAAAAAAGAAATCTCAGTTTAGTAAATTCTAGTTTTTTTTATTTTTATGTATCTGCATTATTTGGTTATCACTTGTTTATATTAATAATGTAAAATGACTGAAGTGGACATAAAATATTTTTACATTTAGTTAAAAGTTGCAAAAAATACTTGAAATTAAGAAAACATTTCAGTTTTTCAACTTCATATTAATCTCCAGCACCACCCTAACAACAACTTGAAAATGGTGCGTTTCTATGTTTTGGAGTAAAAAATACAGGAAGAGAAGTGTTTCCAATGAAGTCAACCAATTAGTAGGCAATGCCTACTCATATTTGGTTCAAATCAAATGATGCACATCGACGTCATTGGGAACACTTATCTTCTATCTTTTTTTTACTGCAAAACATAAATGTGCCATTTTCACATGTTGATGTTGGGGTGGTGATGGAGATGACAAATATTTTTTTACATTTCCCTTAAGGATTGTATTTTAGTTTCTAGATTTTAATGTGTTGCAGTCATTGTTTTAAATGGTTGTAAAATGTTTGTCATAATACTCAAATAATTACACTAACGTACAGTGTTTATACTACAGTACTTATCTACATATTCATACACATTTTGATAATGGACTGATTTTGTCTTTTAGTGTTTTGAACAGAATTCATACTGTTGCTTCAACTACTGTTTTAACAATAACTGATGTCTTCACTCATACATTTTGAATGCAACTGAAATTCTCTTTTGAGATTTTGGTAAGGTGCATAATCTTTTGTCAATATTATTTCTGGTTTCATGGCACACCATAGGGTTGCTTGTGGTGATCACACATACTCAACTGAGGGACTTTAGAGGTTTTAAGGTAAGAAAACCTCTGGTACCACTGTGTCAACCATCACTGTCAACATTTCATTTCAGTGTGAAGGACCTGTTCCATTAAGATAATCTTCCCCTTCGTTTCCCAGATTTGCTGTTTGTCATGCTTATTGGTCAAACTGGTATAGTCTCTCTCATTAAATCATGTTTAAAATTGTATGATAGTGGAAATGGGCTAGAACTTAGCTCTGACATGTTTCAGACCGTTGTATTTATAAAGTTTTTATCTGAACTCTCTTCGTCCAATAGACGGATTAGTTGACAACGTCACAAAAACGATGCACATGCTTCAATGGGGCAGAAGTCTGTTGTGATTCTGCATGGCCAGATAGCTAGCACCATTACAAGAAGCTGCCGTGTGGGGAATCGTAGGGTGCTCGTTTCAGTACGTTTTATTTAGTTCTTGATACCGTGTCTTGTTTTTAGGTGTTTTGGCTGATGTCACGTCTATGCTAATAAGGATAAAATTCACAAGCTAGCTAACCAACAACTGTAACGATGTATTTGAGAGGCAAGTGCTCATTGTGCGAATATAGTTGTTTTCAATAAACATCGGAGACTAAATATAGTTTACATTTCAACAATCTAAGGCAACCCCGTCTGTGTTGCCCCATAGTTGCAGACGCGTCGTTTTTGTTGCTAAACAACCAACCAGTCTATAAACTGCCAATGGACCACTCATTGGCTGGAAATCATGTAACACAGCTGGAGCATACTGATTTGATGTGGTAGTTCTGCTGTTGATTGGTTTTGTATATAAAGGAAGGAGTTGACATTATTGTGGGGGCTGTTTCCTAGTACTTTAACTGATGCATGAAGGGAACAGGTGTACATTTCTACTGTTTCTACAGTCTGCCCAGTTTCTACAGTACTTGAGCCCAACCATTGATTCTTGTCACTCAGGTAAGCCTTTATGATGAAATATGAAGAGAAACACATGGATATGCTTTCAAATGCACTGAATCTTTATCCCAGCAAGATTGTATTCAAACATAGCTTTTTGTATTGTTAAAACTGAGGAAATTGTATTTTGTATTACCAGGAGCTTTATGCTTCCATTCTGCTTTTTGTAGGATGGGTGGACTGGGACTGATAAATGCATGATTGTATGCAGTCTGTCTTGTGTGAATGCTTGTTGAACATGAATGACTACAAAATAAGCTGATATGATGAGAGTCGAAGGAAGACACGCAACCAAATGCAAAGTCACAGTGCTACTCATCTTTACTTCATAAACTTTTCCAAAAGTTGTATCTGTCTGTACTTATTGTCACAACTTGTTAATGTTTTAGTGGTACCACAAACTCAGGTCTGGAATCGAAATGTTTGGGCTATTTTTTTGTAAAAAATTAATCTAAAAGTCTGCATTGTTTTGTTGTGAACACGTTTTTTTTTTATGTTGATATAATCCCATGTCAATAAATGTTTGAAGAAAAAACCCTTTCTAATTTTTCGTGTGTATCATCATGCAACAAACTTTGTTTTACAGAAATTACACTTGGGGGGGGGGGGGTGCAACTCAATATTAGGAAGACGTTCCTAGTGTTTGGTATACTCCGTGTATATTTAAGCAATAAGATCCGAGTGGGTGTGGTAGGATGTTCTTAGGCTAGATGCATTGAATATCTCCGCTTGCTCAGATATGGGTTCTCTAACTTGACAGAGGGGTCTTTAAACCAATCGTGTACGTCACACCCACAAGTCTACACCAATCAAAGCTCAAATTGGGCGGATATCTTCTCAACTCAAAGAGTGTGCTTTCTTTGCTTCGATAACTGGCTAGGTAACAACACGGTAAGCTCCTCGTATCAACCAAAATGCTATTTAAAAGTAAATTTTTTGGTCATTAACGTATTTTGGTTACATCAGAGGGCAACTGTATATTAACGACAGCGAATAAACAACTGTTTTGCTACATAGAGGCTAACGAACGCTAAACAAACATGGCTGCTAAAGCTAGTCATACAAAAGCTACAGTTAGCTGACTGAGTTAAAAAAGAGGCGGACCTGTTCCATGTGGCACGTGATTGGGTTTATGCAGGATCGTCAAAGGTCCAGAATAGTCATTATGATTCCCATGTAAAATAGCCTTTTGAGTGACAAAAATATCACCCATAAAAAATGTAAGGGATAGGAATGTTCAATTTGATTAAGTACTTTTTCTCTCATGACTAACTACCAGGAAGTTTGAAAAGCAAGGCTGTGAGTGGGGGTTTCCACTAGTTAAAAATACATTAAAACAAAAATTAGCTTATTGGTCTTAATTTAGGGATAGGGCTAAGGTTAGCAGTGTGGTCAAGGTTAGGTTTAAAATCACATAGGCAGGGTTTCTGACTTTGTGGCTGTGGTAACTGTTAAATAGCGTAATTCAAATCTGGTATCAGAACAGAATTGAACACTATGTCACTGAAATATTCTCTGCTTTTTTATTAATATAATTAGTCAAGCGAATAAATGGTAAATGCAATTTTCGTATATACGGGTTCACTGTAACACCTCGCAGGGCAAAACAGAGAACTAACTGTCCCAACCCAAAGTTATTATTTTAATACTCTGACAGAGAGAGTTCCCGTTCAAAGCGGGCCTGTCAGAGTAGAGGCTGAGCGTGGTTTAAACTTACTCAGCCTATCGTTGGCGCACAGGCTGGTCCCAGCCCCGTGGCGCTTCACTATTGCCGGGCATTAGTTGTTTTTTGCAACTTGTCTCGAGAGTCAGCAACCTCAGACATAGTTTCCTCTTCTTCATTGTTGCAGTACACATGTCCTTGAGCGGTTTAACAAAGAGGCAGTGTGTGTGTCACAAGTCTATCTCAACCTCCCCCCTAACGGTTCCTCACGTTAGTCACAGCTTGTTACGTTAAACAATCTATATCAGTACAGCACAAACCTATTATGTTTAATCATTAATGTATTATTTTTAAGCTAGGCATCACATCTAATTATAAGAAAATAGATCCCAACATAACTAGTCATGACCCTGAGTGGGTTGGGAGTTTATATTCATGAGCTTGCCTTGACTGACAGCTCTTTGAAATGCCTATGTCAAGAAACTTGGATGCAGTGTTACAGTAAAATCCATTTCAAGCAAATCTGGTGATACACAAAGCAACTAAAACAACATTTAAATTGCATTTTATTAAACATCTCCCGTTTGACATGTCTCTTGTGATGCGGTTCACAGCAACAATGACAGATGTGTTGACATGACAACTCCCCCAGTATAGCTATATAAACCATGCCCCTCTGCAAACACGCCTTCTACGATGTTGCTTACAAGGCGGTACTTATTTAAATTGGGTAAGAGAATATTATGTTACCATTGGTGTGTTAGGGTGATGTCACCCTATCCCCTTAATAATCCCGCCTCCTGAATCCAAGAGTTTGACATGGGGGAGGTGACTAGTAACTTTATGATTAAACTTTATCAATGTACAGGGTTCGCACAAAGTGCTTGAAGTGCTTAAAGACCCATCCAGGGATGTAGTGGAGGGTAAACAGCGTTTACGCACCTTTTATAATCCAGTGTAGCTCAGTTGGTAGAGCATGGCGCTTGCAATGCCAGGGTTGTGGGTTCGATTTCCACAGGGGACCAGTACGAAAATGTATGCACTCACTACTGTAAGTCGCTCTGGATAAGAGTGTCTGCTAAATTACTAAAATGTAAATTTGTGAAATGGCGTTTACTTGCCTTTTTATTTTAACGGTCGTTTACCCACATATTATTGCGTTCCTAGCGTTGATCAACGCTCAGAAGGCTTCTTGATCTGAGTTCTAATCGCACCTACCTCTGCGAACGAGTGGAATCATGAATGTTTCATGTATGTTCGCTATGTTCGCCTTCTCCCCCGGATTTCCCTTGTTAGCAGCGCATTCATTCACCACTCTGTCCAACGCCTGTAAACTCAGACCACGACATAGGCAGAGAGGTGAAATTAACTACCTCAGCCCAGACCTACAGTGGCAAGTGGCAGAGAGACGCCGCTGACAGTGGGATTTTTTTAAACATCCATCGACTCCTGCCGTGTCAACAGACATCCCCCAAACAAAAACCCCCTGACTCTCTGAGAATGAGTGTACAACTGGTAAATAGTCGCTGATATTTCAGTCAGATGTCTAGCTAGCTAGGTAGCTCAAGGGCTCTGGCTGTTAGCTAGCTATAACTAGCTGGCTAGAAGGATGAAGTTTGAAGCCAACGTTGAACAGAGCCTGACCTCAGCAGGAGCATTTGACTGAAATTAAGCTAGCTATAATCAAATGATGGGCTACTATAACTTCTCATAACATAATACATTTTCTTTTCAATGATTAGTGAGACCGACGGTGGTGAGTCAGGCTGGAAAGGAGATACAGAGGGAGGAAGCATTGAAACAAGCAGGGAGAGAGGTTAGTAGTACAGTGGTTCCCAAACTTGGGGTCCGGGACCCATATAGGGTCAGCTAAAATTTTAATAGAGTCCCCTGAGAGAATCTTTAATCTATCACACAATAACTTGTTTCTCTTCAAATGGGTATAGAATACAACATTTTAGAGTCAACTAAGGGCCTTTTACATTGTCAGAATTAACTTTCATGTCGTGTTGGGACAGCCTGTGGGACCTAACATTTAGTGAAATATAAAGACAATTTCAATATAAAGACAATTTAATATTATCGTGTACACTGAGCAAAAATATGAATGCAACAATTTCAAAAATGTAGTTACAGTTCATATAAGGAAAGCAGTCAACATCATCAGTACTGACTTACCACTCGTATGTAGTAAATAAGTAATGAAACACATATTATTGAGTAGAGATGGGTTCAATTCCCGCGACCGGGAGACCCATGGGGCGGCGCACAATTGGCCCAGCGTCGTCCAGGGTAGGGGAGGGAATGGCCGGCAGGGATGTAGCTCAGTTGGTAGAGCATGGCGTTTGCAACGCCAGGGTTGTGGGTTCGATTCCCACAGGGGGCCAGTATAAACAAATAATGTATGCACTCACTAACTGTAAGTCGCTCTGGATAAGAGCGTCTGCTAAATGACTGAAATGTAATGAAATGTAAATAGAAAGTACTTTTTTCTCTCGAGGTTGTGGCAATACTGCCATCTGGTGGCGACGAGAAACAATTGCATAATATTACAAATTGATTGTCCTTGAAAATAAATATTAGTGCTTGAAAAAGTA
The DNA here is from genome assembly GCF_964263955.1 of Coregonus lavaretus. NCBI lineage: Eukaryota > Metazoa > Chordata > Actinopteri > Salmoniformes > Salmonidae > Coregonus > Coregonus lavaretus. The sequence continues at coordinate 36,999,852 of NC_140007.1, forward strand.
CTTGAAAGTCCTTGAATTTGACTTGCCACTGTCTGTACGAACCCTGAATGTAGACGCAAGACATTTTTCATACTTTTGTCATCATACTTTGATCTGGTTTCATCCAAATATAACATTTATTGAAAAACATGTTGACTGTGCATGGCCTTTAAGCTAGGTAGAGGAGCTACAGTTTGTTTTATCCTGAACATATTTGTGTTGGGCAAACTAGATAGGTATAAGAACTGTCTTGCTAGTTAGCTAGCAAGCAACATTTTTATTGTCAATAAGTTTGCAATGAAAAGGCCGGTGTTTCTCTTGCTAACGTTACTCTTCTGAATAACTTAACTATCAGCCGCATGTACAAAGGTCAGATCTGAAACCATGTCCATGTGGCATATTGTCTAGACAGCTGTCATGAGTAGTGCCCTGTGCTTTTCTTGACTTCTTTTATTTATTTACTTCTGGTCATTCTGTCCTCCAGCCCAACTGTCAGTGGTTATGACGATCCTCCTGTTTTAGTATTTATCTATTGATTGCTGAGGTTGAGTAAGGCTTGAATTACAGATTAAGTTAATGTCAGACATACAGTGGGGAAAAAAAATATTTAGTCAGCCACCAATTGTGCAAGTTCTCCCACTTAAAAAGATGAGAGAGGCCTGTAATTTTCATCATAGGTACACGTCAACTATGACAGACAAAATGAGAAATTTTTTTCCAGAAAATCACATTGTAGGATTTTTAATGAATTTATTTGCAAATTATGGTGGAAAATAAGTATTTGGTCAATAACAAAAGTTTCTCAATACTTTGTTATATACCCTTTGTTGGCAATGACACAGGTCAAACGTTTTCTGTAAGTCTTCACAAGGTTTTCACACACTGTTGCTGGTATTTTGGCCCATTCCTCCATGCAGATCTCCTCTAGAGCAGTTATGTTTTGGGGCTGTCGCTGGGCAACACAGACTTTCAACTCCCTCCAAAGATTTTCTATGGGGTTGAGATCTGGAGACTGGCTAGGCCACTCCAGGACCTTGAAATGCTTCTTACGAAGCCACTCCTTCGTTGCCCGGGCGGTGTGTTTGGGATCATTGTCATGCTGAAAGACCCAGCCACGTTTCATCTTCAATGCACTTGCTGATGGAAGGAGGTTTTCACTCAAAATCTCACGATACATGGCCCCATTCATTCTTTCCTTTACACGGATCAGTCGTCCTGGTCCCTTTGCAGAAAAACAGCCCCAAAGCATGATGTTTCCACCCCCATGCTTCATAGTAGGTATGGTGTTCTTTGGATGCAACTCAGCATTCTTTGTCCTCCAAACACGACGAGTTGAGTTTTTACCAAAAAGTTCTATTTTGGTTTCATCTGACCATATGACATTCTCCCAATCCTCTTCTGGATCATCCAAATGCACTCTAGCAAACTTCAGACGGGCCTGGACATGTACTGGCTTAAGCAGGGGGACACGTCTGGCACTGCAGGATTTGAGTCCCTGGCGGCGTAGTGTGTTACTGATGGTAGGCTTTGTTACTTTGGTCCCAGCTCTCTGCAGGTCATTCACTAGGTCCCCCCGTGTGGTTCTGGGATTTTTGCTCACCGTTCTTGTGATCATTTTGACCCCACGGGGTGAGATCTTGCATGGAGCCCCAGATCGAGGGAGATTATCAGTGGTCTTGTATGTCTTCCATTTCCTAATAATTGCTCCCACAGTTGATTTCTTCAAACCAAGCTGCTTACCTATTGCAGATTCAGTCTTCCCAGCCTGGTGCAGGTCTACAATTTTGTTTCTGGTGTCCTTTGACAGCTCTTTGGTCTTGACCATAGTGGAGTTTGGAGTGTGACTGTTTGAGGTTGTGGACAGGTGTCTTTTATACTGATAACAAGTTCAAACAGGTGCCATTAATACAGGTAACGAGTGGAGGACAGAGGAGCCTCTTAAAGAAGAAGTTACAGGTCTGTGAGAGCCAGAAATCTTGCTTGTTTGTAGGTGACCAAATACTTATTTTCCACCATAATTTGCAAATAAATTCATTAAAAATCCTACAATGTGATTTTCTGGATTTTTTTTTCTCAATTTGTCTGTCATAGTTGACGTGTACCTATGATGAAAATTACAGGCCTCTCTCATCTTTTTAAGTGGGAGAACTTGCACAATTGGTGGTTGACTAAATACTTTTTTTCCCCACTGTAGGTCAGGTTTGCCTAAACATCAGAATGTTACCCCATGGATCTTCTGTCTGAACGAAGGCAGCCTAAAAAAGACGCAAGAGTCTCTACAAGCCAGAATGGCGAATAACATTATATGTGCTCTTACTTTACTGGTTGTCCGTGCTGTTGGTCCTTTTGGCAGTAGGAGGTGGATATAGGGTATCCACAGCAATACTTTTTGCGGCGTCAGTAGGTTCTGACACTTGTATTTTCAATCTCCTGAGGCATTACACGTGATGCACAATATGTAAACAATAGCTGAATGTAACCGAACTTAGTCGACCGAAGCACATTTCCTTGCAATCAGCTGGAAGTGTTTGTGAAATTTTCCAGCTGATTGTGTGGGCCAATATTTGGTTAGGTTCAGCCATATTGTGTAAGTGTTTGTCGCTTGGGAAAACCGATATACAGACCCTCGTACTGAAGGTCTGGGTGATAACGCTTCCCTGTCGATATTTTCTCAGATAACCGCCAACATGGGGACAAAATAGTAATTTGAAATGTTTGTTCAACATTCTGATTGTAATGGGACTGTTCAGGAATTCTGAGCCTACATGTTAAGTATAAGCCATTCTAAGGGGGATTTCACACATGGTTTGGTGAGGTTTTTCCGAACTCTGGTGTAGGCTTGGGCGGTATCCAGATTTTCATATCGCCATAACATCCTTCTCTCATCCTGGAATTTACAGTATTACAGGCATAGCACACAAGGGGGCGCTAAAAATGCAAGAAAATCACATTGGGCTTCTATTACCAGAATGGTAACAATTTAACGCTACCTAATAGCAAAATCACATAGCTAAATGATATTGAGTGAAAACGACCATAAACTAATTGCTAAGACAGCTCATAAAGTTATACAGTGAGGGGAAAAAAGTATTTGATCCCCTGCTGATTTTGTACGTTTGCCCACTGACAAAGAAATGATCAGTCTATAATTTTAATGGTAGGTTTATTCGAACAGCGAGAGACAGAATAACAACAACAAAATCCAGAAAAACACATGTCAAAAATGTTATAAATTGATTTGCATTTTAATGAGGGAAATAAGTATTTGACCCCCTCCTAATCAGAAAGATTTCTGGCTCCCAGGTGTCTTTTATACAGGTAACGAGGTGAGATTAGGAGCACACTCTTAAAGGGAGTCCTCCTTAGCTCAGCTTGTTATCTGTATAAAAGACACCTGTCCACAGAAGCAATCAATCAATCAGATTCCAAACTCTCCACCATGGCCAAGATCAAAGAGCTCTCCAAGGATGTCAGGGACAAGATTGTAGACCTACACAAGGCTGGAATGGGCTACAAGACCATCGCCAAGCAGCTTGGTGAGAAGGTGACAACAGTTGGTGCGATTATTTGCAAATGGAAGAAACACAAAAGACCTGTCAATCTCCCTCGGCCTGGGGCTCCATGCAAGATCTCACCTCGTGGAGTTGCAATGATCATGAGAACGGTGAGGAATCAGCCTAGAACTACACGGGAGGATCTTGTCAATGATCTCAAGGCAGCTGGGACCATAGTCACCAAGAAAACAATTGGTAACACACTACGCCGTGAAGGACTGAAATCCTGCAGCGCCCGCAAGGTCCCCTGCTCAAGAAAGCACAAATACAGGGCCGTCTGAAGTTTGCCAATGAACATCTGAATGATTCAGAGGAGAACTGGATGAAAGTGTTGTGGTCAGATGAGACCAAAATCGAGCTCTTTGGTATCAACTCAACTCGCCGTGTTTGGAGGAGGAGGAATGCTGCCTATGACCCCAAGAACACCATCCCCACCGTTAAACATGGAGGTGGAAACATTATGCTTTTGGGGTGTTTTTCTGCTAAGGGGACAGGACAACTTCACCGCATCAAAGGGACGATGGATGGGGCCATGTACCGTCAAATCATGGGTGAGAACCTCCTTCCCTTAGCCAGGGCATTGAAAATGGGTCGTGGATGGGTATTCCAGCATGACAATGACCCAAAACACACGGCCAAGGCAACAAAGGAGTGGCTCAAGAAGAAGCACATTAAGGTCCTGGAGTGGCTTAGCCAGTCTCCAGACCTTAATCCCATAGAAAATCTGTGGAGGGAGCTGAACGTTCGAGTTGCCAAACGTCAGCCTCAAAACCTTAATGACTTGGAGAAGATCTGAAAGAGGAGTGGAACAAAATCCCTCCTGAGATGTGTGCAAACCTGGTGGCCAACTACAAGAAACGTCTGACCTCTGTGATTGCCAACAAGGGTTTTGCCACCAAGTACTAAATCATGTTTTGCAGAGGGGTCAAATATTTATTTCCCTCATTAAAATGCAAATCAATTTATACAAATTTTGACATGCATTTTTCTGGATTTTGTTGTTGTTATTCTGTCTCTCACTGTTCAAATAAATCTACCATTAAAATTATAGACTGATCATGTCTTTATCAGTGGGCAAACGTACAAAAACAGCAGGGGATCAAATACTTTTTTCCCTCACTGTAGCTAGTAGCTACCGAATGTCATTTTCGGTGAATGTGTACGCTTACAAGCGAAAGTGAACGAGAGAAATTGGCCAAATGAACAAAGTTGTGATGCATGCTTTACTGAAGGAAGAGCAGCATGTGCACACGGAGAAGAACAGAGGAGAAAAAATATAGCAGCTGTACAGAACGCATCCAGAGCTCTTTGACCTCTGGCAGAAAGCCATTATAAAATACACTACAAGGCCAAAAGTGGTGCTATAACAGCCTCCACTCTTCTCGGAAGGCTTTCCACTAGATGCTGGAACATTGCAGCGGAGACTTGCTTCCATTCAGCCACAAGAGCATTAGTGATGTCGGGCAGTGATGTTGGCCTGCCTCGCAGTTGGCGTTTCAATTAATCCCAAAGGTGTTCGATGGGGTTGAGGTCCATTTCTGTATGGACCTCGCTTTGTGCATGGGGGCATTGTCATGCTGAAACAGGAAAGGGTCTTCCCCAAACTGTTGCCACAAAGTTGGAGGCACAGAATCGTCTACAATGTAATTGTATGCTGTTGCGTTAAGATTTCCCTTCACTGGAACTAAGGGGCCTAGCCCAAACCATGAAAAACAGTCTCAGACCATTATTCCTCCTCCACCAAACTTTACAGTTGGCACTATGTACTGGGGCAGGTAGCGTTCTCTTGGCATCCGCCAAACCCAAATTCGTCCGTCGGACTGCCAGATGGTGAAGCGTAATTCCTCACTCCAGAGAACGCGTTTCCACTTCTCCATAGTCCAATGGCGGCAAGCTTTACACCACTCCAGCTGACGCTTGGCATTGCGCATGGTGATCTTAGGCTTGTGGCGGCTGCTTGGCCACATTTCAAGAAGCTCCCAACGAACAGTTATTGTGCTGACGTTGCTTCCAGTGGCAGTTTGGAACTCGGTAGTGAGTGTTGCAACCGTGGATAGATGATTTTTATGCGCTACAGCACTCTGCGGTCCTGTTCTGTGAGCTTGTGTGGCCTACAACTTCACGGCTGAGCTGTTGTTGCTCCTAAACATTTCCGCTTCACAATAACAACACTTACAGTTGACCGGGGCAGCTCTAGCAGGGCGGAAATCTAACAAACTGAATTGTTGGAAGGGTGGCATCCTATGACGATGCCACATTGAAAGTCACTGAGCTCTTAAAGTACAGGCCATTCTACTGCCAATGTTTGTTTGTTTGTTTATGGAGATTGCATGGCTGTGTGCTATATTTTATACACCTGTCAGCAATGGGTGTGGCTGAAATGCTTTATCTGCTAACGTATTGCACAAGTTGACTGCAGGTATTAACTTAAAGTAGCTACAAATATTCAAATTGATTTAACTTCAAATAGTCAAACTGTGTGAAAATGACCTAAAAGAGCCTAAGGTCAGGTCTGTGAACATGTTTACTGTACTGTAGTAGCAAGATGCACTCTAGTGTCCCTGTATTCTCTGCTTGCCATCACATATTGCCAGAGTCTCACCTGAGTAACTTTGTTGACACTTAACTGTAGAGTTGCTGCTTCAGCCCCTGGTACTCACCTGAGTATGTATTTCCCTTCCAGAACCAGTAATGAACAGGATAAGGATCCACGTGTTGCCGTCAAGCCGGGGCCGTTTGGCCCAGACTGCCCGTACCCAAGAGCCCCAGGCCTGTTCCTTCACCCAACGGACCTGCTTCCAGCCCCGCCTGGAGGGCCTGGAGTTCTGCATCAAACATGTCCTGGAGGACAAGAACGCCCCCTACAGACAGTGTAGTTATGTGTCTAACAAGAATGGCAAGCGCTGCCCGAACGCAGCCCCAAAGGTTGAAAAGAAAGAAGGGTGAATGAATCAACTTGGATATACATTTCTTCTATCAAACTCTCAAAACAACAACTACATGTTGATGTTGTATTTAGGCTTACATTGGGGGAAATCCCTTGAAGTGTATCAATGAAGAGTGAGTTTTTTCCTTTTCAAGTCAGTTCTTCACGTTTCAAGTTTATTAGCCATAAATACATTGGAAATATCTGCGCCATCTGGGGTTCTCTGTGACCTTATCTGACATGTGTGACTCTTATTTCTACGTTCAGGGTGACCTTCTGTATGGAGCACGTTAGGAGGAATGTCAAGGCTGTCCAGGCCCAGCTGAGGAAGGCCTCATCTGGTCCCGCTCCTGAGGCCCTCCTATCTCAGCTCAGTGGATACAACCTCCCTGAGACACACGGCCCGGACAGTGGCCGCAGTGAAGCCAGCCGCATCCTAGGTGTGAAACGTTTCTGCAGCATCTTTTTTCTTTCTACACATATGCGTTGGCATATTTTGACATTTATTTTATTTATCAGAGACCATGCACAACAAATGAATTGCACCATATTTGACAGCTAATTTTTTACTCTCTGGTGTTCTGATAGCTGTTCTTTTTTTCTAATAGTTGCAATTCCAGGTAAAGGGAGCGTTTACTACTTACTGCATGGTCCCATTCCTGTACATTCCTCCGCTGCATTGAGCCATGTCACAGTCTAGGGGAGCTTATGGGGATTGTCTGTCTGTAGATGAGGACAGCTGGCTCTGGACCAGACCTGGAGAGGAGACCCAGACAGTGAAGCTGACAGCATTGACAGTGACAACGAGGACCCTCTCAAGTAAGACTGCACTATCTGGGTACTGTGTTGTGTACCACATTACATAGGTGTGTTATAAGATCGAAATCTACTTGATCTTTGGAAATTGATCCGAATGGCTCAACATTCTCCAGGTCCCAACCTGTGCCCAGTCCGCTAATGTGGACAACAAATCTTTGTTTTGATTGCAAGATCAGACTGGCGTGTTTGTAGTGGTTCTATTGTGGTCTAACTGTTTTAATTGTATGGATGTGGTTTTGACGTGCAGACGTGCAGGAGTGTACACAGCAGAGAAGGTTGCTCTGATCACACGGGAGAAGCTCATCAGACTCCAGTCTCTCTACATCGACCAGTTCAAACGACTGCAGCACCTCCTCAAGGAGAAGAAGCGCCGATACCTGCACAGCTGCAGGGTGGAGCATGAGACACTAGGTAAAGCCAGTGTGCTGCACTAACCCAGTCTGTTCTGTCCTGTAGGTAGTGCTGCTGAGCGATTAGTGCTTTTTGAGGTCGTTTCGGTTTGATTATATAAAAATCACGGTTTTCAGTTTCGAATTATTTATTTATTTTTACATTAAATGCTTTATGCATTATGTGGGTTGAATGCTGTAACACAGAATTTTAAAAATCCCATGACGGTAGTGACTGCCCATTACTGCTTATCACTTATTAACAATCATTTATTCACATTACTTTAATAAAATATTTCAGTTGTGTATATTACATTTTTGTTATTTGATTTTATTATTCCATTCCAAGTCATCATCTCATCTCTATAGAGCTGCTGTCTATGCTGTCTGACTAAATCACTATTTTAGTAGTTCTTCAAAGTAAATAAGGCATACTTTTATGACTGCTGAATACCAACGATCAATCACTTAGATCATGTATTTTCAGGTAGAGATACCTCGCGAAGCAACTGCTCTCTATCCCTCTCAATCGTGCATTCTTCTGTCTCCCTCTCCATGTCTGCCCCACACTAACCTAAGGTAGCAGGCATAAAAGAAACACCCAGACCGGACAAGTAGGCGCATTAAGCATGCAAACATTTTTTGCAAATGGAATTCACATAATTCAACAGACGTCAGTCAATTAGTTGTTTTAAAAAACAAGAAATAACAGAAATGTTGGTTAATTGCTCAGCACTATTGGTTAGGGCCACTGTAGTGAAACCATGGTGCCGCACTATCCCAGCCTGTTCTATTACATTTACATTTTAGTCATTTAGCAGACGCTCTTATCCAGAGCGACTTACAGGAGCAATTAGGGTTAAGTGCCTTGCTTAAGGGCACATCGACAGATTTTTCACCTAGTCGGCTCGGGGATTAGAACCAGCGACCTTTCGGTTACTGGCACAACGCTCTTACCCACTAAGCTACCTGCCGCCCCAGGTTCTATCCTGGACTTACCTGGGTAAGGTTAGTTCAGTAAGGCTCACCTTAGCAAAACATGTTGCAACTGAAAGTGGAAAAGTACTAAACTAATTGAGTACTTCTCTGCTTAAATTGTTTTATTTTTATTGAAGAAATTCCAGGTGTGACCATTGTGGTGTGTCCGGTGTGACCATTGTGGTGATGCCAGATGTGACGGTGGGTTAGCCAGGTGTGATTACTGTGATGATACCAGCACCTCTGACCCCTCTCCTGTGTGATGTGTCCAACAGGAATCAGTCTGCTGACGGGTCCCGAGGGTCTCTCCATGAAGGAGATGGTGAACCTGAGGAAGCTGAAGGCTCTGCGTCGGTACCGCCGCCAGTACGGCGTGGAGGCTCTGCTGCATCGGCAGCTCCTAGAGAGGAGACAGACTGTCACAGAAGGAGCTCCTCCTCAGGTCTGTGTTTATAAAAGCATAGACGGGTTGCCTGGCAGACAGCCGTGTGTTGTTATTATTCTGAACGGTCAGATAGCTAGCAAAAATTACAAGAAGCTGCCATGTGGGGAATCGTAGGTGGCTCGTTTCAGTTAGTTTTATCTTGTTATTGATACCAAGCAAGACCTTTAAACAGGTCAACATTCACAAGGCCGCAGGGCCAGACGGATTACCAAGACGTGTACTCAGAGCATGCGCGGACCAACTGGCAAGTGTCTTTACTGACATTTTCAACCTCTCCCTGACCGAGTCTGTAATACCTACATGTTTCAAGCAGACCACCATAGTCCCTGTGCCTAAGAACGCCAAGGTAACCTGCCTAAATGACTACTGCCCGTAGCACTCACGTCTGTAGCCATGAAGTGCTTTGAAAGGCTGGTCATGGCTCACATCAACACCATCATCCTGGAAACCCTAGACCCACTCCAATTCGCATACCTCCCCAACAGATCCACAGATGACGCAATCTCAATTGCACTCCACACTGCCCTTTCCCACCTGGACAAAAGGAACACCTATGTGAGAATGCTGTTCATTGACTACAGCTCAGCGTTCAACACCATAGTGCCCACAAAGCTCATCACTAAGCTAAAGACCCTGGGACAAAACACCTCCCTCTGCAACTGGATCCTGGACTTCCTGACGGGCCACCCCCAGGTGGTAAGGGTAGACAACAACACATCTGCCACGCTGATCCTCAACACGGGGGCCCCTCGGGTGCGTGCTTAGTCCCCTCCTGTACTCCCTGTTCACCCACGACTGAGTGACCAAGCATGACACCATCAAGTTTGCTGACGACACAACGGTGGTAGGCCTGATCACTGACAACGATGAGACAGCCTATAGGGAGGAGGTCAGAGACAACAACCTCTCCCTCAACGTGAGCAAGACAAAGGAGTTGATTGTGGACTACAGGAAAAGGAGGGCCGAACACGCCCCCATTCACATCGACCGGGCTGTAGTGGAGAGGGTCGAGAGCTTCAAGTTCCTTGGTGTCCACATCACCAACAAACTATCATGGTCTGAACACACCAAGACAGTCGTGAAGAGGGCACGACAACGCCTATTCGCCCTCAGGAGACTGAAATGATTTGGCATGGGACCCCAGATCCTCAAAGTTCTACAGCTGCGCCATTGAGAGCATCCTGACCGGTTGCATCACCGCCTGGTATGGCAACTGCTCAGCATCCGACCGTAAGGCGCTACAGAGGGTAGTGCGTACGGCCTAGTACATCACTGGAGCCAAGCGTCCTGCCATCCAAGACCTTTATACCAGGCGGTGTCAGAGGAAGGCCCAAAAAATTGTCAGACTCCAGCCACCCAAGTCATAGACTGTTCTCTCTGCTACCGCACGGCAAGCGGTACCGGAGCACCAAGTCTAGGTCCAAAAGGCTCCTTAACAGCTTCTAGCCCCAAACCATAAGACTGCTGAACAATTAATCAAATGGCTATCCGGACTATTTGCATTGACTTTACCCCTACTTACATGTACATATTATCTTAATTACCTTGACTAACATGTACCCACACACATTGACTCGGTACCGGTACCCCCTGTATATAGCCTAGTTATTGTTATTTGATTGTTACTCAAAATTTTTTATTTAGTAAATATTTTCTTAACTGCATTGTTGGTTAAGGCCTTGTAAGTAAGCATTTCACGGTGTATTGTATTCGGCACATGTGACAAATAACATTTGATTTTATGTCTTGTTTTGACTGATTTCACTTCTATGCTAATATGGCTAAAATTCGCTAGCTAGCTCACCAACAACTAACAATGTATTTGAGAGACAAGTGCTCATTGTGCAAATGTATATATGTTTTCAATAAACATTTGGAGACTAAATATAGTTTATATGTTGTCAAAAATCTAAGTCAACCCCGTCTGTTTTGCCCCAAAGTTCTGCATGCATCGGTTTTGTTGCTAAACAACCAACCCATCTATAGCACCCCAAAACCACTCTGCTTGAGCTTCCATGTACAATACAGTGCCAGTAGAGGGCACAGTGGGGTATTTTGCTGCAGACTGCACAGAAAGTTTGCCAGATTTAGTGATTAACTTGTTAGCAAATGCATGTGAAACCTCTGTTGTTCAAGATGCATTTTGTGTTAAACTTCAAGCTGACGATTTTGTTTTGTTTGAGGATTTTAACCTTTTTTTCCCCGTTATTGTGTGTTCTCTCTACAGGCCCATACAGTGAGGTCCAGCCAGAGGTGTATCTCCTACGTGGAGGGGACCCGCTGCTCTAACCAGTGTCTCCCAATGACACAACACTGCATCTCTCGTATCCATCATAGTATGATCTATGATCCATCATGGGTTGATTTTAAAATGTGCACGAATACAATAACTTACATGGACTTATGTGAGGGTGTAAAACCATACTAATGCTCTTTGTGGCGAAAGCTACAACATAAGCTTGGATGTTGCCATGTTAACCAGCCAGCCTCACTACTTCTTGGACATTTGCACCCTTCAATTTCGTACATGTGCTTGAACTGAAGAAGATGCATGCACCTGCATTTTCACACACCCTCTTATTGCTAACACGGCCTTAATCAAGTCTGGCAGCTTGTTGTAGCTGTCCAGATCCAAACCAGGCCAACATTAACCTCTTCCCATGGTCTGTTGGTTTTCCCCCATTCTAACAAAGGGGATAGTCAATTCAGTTGGAAGGAACAAACACCTCCTTTCCTCCTTTACAAATCATAATGATATCATTAAAAAAAATAAACATTGTTCAAGCAGATGCATACATCCACCATTGTTTTTAAACGTGATCTGTGCATTCAGAAAGTATTCAGACCCCTTGACTTTTTCCACATTTTGTTACGTTACAGCCTTATTCTAAAATTGATTAAATTGTTTTTCCCCCTAGTCAATCTACAAACAATACCCCATAATGACAAAGCAAAAACTGGTTTTTATCATTTTTTGCAAATGTATTAAAAATATACTGAAATATCACATTTACATAACTATTCATACCCTTTACTCAGTACTTTGTTGAAGCACCTTTGGCTGCAATTACAGCCTCGAGTTCTTGGGTATTACGCTACAAGCATGGCATGCTTGTATTTGGGGAGTTTCTCCCATTCTTCTCTGCAGATCCTCTCAAGCTCTGTCAGGGTGGATGGGGAGCGTCGCTGCACAGCTATTTTCAGGTCTCTCCAGAGATGTTAGCTTGGGTTCAAGTCCAGGCTCTGGCTGGGCCACTCAAGGACATTTAGAGACTTGTCCCGAAGCCACTCCTGCGTTGTCTTGGCTGTGTGCTTAGGGTCGTTGTCCTGTTGGGAAGGTGAACCTTCGCCCCAGTCTGAGGTCCTGAGTGCTCTGGAGCAGATTTTCATCAAGGATCTCGCTGTACTTTGCTCCGTTCATCTTTCCCTCGATCCTGACTAGTCTCCCAGTCCCTGCTGCTGAAAAACATCCCCACAGCATGGTGCTGCCACCACCATGCTTCACCGTAGGGATGGTGCCAGGTTTCCTCCAGACGTGACACTTGGCATTCAGGTCAAAGAGTTCAATCTTGGTTTCATCAGACCAGAGAATCTTGTTTCTCATGGTCTGAGAGTCCTTTAGGTGCCTTTTGTAAAACTCCAAGTGGGCTGTCATGGGCCTTTTACTGAGGAGTGGCTTCCGTTTAGCCACTCTACCATAAAAGGCCTGATTGGTGGAGTGCTGCAGAGATGGTTGTCCTTCTGGAAGGTTCTTCGATCTCCACAGAGGAACTCTGGAGCTCTGTCAGAGTGACGATCGGGTTCTTGGTCACCTCCCTGACCAAGGCCCTTCCCCCCCGATTGCTCAGTTTGGCCGGGTGGCCAGCTCTAGGAAGAGTCTTGGTGGTTCCAAACTTCTTCAATTTAAGAATGATTGAGGCCAATGTGTTCTTGGGGACCTTCAATCCTGCAGTCATTTTTTGGTACCCTTCCCAAGATCTGTGCCTTGACACAATCCTGTCTCGGAGCTCTACGGACAATTCCAAATCATGTCCAATCAATTGAATTTACCACAGGTGGACTCCAAGTTGTAGAAACATCTCAAGGATGATAGATGGAAACAGGATGCACCTGAGCTCAATTTTGAGTCTCATAGCAAAGGGTCTGAACTTATGTAAATAAGGTAAAAATGTCTAAACCTGTTTTCGCTTTGTCATTATGGGGTATTGTGTGTAGATTGATTCAATAAAAAAAAAATCCTCATCAATTTTAGAATAAGGCTATTAATTAACAAAATGTGGGAAATGTCAAGGGGTCTGAATACTTTCCGAATGCACCAAGAGTAAGTTCAACATAATGGCCGATGTAGCAAGTAATTCAGCTGTTGATTTAGAATGTTTTTCCAAGAATCTATAAACCCTGATTTAATTCAAAGTAAAGCTATTGTCAATGAGGTACAGAATATCGTTGTACAAAACCAATCAAGCTTGTAAGTAACTTGCACCTTCCAGCATTTCACACAAGTACCCTAATACTGTTATTGTAGTGAGCTTATGTGTGAAGTAACGCTGATAATCGCAGCATAACAGTCTAATTCATAGTGTAATTATATGAAGTTTATTGGTATGTGGTAATTGTAGTAACCCTGATAATCGCCATGTTATTTGTGTTACTAACTGGTGGATGTTTGTTTCTGTTAAATCTGTTATTGCATTTCTATAGACGCATATGGCACTAAAATCCTATAGACCTAAAATCCTACATCTAATAGTCACTGTCTATTGGTGTGGTCCACAAAGGTGCAATCTAATACTATATTTAATTTGTATATTTAGTTATATTTCATTAAGTGGTTATCCTTGACCATAAAACATCCAGACATCTACCAGGACAGTAACCAGGTACTGTTTAACGTGTGTCCGGGGCTAAAGGATGTTCCGTGTGATCGGCCGGTCCATATGGGCCAGTCTGAGGAGCCTCGCTGCCCCCTGCATCTCTCCCTGCCGCCCCCCATGTACCAGCCTGAACAGGAGACAGCCCTGGCCCCAGAGCAGCTAGATGCAGTACTACCCAGAGACATGTACCTGAGTGCTGCAGAGTTACAGCCCACGGAGAGCCTGCCGCTAGAGTTCAGCGACGTACGTAAAGTCTGACTCCCACCAAGTTTTCTGCTCTTATGATATAGCCATAATCCTATGATTAACCCATGGCTAATATACCAATCATTTTAATTTGAAACGGATTTTCACCCCAAAGATACATTTTCACTCTCCCTAATCAGTGCCCTAATCAAGTCTGGCAGCTTGTTGTAGCTGTTCAGATCCAAATCGGGCCAACATTAACATTCAGTTGGAAGGAACAAACGCCTCTTATTTCTCAAACAAATGTTCACCCCCTGAATGTCTAAAATGTTGCATGTTGTTTTGACTCAATGTTTTTCAAGTGTGTTATACACTCCAGTGGGGAATGCGCATCAGTGCAGCTGCACTGAAATTGAACCTATGCTCAAAGCTACTTCCTGCCTTTGCAACACAGCTGTTTAACATGCTGACCACACTGCCCGCGTTGCAAAATAAATGCACATATACATGTTATTCAATAATTTCATCCAAACTGCTCGCGCTCATCAATGAGCGTCTGCGTTGCCAGGCACTAAAATAGAACTTGGTTATATTTTTTACACTTGACGCACTGCTAGTCCGGCCTCTCCCATCTCCTCATTGGTTTTTAGGAGCATATACCCACGGGGTGATTGAAAGATGAACTGAGGTCCACACTCCAGTCCAGTTGGTGGTGGTAATGCACCTTAAAGTTGGTTGCCAACCGCCATATAAAGTCCACAGAAGAAGACTGAAGGAGGAGCGATTACTAAAACTAACTAGGTTTCCCCTTTTATCTGTGGATGAATTGTCGGAGTAGAGAACACACGATTTTGTGTGACTCAAAATGGGTCAAAATTCTACAAAGATCCAGAAAATAAGTACCTTGTGCATTTCAGGTAAAATAACAACCCACTGTTTATATCCCAGGACAAATTAGCTAGCAACAGCAAGCTAGCTAGCTAAATGTGCATGAATGTTTTATGTGTTTCGACCTGTCCTCAAATTAATCTAATTGGTTCAGAGTTCATTTTGATATTTCAACCTGCGTGTCCTGATCGCATCTGGTGTGGATGGACAAAATCAACATGGGCGTGCCCGGTCTAGTCAGCATGTTTGAATGTGTTAATAAATTAATCATGACCGTCTCCAGGATTTGCACATAATTTCAGATTTCTCGCCCGATTTCCTGTGATGCCAGACAAAACCCAATAAAAAAAGTTCTGGCTTTTTTAAAACCAGGAATAAAAACTTTGAAAATGATGGGTCTTTGATACTAAAATTGCTTCTAAAATACTTTTGATACTAAAATAACACTTTGCTACCACACCTCCTAGAACAGCATTAACAAGGCTTACAGTTTGGTTATACATGCTCACAAAAATATGCCTTTTACTTCCCCTGTAGCCTATTTAGCTGTATTAATCTACTTAGTTGAGGAATATAAACTTATTGCAGCACATGTCCCCCCTCATCTGTTAATCTCCTGTAGGACCTGGATGTAGTGGGGTGTCCTATGTCCCCTCTGACGTTTGACACAGCCTTGGCCCTGGAGGACCAGGCAGTCAGGGCCATCGCTGAGGCCCCCATGGACTTCCTGACCGGGACCAAGCTGGACGCCTCGGGACACATGGAGCTCTCTGAGAGAGATATGGAGTATATAGTGGACCAGGTGAGATGTCATGTTTAATTCTTGATAATGATTGTGGACCAGTAGCCTTGTGAACCAGCCGGACCTGTCTATAGCTCACTCTTGTTAAACAGAATGGGGAGCGCAGTAATCAGGCTGGTTCTACGTGGCTAGTGGACCAGACCCCTAAATAGGTGTTTGTCTACTATTGTGTACCATTTTATTATGGTACTGTGCACAACCCCCTTTAGCTGCAGCACTAATGTCAAAGCTGTTACATTGTACATTTACATTTTAGTTATTTAGCAGACACTCTTATTCAGAGCGACTTACAGGAGCAATTAGGGTTGGGTAAATGCGGAAGACACATTTCAGTTGAATGCATTCAGTTGCTAAACAGTTGCAAACATTTTATTTTATTTGTACAACTGACTAGGTATCCCCCTTTCCCAATTAGGGTTAAGTGCCTTGCTGAAGGGCACATCAACAGAATTTTCACCTAGTTGGCTCGGTGATTCAAACCAGGCGACCTTTCAGTTACTGGCCCAACACTCTTAACCGCTAGGCTACCAGCACAACAATAATAGTACATTGTAACAGTACTCCACAGAACAGTACATTGCTCTTAGACATATACAGTGCATTCGGAAAGTATTCAGACCCCACTTTTTCCAGATTATGTTATGTTACAGCCTTATTCTAAAATTGATTAAATAGTTTTTTTCCCTCATCAATCTACACACAGTACCCGATAATGACAAAGCAAAAACTGTTTTTTCATTTTTTGTGCAAATTTATAAAAAAGAAATGGAGCAGGTTTTCATCAAGGATCTTTCTGTACTTTCCTCCGTTCATCTTTCCCTCGATCCTGACTAGTCTCCCAGTCCCTGCCGCTGAAAAACATCCCCAAAGCATGATGCTGTCACCACCATGCATCACCGTAGGGATGGTGCCAGGTTTCCTCCTGACGTGACGCTTGGCATTCAGGCCAAAGAGTTCAATCTTGGTTTCATCAGACCAGAGAATCTTGTTTTTCATGGTCTGAGAGTCCTTTAGGTGCCTTTTGGCAAACTCCAAGTGGGCTGTCATGTGCCTTTTACTGAGGAGTGCCTTCCGTCTGGTCTCTCTACCATAAAGGCCTGATTGATGGAGGGCTGCAGAGATGGTTGTCCTTCTGGAAGGTTCTCCCATCTCCACAGAGGAACTCTGGAGCTCTGTCAGAGTGACCATTGGGTTCTTGGTCAACTCCCTGAGCAAGGCCCTTCTCCCCCGATTGCTCAGTTTGGCCGGGCAGCCAGCTCTAGGAGGAGTCTTGGCGGTTCCAAACTTCTTCCATTTAAGAATGGAGGCCAGTGTGTTCTTGGGGACCTTCAGGATGCACCTGAGCTCAATTTCGAGTATCATAGCAAAGGGTCTGAATACTTATGTAAATAAGTTTTTTTTTTTTTTTTTTTTTTTTTTAATACATTTACAAAATTTCTAAACCTGTTTTCGCTTTGTCATTATGGGGTATAGTGTGTAGATTGAGGAAAACATTTAATTTTATCAATTTTCGAATAAGGCTGTAATGTAACAAAATGTGGAAAAGGGGAAGGGGTCTGAATACTTTCCGAATGCAATGTATGTTGAAGAAAATATTTCAACACCATAGGAACAGACTATGGAAATTGTTGTCTTTGTCTGAACTGCATGTCTTCTTGTTCTCTCCAGATTGTCATGGAGGTGAAGGGGAAACTATAGGAAACTCAACAGAACTGGACCATGTTGCTGCAGACACTTCCAGATGAGAGAAGATATTTACCTCAACCCATGTTCTAATGGGTTGAAAAGACTAATATAAATCTCACCCATATAAATAAAAAAAGACATATGTAGAATTCCAGAGACTGATGTTGAGTTGATCAATCTTTTTACGCTGCTGCTACTCTGTTAATTATTTATGCATAGTCACTTTAACTCTACCCACATGTACATATTACTTCAACTACCTCAACTAGCCGGTGCCCCCGCACATTGACTCTGCACCGGTACCCCCCTGTATATATAGCCTCCCTACTGTTATTTTATTTTACTTCTGCTCTTTTTTTCTCAACACTTTTTTGTTGTTGTTTTATTTAACTTTTTTATTAAAAATAAATGCACTGTTGGTTAAGGGCTGTAAGTAAGCATTTCACTGTAATGTCTGCACCTGTTGTATTCGGCGCATGTGGCCAATACAATTTGATTTGATTTGAAAGCCAGGGTTTTATCTACAAGGCATTAGATCATATGAAGCCTTTGCACACCATTGCCAAATGAATACTGTTCAGTCATTGCTCAATCAGTTGTCATCTTGCTGACATTTTGTGATGATACTCATGAGTCCTTTCACCCTGGTTTCGCTCAGGTACCTGTGTAATATCATATAACTCCTGTTACAGACAGAGTAACTCAACTAGCCGGTGCCCCCGCACATTGACTCCGCACCGGTACCCCCCTGTATATATAGCCTCCCTACTGTTATTTTATTTTACTTCTGCTCTTTTTTTCTCAACACTTTTTTTGTTGTTGTTTTATTTTTACTTTTTTTGTTAAAAATAAATGCACTGTTGGTTAAGGGCTGTAAGTAAGCATTTCACTGTAATGTCTGCACCTGTTGTATTCGGCGCATGTGACCAATAAAATTTGATTTGATTTGATTTGAGTCTGTCTGGCATACCGGGTCAGTCGGTGTTGGTACAGGGAAGAGATGAAACACCACTCGTAACTCCTTGGTTTACAAATTAACGGGTATCGTCCTCATATTAATTCAGTAGCACCTTTTTGGGGGGAGATTTCTAACCCTAAATTGTTGAATGTTGCCTTTGAACACCAAACTCTTGAAAGGAGTAAATGTTATTTTATGTGTGCGAAGGAAAACACTGCACACTGCTGTTCATGCTCCCAGGGGATTTTATTGACACGTTTCGACCCTTAGGTCTTCATCAGGCATCCATATCCCAGGTGGGGGTGGAAGGTCCTATATATATATATATATATATATAATACATTTAATTTGTATAGTGCTTTTCATTAGTGTTATTCAAAAAAAGATGGAGCCGATGGAGAAGGGCGACATCTTACGAGTTCCAACCCAACTTTGCTATTTAGTGACTTTTATCGTGTTTATAGTTTTTTTTGTACAGAAAGTTCATACTATTATGACATAGTATCATCACAAGCACTTCTGGACATCAGATCGACGGTTACTAAACTTGATTTCGACTTCAAATACGACTTCAACTCTGACTCCGCTGTTCATACCGGACCCTATTCCTTTGATCCATGGGCTTCCAAAACGCTGCAGGCGTAAATGCGGGAGACGAGGTGGAGTCCTAGTGAAATTGAGGCGACTCCATCACCACCATGTGGTCCTCTGTAGCTCAATTGGTAGAGCATGGCGCTTGTAACGCCAGGGTAGTGGGTTCGATCCCCGGGACCACCCATACGTAAAAACGTATGCACACATGACCTAGTCGCTTTGGATAAAAGCGTCTGCTAAATGGCATATTATTATTATTATTATCACCATCGTCATCAAGTTTGCTGACAACATGACAGTGGTAGGCCTAATCACCGACAGTGATGAGACAGCCTATAGGGAGGAGGTCAGAGACTTAGCAGTGTGGTGCCAGGACAACAACCTCTCCCTCAACGTCAGTAAGACCAAGGAGCTGATTGTGGACTATAGGAGAAAGAGGGGAGAGCACGCCTCCATCCACATCAACCAGGCTGTTGTGGAGCGGGTCGAGAGCTTTAAGTTCCTCGGCGTCCACATTACTAAGGACTTAACATGGTCCACACACACCCGCACAGTCGTGAAGAGGGCACAGCAGCGCCTCTTTCCCCTCAGAAGGCTGAACAGATTTGTCAAGGGCCCTAAGATCCTCAAAGTTCTACAGCTGCACTATCGAGAGCATCTTGACTGGCTGCGTCACCGCTTGGCATGGCAATTGCGCCGCCCTTGAACGCAAAGCGCTACAAAGGGTGGAGCTCTGTCAGAGTGACCATCGGGTTCTTGGTCACCTCCCTGACCAAGGCCCTTCTCCCCCGAATGCTCAGTTTGACCGCGCGGCCAGCTCTAGGAAGAGTCTATGTGGTTCCAAACTTCTTCCATTTAAGCATGATGGAGGCCACTGTGTTCTTGGGGAACTTCAATGCTGCAGAAATTTTTTGGTACCCTTGCCCAGATCTGTGCGTCGACACAATCCTGTCTCAGAGCTCTACGGACAATTCCTTCGACCTCATGGCTTGGTTTTTGCTCTGACATGCACTGTCAACTGTGGGACCTTATATAGACAGGTGTGTGCCTTTCCAAATTTCTAAAAACCTGTTTTCACTAAGACATTATGGGATATTATGTGTAGATTGATGAGGAAAATGTATATTTTAATTCATTTTAGAATAAGGCTGTAACGTAACAACATTTGGAAAAAGTCAAGGGGTCTGAATACTTTCTGAATGCACTGTATATCCAGGCGTAGCTGCCTCATTTTGATGGTAAAGGTCCCCTCTTTGTGCCATGTTTCAGATCATGTCAGTCATTGTCTGATAAACTCATACAGAAGAGGAGACTTGTTAAGTATTGAAACTCATACAAAAGAGGAGACTTGTTAAGTATTGGATATTGTAGAGTGCAAAACCTATGGAGGCATTGGTGGAAACTGTTTCATTCCATTTTGGTTGGTTCACTGTGCTCTTTATGGACTGTATTGGCTTGGAGTGGGTGTCGTCATTTGGCTGAGGATCAGCCTGCAGATGGCTGGTGTCCTTTATCGTCCAAGTCCGGTGGGCATGTTGTACTGCTCTCATTACAAGTGCACACAATAGACTTTGGTTTGTTAATTAGTCTCCTACAATCTCGTCTGCATGTTTTCCGTAGGAGCCTGTATTGAAAGAGGCTGTTCTTGAGCTCCTTACACAGGGTTGTTTTAATCTGTGCAAGACTTCTGAGGAATCCTTCTGTATAATGAATGAAGGTTTCTGCCATTTCTGAATGTTTTGGTCCTGCCTTTGGTCCAGTACATGGTAGATGAGATGAGGATCTAGGAGCATCTAGCTAGGCTGGCATTTGAATCCAAACATTTTGCTAATTGATTGCTTAGGTTGGAGAAGTAGCCACATATGTTAACTCATTTAACGTTGATGAAAAAAAAAAAAAAGATTCCTGTATTCTTGAACTATAAAAAAAACAAAAGGTTGATTTTAAAAACTGTGCATAAAAAAACACAACAGATAATTTGGAGGAGTAAACTACCAAGGCTGCCTCTAGGTGCCATGGCAACCAAGGAAGACCCTTAGGTCTTCATCAGGGATCCATAACCCAGGTGGGGGGGTGGAAGGTCCAATATATATAGGGGCAGTGCTCAGTGACATCACTTCCTGAAACAGAGGCAGGGGCTACCCTTAAAGCTGCAATATGTAACTTTATGGGCGACGTGAGCAAATTCATAAAGAAATGTGAGTTATAGATCTGTCATCCCATTGAAAGCAAGTCTAAGTAGCGGTAGATCTGTTCTATGTGTGCTATTTCTATGTTTCCCGTTCTTAAGTTTCCTTTTTGCGTCTTTTACTTTTGGTTTTGTACACCAGCTTCAAACTGCTGAAAATACAATATTTGTGGTTATGAAGAAGATATTTCACAGCGGTTTAGATGGTACAATGATTCTCTACTCTATACTTGCTTGTTTTGTCACAAACTGAGGTAAACTTTTTGAATTTTAGCATAGTGCACCTTTTAACAGGAAGTGATGTCACTGAGCACTACCCCTAATATAAAGGACCTTCCACTCCCACCTGGGATATGGATGCCTGATGAAGTCCTAAGGGTCGAAACGTTGTCAATAAAATCATCTGGGAGCATGAACAGCAGTGTGCAGCGTTTTCCTTTTATTTTTCATGAGTTCATCTATAACCCATTTACATTTGTATCTCACTGAGGCAGCATTTACACAAGCAGCCCAATTCTGATATTTTTTTCACTAATTGGTCTTTTGACCAATCAAATCGGCTCTGAAAAAGAGCTGATGTGAAAAGATCTGATGTGATTGGTCAAAAGGCCAATTAGTGGAAAAAAAGATCAGAAATGGGCTGCCCGTCTAAATGCAGCCTAAATGTACTTTCTGAAAATGTCTGCATCTTGGTTTGCCTTTTCCAATGAAAAAATATAATTACTCTCCAAAGCATCATCAGTGGAACTTTTGAGACTACAAAGTGACATTAAAAAGTCATACTTGGCAACATGGAACACAGCCTGTCCTGAAATTGGGGCGGATAATACAATTTCATTCGATGACATCACTTTTCCCTTACCCAGTCCGAGACACGAAACGCTGCAAACAAGCCAAGAGGCAGCCTGGGGTGTATTCATTACCTCTTGTAACGGAAACAGTTGACCGTTTAAGAACCAAACGGAACGAAACAGGAAGGGCCTACCTGAATTTGTCCAATAGAAACTCTCGTTTTCGTTGTAACGTTTTCCGTTTGGGGTAAACGGTTTCTGTTGCAACAGAATCGGCGTAATGAATACACCAATGGAGACGAAACGACAAACCGGTCCAAGACAAGACGGATGGTTTCTCAATGCACCGTCTTAAATAAAGGTTAATGTATAAAGTAGGCATTTAATATATTTAGGCCTATACATTACTGAATGGTCAGTTTTCAGCGGTAACCACCTAACCTACAAATGAGGTGAGTTTGATTACAATGTATCGATTCGACTCGCGCGTGTGTTGTCGCACCAAGGTGACACAAGCGAAATGGGTCAAATAGGCAGTCGTGTTATTGATCTGAAATATAATGAAATGAGTCTAAATGCCGACATACTTTGAAGATTTGTTTGAGCTTTTCAGAAAAATAAACCGAAAGAAAACATGCAACTAAAAAATCATACGCAGGCGGTCTATGTTGAAGTGTCTGTCTTCTGTGAGTGCGAGTGGGTTCAAGTCACATTTGAATGAATTGATCTTGCAATTCAGTTTGGGATAGCATTTCACCTTTGGGTTAACACACCACCTTGACTATGGGAAAACCATGGGAAACCCCTAGATTTCAGTGCAGTTTGGAATGTAGGCTATTAGACTATTAAGCATAGTTGCCAAAATGATGTGCTCACTTACACCATGAACAGCGGTGACCAATTCAAGTGTAATGGGCGGTAGAAGTATTCCCTCACCCTGGCTCTAATTGTTTACAGATGTGTTGCATGCCTTTTGTGTCCCACATATGTCTGTGAGACACAGTTGCTATGTCATCATGTTATAAGAGTAGGACTATTGCAGAGATTTTAGAATGATTTACAAACCTAAAACATGATGGATATTGGATCCATTGAGATAAAAACGAATGATATACTTCCCTTAATTGCTACAGACTGTTCTAAAACATGCAAATCATGTTAAATCTGATATAGTAGTACATGATCAAAACATGTTTATTTGGCTTTGATCATCAAGCGTCCATGTATCCATTGTGTTCTGAGTCTGACAGAATCATGCTGACATTTGAAAATCAATACAATATCCAAATACTCACAGAAGACATCAGACATAACATTTTAGACCTAGACTAGAGGTAGACTTAGTGTTTGACAAATCCTTGGGCTCCTATGCATGGAGTAGGCCTAATTATTATTATATATATATATTTTTTAGATTAGAACCTCTGTAAAGTCAAAGTAATTAATTCCCTAGCGATCACTATGTTGTTCCTAGTTGTGTTGATTGCTCTAGTGTAACTAACCTGATTCAGCTTGTCAACCAGCAATTATTAAAATCGGGTTCGCTAAATGAGGGTTGGAGTGAACCTACAGGACGGTAGCTTTCTAGGAACAGGGTTGGAGTGCCCTGGATTAGAGTAATTTTTTTATTTTATTTTACCTTTATTTAACTAGGCAAGTCAGTTAAGAACAAATTCTTATTTACAATGACGGCCTACATCGGCCAAACCCGGACGATGCTGGGCCAATTGTGCGCCGCCCTATGGGACTCCCAATCACGGCCGGTTGTGATACAGCCTGGAATCGAACCAGGGGGTCTGTAGTGACGCCTCAAGCACTGAGATGCAGTGCCTTGGACCACTGCGCCACTCGGGAGCCCAATGATAACATAACAGTTATGTCTGCACAGGGCTCCATTAAGACACACTTCTACAGTGCTGTTATTGAATGCCTTCCACAGACGGGTCACAGATAGGTCACAGTGTCACTAGGCCATAGGAGGCCTATCTCTCTTAAACCTGCTGCTTCCCCTCGGTGCATATGCATTATCACCATCCTTTGAAGATGTGCTGGGCAGGGCTACCCCTCTCTAGCCTGGCTGATGCGACCCAAGTGACTTCGAGTTAGGTGTCAGCCAGACTAACCCCACTCCCGTCTCGTCTTTTATCAGTTTTTCCCTCTAATTCCCTCTGCACCCCCACCGTCTGCTGCATGCAGGTAGTTACCATGGTTATGCAGCCGCACCAGCCGAGGCGCTTCTGGAGCAGCATCACATTAGCATGTACAAATATTCATAAATTACCCTGTGGAGCTGGAACGAAATGACAGAGCTCACAGCAGGAGGCAGGACCAAGATCTCTCTGAGATATCACTACGTGTTTCCAAACACACTGCAGATATTCAGATGAAAGAACATTTTCCTAATCTGCATTGCTATCCCCAGCAGCCTTTTGTTTCTCCTTTTCTTAAAAAAACCCCACAAACCACTGAATCAGAAGAGTTGGTGTGTGTGTTTGTGTGCCTGTGTGTCAGTCGACTGGAATGTTCTGCTAAAGACAGAACATTTATTTAGGGGTCATTAACTCTTCCCCTTGTATTTCTCTCCTAATATAAACTGTATCAAATCAATTGTTTGGTATAAAATGACAGTAATAGCCTTTTGGGCTTAGATATATAGATACAGTGGCTTGTGAAAGAATTCACCCCACCTTGGCATTTTTCCTATTTTGTTGCCTTATAACCTGGAATTAAAATTGATATATATATATATATATATATATATTTTTTTTTTTAATAATTTGATATACACAACATGCCTACCACTTTGAAGATGCAAAATATTTTTTTGTGAAACAAACAAGAAATAAGACCAAAAAACAGAAGCCTTGAGCGTGCATAACTATTCACCCCCCCAAAGTCAATACTTAGTAGAGCCACCTTTTGTAGCAATTACAGCTGCAAGTCTCTTGGGGTATATCTCTATACGCTTGGCACATCTAGCCACTGGGATTTTTGTCCATTCTTCAAGTTGGATGGGTTCCGCTGGTGTACAGCAATCTTTAAGTCATACCACAGATTCTCAATTGGATTGAGGTCTGGGCTAGGCCATTCCAAGACATTTAAATGTTTCCCCTTAAACCACTCAAGTTTTGCTTTAGCAGTATGCTTAGGGTCATTGTCCTGCTGGAAGGTGAACCTCCGTCCCAGTCTCAAATCTCTGGAAGACTGAAACAGGTTTCCCTCAAGAATTTCCCTGTATTTAGCGCCATCCATCATTCCTTCAATTCTGACCAGTTTCCCAGTCCCTGCTGATGGAAAAACATCCCCACAGCATGATGCTGCCACCACGCTTCATGGTGGGGATGGTGTTCTCCGGGTGATGAGAGGTGTTCGGTTTGCGCCAGACATAGTGTTTTCCTTGATGGCCAAAAAGCTCAATTTTAGTCTCTTCTGACCAGAGTACCTTCTTCCATATGTTTGGGGAGTCTCCCACATGCCTTTTGGCGAACACCAAACGTGTTTGCTTATTTTTTTCTTTAAGCAATATCTTTTTTCTGGCTACTCTTCCGTAAAGCCCAGCTCTGTGGAGTGTACGGCTTAAAGTAGTCCTATGGACAGATACTCCAATCTCCGCTGTGGAGCTTTGCAGCTCCTTCAGGGTTATCTCTGGTCTCTTTGTTGCCTCTGATTAATGCCCTGCTTGCCTGGTCCGTGAGTTTTGGTGGGCAGCCCTCTCTTGGCAGGTTTGTTGTGGTGCCATATTCTTTCCATTTTTTAATAATGGATTTAATGGTGCTTCGTGGGATGTTCAAAGTTTCTGATATTTTTTTATAACCCAACCCTGATCTGTACTTTTCCACAACTTTGTCCCTGACCTGTTTGGAGAGCTCCTTTGTCTTCATGGTGCCGCTTGCTTGCTGGTGCCCCTTGCTTAGTGGTGTTGCAGACTCTGGGGCCTTTCAGAACATGTGTATATATACTGAGATCATGTGACACTTAGATTGCACACAGGTGGACTTTATTTAACTAATTATGTGACTTCTGAAGGTAATTGGTTGCACCAGATCTTATTTAGGGGCTTCATAGCAAAGGGGGTGAATACATATGAACACACCACTTTTCCGTTATTTATTTTGTATAATTTTTTGAAACAAGTTATTTTTTTCACTTCACCAATTTGGACTGTTTTGTGTATTTCCATTACATGAAATCCAAATTAAAAATCCATTTAAATTACAGGTTGTAATGCAGCAAAATAGGAAAAACGCCAAGGGGGATGAATACTTTTGCAAGGCACTGTATATAGATATATAGATATAGGCCTATACTGCAACAATTCATTCCTCTAATGTGAGTGTTCCTGAAAGTGTAAAGGACTAAAACTCATTCAAAATCCACCCTGAAGTGGAATCTGCGGTTACACAAACATTGCAGTTGGTTAAAACACTACTCCACATAGCAGCAGTAACAAACATCCAAGTCGTCGCTTCAGCCAGGGGATATATGCCTTGCAATGTAGCTGCTTTAATCAATTCAAACAGACCAGGTCAGTGGCACACATCCGGTTTGGCCAATGACAGGATAAATTGTTGGTCGTGATTGGTCAAATTTACATCTTGATCTGAAAGAGCATGGAGGGATAGTGCCCACAGAAAGTGACAGAAATTTGGTAAAACCTGTATGTCAAATGCTATAACTTGTTTGCAGCATGGTCTCCAAAAATCACAGAGTGCTATTATTCTGAGAAATTGGCTGCATTGTGAAATAAAATACAAATACGAATGCACTCCTGTATTCCCATCCAAAATAGAGTGCTCCTTTGTGCTTATAATGGTGTATTATTAGGATGCTGCCCTATCACTCCTACAAGCAGCTTAGTAAGCTTAGGATATGCCTTGTTTAAAATCAGGCTCTCCTACTTAAAACCCCTACCATCAGTCTGATCTCTCAATTCACTAGAAACACATGAAGATACTTGGACATACCATGGACATTTATATATAGCTAGCTACCCTCTGGCATCTGTATGATAAATTGTTTTGATAAAAGACAGATGGCTCTTGGTCATCTCAGACCGTCAAAAGAAAAGATTTATAGAGTTTCCAACCATATAGTAACCTCTTCATAATGTCAATGGACATCAATTATATATATTTTATTCTATGAATAAGTCTTTCTGGGTCTGGCCTTTGAGGACAAAGGATGTGGATGTTTGGATGTGAGAACATGCTTGGCTTCAGCATGGGCGTCTGTACTGACTGACACGGGATGCGTCTCAAACGGCACCCTATTCTCAACATAGTGTACTACTTTTGACTAGAGGCCTATGGACCCTAGTCAAAAGTAGTGCACTATATAGGGAATAGGGTGCCATTTAGGACGCGTCCACGTTGCCTGGTGTCCAGATGTTAGCGGCTGGCTGTGTGCCTGCCCACATGTTAATGGTCCCTGCACATCTCTGGCCCTGAGAACCACCCTGCTCTTCTATAGCCAGGACCACAATCAGTAGGCAAACATTGTGGAACATTGCAGAGGTCCAGGGTTGTGTCCAGTAGGTACAACACAGAAACAAAAATGTTTTGAGCTGGTGAAACAGTGAGTTATTACCTGAATTTGTTCAATAAGAAAAGCTACACTCTTAGAAAAAAAGGTTCTGGATAGAACCAAAGGGTTCTTTGATCAGAACCTCAGGGTTTCTTCTTCACTGAACCAAATTTCAGTTCTATATAGAACCTTAAGGGTGCCATATACACTGAGTATACAAAACATTAAGAACATGATATAGACTGGCCAGGTGAAAGTTATGATCCCTTATTGATGTCACTTGTTAAATCCACTTCAGTCAGTGTATATGAAGGGGAGGAGACAGGTTAAAGAAGGATTTTTAAGCCTTGATACAATTTAGACATGGAATGTGTATGTGTGCCATTCAGAGGGTGATTGGGCAAGACAAAAGATTTAACTGCCTTTGAACGGGGTATGGTAGTAGGTGCGAGGTGCACTGGTTTGTCAAGAACTGCATCGCTGCTGGGTTTTTCATGCTTAACAGTTTCCTGTGTGTATCAAGAATAGTCCACCACCTAAAGGACATACAGCCAACTTGACACAACTGTGTGAAGCATTGGAGTCAACATGGGCCAACATCCCTGTGGAACGCTTTCGATACTTGTGTATTAGGTGTTCCTAATGTTTGGTATACTCAGTGTATGAAGCAAGCAGATAACCCTCTTTGGTTCTAATCAGAACCTTTTTTTCTAAGTGTAATATTCATTTTCTGCTTCAAACTGTTTTTCTATGTTATACCCTACTGGGCATGACCCAGTCTTCACTGCCCTGCTCTCCTCATGTTGGCAAGAGTACTCTAGTTGTTGGCAAGGGGACTCTGGTTGTCGGCAAGGGGACTCTGGTTGTCGGCAAGGGGACTCTGGTTGTCGGCAAGGGGACTCTGGTTGTCGGCAAGGGGACTCTGGTTGTCGGCAAGGGGACTCTGGTTGTCGGCAAGGGGACTCTGGTTGTCGGCAAGGGGACTCTGGTTGCCGGCAAGGGTACTCTGGTTGCCGGCAAGGGGACTCTGGTTGCCGGCAAGGGGACTCTGGTTGTCGGCAAGGGGACTCTGGTTGTCGGCAAGGGGACTCTGGTTGTCGGCAAGGGGACTCCGGTTGTCGGCAAGGGGACTCCGGTTGTCGGCAAGGGGACTCCGGTTGTCGGCAAGGGGACTCCTGTTATCACTGTAGTATTTACAGCTGTAGAAAACCTGTCTGTAAAAATAGGCAAGACATGTTTTGAATGACTAAGTTTAATGTTTAGTGAAATGTAAGAACAAAACATTCCATTTCTATTGAGAACATTCATCAAATATTTTTACCTGGAAGGAATTTATTGTTATCGTCATGGCTACTGAATGATAACGTTTTTCTGTGCCAGATCTGGTCCTTTTATGCATTTTAAAGGAATGTCTTTGTATGCGCCCCATGAATAGTTCAAATCAGCAATACAGAAGCTACAGTACATGCCGGTGATGTCTCTGGAATGGATAGTACGATTCTTGACTTCATGGTCCTAGCTAAGGCTTTGCTGCAGCTTCATGCAAATTACCATAGAGGCCACCATTCCCATTTTATAGCCCCAGCTGTGGACCCAGCCTACCCATCTCCCAGTAGAGTGTGCATGTGTGTGTACGTGTGCGTGCGTGCACTTGTGCATGATTGTGTGTGTGTATGCGTTTGTACTTGTGTCTACACGCGCACACGTGTGTGAATCTCCCAGCAGAGCACAGAAGCAGCCAGTGTCACATTTCTTATAGCTGGATTAGCTTCACCTCCCATGAAGCTGTGCCTATTACAGACCACTAAACTGTCTGCCTCTCAATAGGGTTTTTACCCCAGGAGTATCATTTAAAACCCTAATCCCCTTTGACAGCAGTGAGGTTTGCTTTGCACATCAACCAACCAACCAACCAACCAACCGCTCAACGAGGAAGAAGAATGTGTCAGTCAGATAGACCAACTGTCAATGCATAGCTGCATTTCTTTGTGTTAGGGATATATTGATTTGCACTTTGGATTTGAACGTTGGATGCAGTTGGTGTATTTTTGTGCTTTTTAGTCATGCAGGTCCAGGGCAGATAGAACCTTGAGGATTTTGTATTTTTATGGAAAAAGCCAGTCTTATGGAATGGACTTGGTTTTCATACTGTTTGCATTGTGCTTAAGTCAAATGTCCTGCTGTGTCTTCACACTTCTGTAAGGTGCCTTGTGTCACTAGTGACTCAATCAGAATGTGACAATGTACTGTTGCTGCAGTTTTTTATTTATTTTTATCAGTGCTTACTGGTAAACTATGTTATGAAATGTGAGATCCTTAGCTACCAGTACTCTGTTTTTACTCTACCTATAGCTTACAGTCGCTAACTCTATCAGTAACATTATAACAAAACATTAGTATTGAGTATTCCATTTGTGGGGTCATGATCCTCCAACAAGTGAAAGTGGATGTTGTAAGGGTGACAATGGGCCCTTCATTCCCTCCCAGGGTACCATGTGACCTGCTCTCACTCATTCAGGTCATGGTAGCTGATCTGACTCTCTTTGAGGGGACTGGTTCTGTGAATGTTCCATTCATTACATCCATCCCATAGAGATAGATGCCCATGTGGATTAATGACTGACAGAGCAGAGGCATTGCCTTTGTCCCAAATAGCGTCCTATTCCCTAAGTAGTTCACTATATAGGGAAGAGGGTGCCATTTGGGATGCATTAATGGTCTCCAGCCAGATTCATCCACAATTTATATGGCTCTGGATGGAGATGGAAACTGTTTATTCTCGCTTCCATCCACTAGGTGGACAGACAGAGATTTCTGTCTCTATGGTTGCCCTGCATTGATTCTTTCTCTTTGATAGCAGGAAGGAGGATACACCTCAACCTAGTGCTATAGGTATGTCTGAATTGTTCTCGATACAATATGTGGCAATACAATGATTTTTATCCAATGCCACAGTTGAATCGGCAGAGGTTTAAAAGCTTTTGTCAGAATGTGGCACCACTGGCAAGCTGCTTAGGTCAAATCTAAGTTCCAAGAGTGAGAGAGCCTGCGAACACTGACGTTCAAGAAAGAACCAAAGGGCTTTTTATTTTGCGTTCCGGAAGTCTGAAGTACAGTACATTCAGCTCAGGCCTCTATGTCAAGTCAATTAGGGTCAATAAAGAAAGGATACGCACAACTTTCTTTTTAGTAATAATATGTGATATTTACTAGAAAATACTAAACAATTAGGCCTACTGGTATAAGGCATTTATTAAAGGTGTTATTTGAAAGAGTCATTAGCTGCTTAGTGCTTAATCAATTCACAAATGAAAAATGCTATTACAAATCAAACAGAATATTGTAATTATTAGCTCATGTATTGGTTGTTCATGTATGGTTATTAATTAATTAATTGGTGTCTTTCCCTCTGTTGCATATTAATACTGGTAATAGGGGAGGCTATCCTCTCCTCATTAGTGGTCTGATTCATTATGAAATCCTCTTACCACAGAACTCATGTTCTTTATACAAGCAATTGAACTAGCCAGACTGTTGGATATCCTCTCTGTGTCCAGGGTTACATAGTGGGGTTTCTTTGGAAACAGAACCCCTTTTCTTTTATTTTCCTTATTTCTCGCTCCTTTATGGCCTTGCCTGACCAGCAGCTGCAGGGTTAATGTTTAGCAGAAGCAGTAGTTGTAGGAGGAGGAGGAGGAGAGAGGTGGGGGCAAGTCCACAGTTGTTGTAGTAGGCAGGGTCTATTGGGGCAGGAAGCCTGCCTCCTCACTCGTCCTGGAACAATGGGAGATATGGCAGCCACTGCAGGCAGACAGCACAGCACAGAGCAGGCAGAGAGAGATGCACACAATTCACATGCACGAGGACGGGCCTTTTCTATCAGTAGTTTAGAGGAAACAGTTACTTATTAGAGGAGAGGACATCACCTTGTGGATAAATCCTTTCTTCAAGTTTCATTGTGGGGCTTTTTTTTCCGACTGGTTTTCTTTAGACTGGGGCTCTCTCGGATGCTTTGAGCGGATGCTAGGATACGAAGCAAGGTGAGACTGGGTGGGCATTTTGGGACAAGCAGATGTGAAAATCCGAACATATAGAGTGAAACGTTTTTATTGTTATGACTGACAATGTAGTCTAGACTATTTGTCTCTTTTGTGCCGTTATGGCTGTGTTTAGATTTCATTGATTGATTGTGTAGATATGAGATGTAGAGTAGTTGTGACAGGTGAGGTGACAGAACCACACCATATGACGTATTAGCTGTGGAGACTGAGAGGACAGATGGACCTGGGAAGCAGAGAACAGACGCCCACAGGCAGGTCTATGTAACCTTTGTTATTATGATACACATATGACACTGTTATTGTAGCATCAGTGGACTACATTTTTGGAGCAACACTAAGCACCCAGAACCATGTTAGTAATTTCATTGTTCAACCCAACAGAGGCATTTTGATTGGGGTTGATCTAGTTTGTTTTATAGATCATAGGAGAGGAGGGGCAGCATGTGTACACAAATGTGGTTTGCTGTTCAGTGTGCCCAATTATGACAGCCTCCCCAGTCTCGCTGTATCGGGACTGGCAGTCTTATAATGCAGCTCCTGTAGGGAGGACGGAGGGTGGGGTTGCCTGGCAAAGATTTAGAAATATCCCAGAGAGACCTGCACCACTCAGTTTGATTAGTCTCAGACATGGCATTGATCCAACCTCTGGGTTCTTTTGGGAATCGTCCCTCCACCCACTTGTTCTCCCCTCCCCCGATCAGTTATTCCCTCTCTATCTCTCCCCTGTACCTTCAGTCAAAATGTTGTTGTTGGATAATTAGTCTCACTTTTATTTTGTCTTAACATCAGAAGCCACAGTAACAAATGAATCCAATAGTCTGAATATGATCTATGTACTATGTCACTGTTTAAATGTGTATCTACAGTGACATACTGTATTTTAGGCTACTGACGGTGGTGATAGTTATGTTTATTCAGACTTATTCCTAGGAGGCGTGGTTTCTCTTTTTAAGATCCTGTTCAATTTGTCTGTCTGAGTCTTCAATGTTGTTGACACACTTTTGATTGTTCACGCCAAGAGAACTTCAATCTGTGCCATCCCAGATTGGCAGATGAGAAGAATGCTGTTTGATATAACCTGAGATATCCTCCGCCCGGCAGCAGCCAAATCCCCAAGTGTGTGACTGTCTGACGTGATTTAAGGAGCTTGAAGGGTTTTGGCTCTGCTGAGTTGTCTTTGATTTATACTGTAGCCTTGCCCTCATTCCATGAATATAGAGTATAGTCTGCTAGTCGGCTCATTCCTCGTGGCATCACACCAGATCGAGCCACTTTGAACTCTGAGCTCCATTCAGATTACCTCACACACACAGCATGATATAAATATCAATTTTGCCAGCCTCCATAGGCAAAACACATTTTCAAGAAAATCATTGCTCAATAAGTGCAATTTTTCACAATCTCTTGGATGTGATCAGGTGTGTGCACCCAATAAAACTATTTGGCAAGTGGATCATAAGAATAATCTCTAACACCAGTGTTTTTTTTTGTTTTGTCACACAACAATGGATAGATCACAGATCAGGATTTTCACACATGGAGCAGGTGTGTTCTGACTGCTCTGCTCTGGTTGATCTGCAGCTGGAAACCCAAAGTGGGAAAGGCAGATGCTAAATACTGCTAATCACATTGGAAGTTGACAAGATCTAAAGG
Source organism: Coregonus lavaretus (assembly GCF_964263955.1). Classification (NCBI taxonomy): domain Eukaryota; kingdom Metazoa; phylum Chordata; class Actinopteri; order Salmoniformes; family Salmonidae; genus Coregonus; species Coregonus lavaretus. Next base: position 37,033,146 of record NC_140007.1, read on the forward strand.
ATCAGCCCTGGTTTCCCTGTGGGCTGCTTGGGAGTGAAGAGTTAATACTGTAGCTCTTTATCGAACTCATCTAGTCTGAAGGAACGCAGCCAGACTAGACTGACTCTGAATTTGAAGCCTATGGCAGTGACTGAGCACGCTCCTTTTTAGCTAGCTACAGTATGAGGACAAGGTAACCTCCCAAATGACACCCTATTTCCTATATAGCACACTACATAGGGAATAGGGTGCCACATGGGACTCAACCTATTGCAGTGAGCGTCTGAGCGTGCTCCCATTTAGCTATGAGGGCAAGTCTTGTGGAAACGGAACATAATTACCGATGACAGGACAGTAATGGGGAATCCCAGATTGCAGACTGGTTACATGGAGGTTCAATACAGTGATTTTAATATGGCGTGTCTGCAGCCTGCATGACATGGCATTATCACTGGAACATGAAAGGGGACTTCTTAAATGCTACTGGGTCTCTCTGCTGAATTATTCATCCATCTTTCTTTCATTACACTTTACAATGACTCAAGACTCAGAGATGAAAAGAAGGAAAGATGAGAGCGAGAGAGGCAGATTGTGGTCTTGTTGCAGTGTCCTCTCAGCTTCCTGGTCTGTCTGAGAGGACAGGAAGTCCATACCAGAACCAGGCCCAGTCCTGATGGTGAGTGGTGACATGACATTGCTCTGGGTCCGTATTCACAAAGCACCTTTGAAGTGCTGATCTAGGATCCCTCTGTCCATATAATCTTATTCATTTTAATTCAAAAGGCAGAACTGATCCTAGATCAACAGTCTGAGACACTTTATGAATACGGGTCCTGATAAGGACAGTGACATGCTATTTCTCTAAGGTCCACACATGCTAAAAGCACTTTGAAGCGCCTCTCTGGAGATGAGGGATGTGATGTTTTTCTGAGTGTGCATCTGGGAAATCAAGATGGAGAAAGATGACCTTGATGTCATAGACTGTATAAAAATAACGTTCGATGTCAGCAAACCTGACTGAATACTGTGAGTGGTGGAAAAGGAAGGATGAGAGAAAGGAAGAATAGAGAAGATGATGATAATAACAAGATGTCATTTTGTTTTTCCCCAGCTGTTTGGCTCTGACATTGGGAGAAGACCAGAGAGAGAGGTGACTTACACACAGAGGAATAGGACTGAGTGCTCTGCTCTAAGGAGAGCTGACATCACAGGTGAGTGTCTGTTCTAGAAGACTCTATTCTAGTCGACAGTTCTTTTCTATGTTCTTTGTCTTTTTGTATGATCCACCCATGTAAACTGACCTCCCTAGCAATAGCTTCTGGGTGGATAATACCTTTGGGAGACCCCCTGCTTGGCTATTTATTTCTGGAGCATGACACATTTGTTTTCTTAGGGTATAATGTTACAGATTTTTGTCTCCTAATAAAAGCACATCAAATGTCCTCAAGCATACTTTTTTATAGCAGGTATCCATTTTACAGCCGTTTTTAGAGAAAACAAAAGTGTTATGTGTTCCAGGCCAGAGATTACGTGATATATCGTGTTCTCTACCTTTTAAACTGGGAAACTGTGTGTCATTGCACTTCATGTACTCTTTGTTTTCTATGGAAGTATTTTTGGGAAAGAGCAGTGGAGGTGGAAACATCATTGAAAAAGAGCAGTGCTGCTGAAATAGCATTGTCTACCTTATGGTGTTCAGGGTTCCTCTTTCTTATCTGTGTATTTCACTCTCTGCTTCCTCTTCGTGTCCTTTTAGCCATTGTCAGTGTCCTCACTTTAGTTTTGTGGCATTTGAATAGGAAACAGAGGGAAGTACTGTGTTTAGATATGTCATTGGTGTAAAATACTATTTTCTTTTTATAGATCCTCCTGTATGTCAGTCAACAGAAGAAATATCAGGGTTATTAGTGATCAGGCACTAAAGGGATGAGGGGTGACTGTTCCGTTCTATGTATCTCACGGGCAGACACCCATTATCTACAGTAGCTAGTAAATATTCTAATCACAGTCAGTGTTCTCTTTATCTCACAATGCAGAGAGAAGCAGGAGATGAAGGAAGTATGTACAATATGATTCATAATTATCACAGACTGCAGATTGTAATAAAGCATGTCTTATTTTTTCCGGGGATATCGTAAATTGTTTGGGTGACATGTACATTTCCCCTGAGTCATTCTAGAATGGGATGAATGGGGAAAATAGGAAGCAGGCAATATGGCCGTCCTCCTCCTCTATGGCTCTGTCTCATATCAGCCCATTTCTGTAGCAGGGAATCTCTCCCCTCCCTATCTCTCGCTCGCTCTCTTCCTCCCTCCCCCCATCCCTCCTTCGCTCCCTCCCCCCACCCCTCGCTCCCTGCCTGGCACAGCAGTCTCTAGGCAAACACACTGATCTGCTCTCCCTGTGAATGGTCCTCTGT